>NW_007726120.1:1835615-1836593 GCF_000696425.1 Galeopterus variegatus
GCCGCCGAGCCGGCTCACACCGGGGGGATTCAAAGAGGAACTGTGTGCTGTGGGATCCTCCCCCAGGGGGCTCACGCCCTGGTGTGGGAGATAACTCAACCACACAGGGGGCCGCAATACCAGGGGGAAGGTGGGAGGCCCAGAGAGGACCTTGACCAGGGCCGCAGGAACACCCACAGTGTCTGTGTCGGAGGCCTGACACCCCTTCGGGGCCGGGCGGGGCTGAGAGAGGAGGATTGCAGAAGACACGCCCCAGCCCTGTACTGAGTGCACAGAGAGGGGAGGGGTCGGGCAAAGGAGGAGGAGTCTCGGAAAAAAAGACGCACCCTCCAGGAGGCCCCATTACGTGCACACAGAGAAGGGAAACGCCCGGATAGCGAGGCAGAGACTTACAGATCTCACACACCCTGTTTGGCCGGCAGGACAGGATCCAGCTGCCAGGTACAGAACTCAAGGATCAGGGAGAACTCCCAGAGCTGACCAGACAGGAAACTACTCGGTAAGGCCCAAGTCCCGAGGCAAACACACATATAGAACACTAAGGGCCATCTGANTATGCATACATTATTCAAATATTCGATCTATAAAATGGTCACGTTCAATGAACAAGAGAACACACTTTCAGTACTGTTCTGTGACAGGAGCAGAGAATATAACCAGGAGCCTCACTTTGTATAAGAAGATTAGTAGATTCTCAGAAGGGAGAAGCATGGCAGCTAGCATAAAAAGCAATTAAACAAAGCACACAAAACTCCCTGATCACAGCATCCCTGTTTTACTGGAACAATACATCCATCTGATATGAACTCTGTGCTTGAAGAAGAACTAATGTAAAGATCAAGGAGACAGAAAATTAAGAATTAAATAAGTGGATATTAAAGTGTTTCTGTTTGCCCTTCTATTATTAATTGTTTTCTATTATTGTTTTTTTCTGAATTCAACATAGCTTATCAAATAACAAAAAATTCGGGCCGGCCC
>NW_007726120.1:1838754-1841632 GCF_000696425.1 Galeopterus variegatus
GGCCCTATAATGAAACTCTTGAATTGCAGTGCTTCACACTAGTAAACATTAGTTACTAAAAATAGATATCTTATTGAAAATAATAAAGCTACATTTTTATTAATTAGATTACAAAGAGAAGTTAATGTAAAAGTACAATTATTTGTTTTCTGTGAGCTTCTATTAATCTCTATTTTTATTAACTGTTGGTTATATTATACAAATTTCACATTTTAACAAATCACAAAATTTGATATACGTAAAAGCTGCTGAACTAAAGTGGACATAAAGGCTATTGGAGTTTAAAAAGCTAATGTATGACAACTGATTAACTGGAGGGTCATTTTACATGGACATTTGAAACTTGTTCATTAATTCATTAATTATCAAACAACTTTTACCTGCTAGGAACTATGCTACATTTCCTATATTAGACAAATCAGATAAGGTTCCTGTGTAGAAACAGACTGAATTTCTTGTTCTAAGAGGTTATGGGATGTAGGCAAATGACCACTTTCCATTCCATAGAAGAAATGACAACTTTGTGAATTTAAAAAAGAAAAAAATTAAAAATGGCGTACAGCTTGTATTAGAAAATCCTGGGAGGACACTCAGGCAGCAAGTAAATATAGTATGATATATAAGCATCTGCATTTGTCTTTTTTTGATATTACCAGGATTTATTTTTACCTGAATCTCAACAAATGTTAAGGGTGAGATTTAATTACTCAACACTTTTAACAATTCCGGACGTCTATTCTCAATTCTAGATGTAACTACTTCTCAGTCAGGTCTGTTCTCTCACATCGCCAACTGTCTCTGGAATATTTGCACATTGATACCTCATAGTCAAATTACCCAAAACTAAACCTTTTATCTTCTTACTTCCCCAAATATGCTTTTCTTTCTTTCTTTCTTTCTTTCTTTCTTTCTTTATTTTTTTCTTTTTTTGTGTGTGTGTGACCAGTAAGGGGATCGCAACCCTTGGCTTGGTGTAGCCCGCACCACGCTCAGCCAGCGAGCGCACTGGCCATCCCTATATAGGATCCGAACCTGCGGCGGGAGCGTCGCTACGCTCCCAAGTGCTGCACTCTCCCGAGTGCGCCACAGGGCCAGCCCCAAATCTGCTTTTCTATAAATTTGTTTCCATCAAAAAACTAGCATATAAACAAATCAATTATTTTATCACGCAGACCGAAATTATGAGATTTTTTTCCTCCTCTCAGTCACTGTGTCTATGTAGACATCACTTACTACTTATTCTTTACTCACACTGACTTCTGGGTCATGTACCCCTTGAGTTTATGTTTCCTGACAAAATACCACAATAACATTCTGAGGGGGAAAAAAAATGGAAGAAATTATATTAAGATGAATTTTCAAAATTCTTCACAGTATTTAAGAATTGCAGTGTTTATCCAGGACACTGTCAGTTATAACTATTGTCTTAAAAATAGCACTTCTGAAGATGTTGATAAAAAGATCAAATTTTTAAGCTAATTACTTTGTGGAATTTCTGATTTAGAATATATATTTTTTTGCATTTAAGTGGTCAAAATAATAAAACTGAAATTAATTAGGTGCATGTCATGGATACACTCCATACATTTCTTAAGTGATTTATTTAACAGATTTATGAAATAGGTATATTTATTGAAGTCAAGGAAAGCTTGCAGAATTTGAGTAAATTGTTCAAGATTATACAAGTTTTAAACTTTTAGCTTACATCAAAACTTGTGCTTTTACGTACAATAGCATGAATGGTTAAACAGATCTCTGTTTCTGGCTTTGTCTCCTCAGTATGATTTCTAAATGTGCCAATTGATAAACCTCTATTCCCGCACCTTCAAAAACATGCTCTTGTCTTTCTTACATAAAGAATCTACGCAATTATGTACCCAGTTGATCAAATTATAAAACAAAAGACTTCTTTGTTTTCTGTTCTTTTCCCACACAGTCCTTCAACATATTCTGATCAATCTACCAACAAAATCTCCATTACTCACTTCTTTCTTCACTGCTAAGACACTAAACCAAATTACCATTATTTATTAATTGCACTATTCCATTACTCTAACTGACCTATATGCCTCCAATAACACACCTACAAAATTAATTTGTTCATATTTACCAGAGTGATTTTTAAAATTAAATTATATGATATTATTTCCTTGCTTAAAACCTCTTTGTGCCATTTTATTAAATTAGTCATTTCATGTACATCTTCCTTTGATCAACTAAGCCTTGTGATCATGGTCTGCCAAATTCACCATCTTCCCCTAGCGGGGCTCTTTTTATCACCACAAATATTCAGTTCTCATGAGCTTTCTATCCTTAGAACATGTCAAACTCTGCTTTACCTGAACATTTGCAATTTTTTTTTTTTTTTTTTCATGCCTGGAAAGATCTTTCCCTAACCTTCTGTGTACAGGTTGTTCTTTAACCTTCAGCTCTCCACAATGTGTCATCTACTCCAAAAGAATTTGCCAGTGAGACATTATTAAACTAATTATCCTCACATACCATGTTTCCTTCATAAAATGTTTCTGAGTCTAAAATGAATTATTTGTATATTTGGTTATTTCCTGCTTATCCTGCTGAGTAGAATATGAATTCTATGTTCAGTTCATCAACCTTCACCCTTGGAATAGGGCAAAAAATGTAGTAGGCTCTTTATCAATACTTGTCAAATTCATACCTGAAAAGTAAAGTTAGTGGGAGAATACATCTTTTTTTTATAACATGTAAACACATATATCCACAAACACATACTCACAGAAGTACTACTGTAGATAAAAGTATGTACTGTAATTATAATACTCGGTGCCAAGTTATTTTTATTTGATATTTTTAAAACAAAATAACAGATTTATATATATATATATATATATATATATAT
>NW_007726120.1:1841716-1844519 GCF_000696425.1 Galeopterus variegatus
ATTAGAGAAATGGCAAAAGCAGGCAAAGTTGTGCCATTGTAACTCATTATCATTCTCAGTCCCTTCACATCTCTTTATACAATCCAAACCAAATACCAGTTGAATATAAAGTAATATCAGAAAAATTAAAATAATTAAAATAGAAAATATACGCCATGTTTCCTATGAACATTTAGCTGTGGGTACTTAATATATATGTATATAAATATGGATCTATATATATATATAAATATATATGGTTTATTTAGTTCATGTGAAACTTTAATCTTATTTTTGAAATCAATGTTACAGCTATTAATATTAAGTGAAATATTTATAAACATTGGACAAAGGCATGTGAAAGAGGCAACCATGAGCATTTTTTTAGTTAGTTAACATTCACATACAGTCTTCTACTATCTCATTCACATTTCAGTAATTCTAACGAAAAATGTCATCTAAGAGAAAGGGTCATTCATTTGATTTTCTAAACCTCACCCAATATCTTAATGTACTCCTAAGAGAAAGGGTCATTCATTTGATTTTCTAAACCTCACCCAATATCTTAAAATGATTTCTGAGGGATTTCACATGCATTAATATTTTACCACAGGTAAGTTTAAATGCCATACACGTACAATGTCATAGCATTAGAAAAGAGGAATACAGTCAAGAAGTAAGTAATTTCAAAGGTGTGGAGTTCCAAGACAGTAGTGAAAATAATTAGAACAAGAAATTACATTGAAGAGCCATAGTCTATCCAGGAACCATGTTGTCAAAATGACTCTCATTGTATGTGCTTTTATGCATTTGCATAATTGTTCTTACTTTCTGAAATAATATCAATTACTACTGATAATGCTCTATGATTTTGCCAAAGACTGACTTGAGATTAAAACAAAAAATCAACTTTCTACAGAGATATAAACATACACACATACACAACTCATATACTGACCCAAAATTCAATATATCCTTTTATTGGTATTTGCAAATTTTGTTTAAAATATATTGCTATTAAACCCTTGTTATTAAGTTTATAGTCAATACAGAGAATTATTTTTTATGGCTCCTGGAATAAAATACATGCCAGTTACATGACTTCCTTCATCTATTTGCGGTTATAGCCTTATGTAAAATAAAGACATGTAAAGGAGATGAACTATCACGGAGAATTGTTTCTCAAATAATAGACCACTAAAAGGAAAAGCTATGTTATCAAGGGACAATAAAAAATTTATATGAAGAAGAAACAATCAAACGAACAATAATCCCCAAATAAATCCAATGACATTCAGTCCTAAATTCTGGAATAAAAGTCAAAGAGATCAGGCCCCCTCTTTGTTTAGACTATCATAAGAGAGATGTTATTTAAAGTAGCAATTTGGAATTTCTTTTTAAATCATTAATCTGTCAAGTATTTTCTTCAAAACTGCTATGAAAATCAGCAGAGAATAATAATCTAAAGTCAAAAGGCCAAGTAGAAAAGAAAAATGATAACAGTTATTAAAAAATTAAGAACTATGAAGAATTGAATTAAGTCAAAAGTTGATGTTTCATACACACAAGCCAATGTGTCTTAAGAATGATTAAACTTTACAGAATTCTTTGGTTCAGGAGCAAGATGGTAGAATAGAAAACCCTGCACTCTCCTTTCCATAGACACACCAATTCAATAGCAGTACATGGATCAATTCCCTTTGAGAGAAATAGAGACTAGTTGAGAGTCTCTGAAGCCTTGGGAGAGCACAAAACCAGCCACATCAAAACTGGTAGGAAAACTTGAGACCACCTATCAATATAATCCCTACCCCCAGTTCAGCTCCCAGCTTCTCCCTAGGGAAAGAAAAAGCTAGAGCTAGCCAGTTAGCTCAGCTGGTTAGAGCATGGCCTTGAAACCTCAGAGTTCATGGGTTTGGTTCCCCATAGTGGCCAGCCACCAAAAGAAGAAAAAAAAAAAAAAGTAAAAGCTGGGCCACTGTGAAATATTCCAACTTTTCCATTGGCTACTCAAGGAATTTGTTTCTGTCTTGCCTGTCTGAAAGCAATGACAAGACCTTGTGTACATTAGATGCCTGAGAGTTACAGTGAATAACACAGCAGTCTGAACTACTTTGGACACTCACCACAGACTTCCCCCCTGGCTCACTGCAGGAAGAGCTGGTGATAAGTCCAGTTCCCAGCTTCTCTGAGGGAAGAAAAATATTTTTACCCCACAGTCAATGTGTGCCTTCTTGGTGTACTGCCAAAAGGATTGGTTTCTGTCTCACCAATCTCAGAGCACTGATGAGACCTGGCATACTCTAGATACTTGAGCTGCTAAGAACAAAGACAGTTGTTTGGACTCTTATGAAGGTTTGAGAGGCCCTCAGAACTTCCAGCTGGGCTGATTGGTGAAGCTTTCCTTCTCAACGAGGGCAATCCATGAAGACTGGAAGAGGTGATGGTATACTTTAATGCATAGATACCAATACAAGAGGTAAAGAAAATAAATAAATAGGAAAATAATGTAAACAAAGAAAAAATATAAAACATAAATAAATAACTAAAAACTCTAATGAAATGGAGATATATTAACTACCAGAAAGAGAATTCAAAATAACTGTCATAGAAAAAGCTCGACAAGCTCAGGGAAACAATAAATGGACAACATGAGAATTTTGACAAACAGATAAATTTAAAAAAACAAAAACAAAAAAACAGAAATCTTGGAGTTGAAGAATACAATAACTAAAAAATCCAAGAGAGGCAGCTGACGAGATTAAACAGAAGAAAGAATTAGCAATTCAAACACAGGTCATTTGAAATTATGCAGTCAGAAAAT
>NW_007726120.1:1844890-1849838 GCF_000696425.1 Galeopterus variegatus
GAGAATTTTGACAAACAGATAAATTTAAAAAAACAAAAACAAAAAAACAGAAATCTTGGAGATGAAGAATACAATAACTAAAAAATCCAAGAGAGGCAGCTGACGAGATGAAACAGAAGAAAGAATTAGCAATTCAAACACAGGTCATTTGAAATTATGCAGTCAGAAAATCAAAAAGGATAAAGAATTAAAAAGATAAAGAAACCTTAAGGGCCATAGGACACCATAAGGCAGAACAATTTATACATAATGGGAGTCCCAGAAGGCAAAAAAAAAAAAAAAAAGAAAAAAGGCCAAAGAGCTTTTCAAAGAAATAATGGGCAACAATCAAAAATCCTATACTCAGCAAAAGTATCCTTCAAAAACAAAGGAGAGATAATGTTCTCAGACTAACAAATGTTGAGGGATTTCATTATGACTAGACTTGCCTTACAAGACATGCTAAAGTGAGCTCTTCAAATTGAAACAAAACGATGCTAAACAATATGATAGCCTGTGAGAATATAAACTTCATTGATAAAGGCCAAAATACAGATAAATACAGATTACTGTATTATTGTAATGGTACAGAGTAAATCTTTTAATTCTAGTATAAGAATTAAGACAAAAGTATTTAAATAACTAAAATATGTTAATAGATATACAATATAGATATAAATTGTGACATTATTAAAGTGTTGGGAGGAGAAGTAAAAGCATAGATTTTTTTGTATGCAACTGAAGTTAAGTTGTGATCAGCATAAAATATACTCATAACTAAAAGACATTTTAAGGAAACCAATGGTAATAAAGAAAAGACAAATAGAATTTACACAAAAGAAAAACAGAAAGGAATCCAAGCACAGCAATACCAAAAAAAAAAAAAAAGTCAACAGCCTGAGAGAAAAACAGGGGCTTAAAAACTAACACAAATAAATGACTAATAAAAGGGAAAGAGTAAGTTCTTCCCTATTAATAATTACTTTAAATGTAAATTTACTAAACTGTCCAATAAAATACATGAAATAGATGAATGGATTTAAAAAAACACAAACTACATATTTTTTTTACAGGTGACGCACATTAGATTTAAGGACACAAATAGGCAGAAAGTGAGGGGATAGAAAAAGAAATTTCATGAAAATGGTAACTAAAAGAGAACAGGAGTAGCTATACTTATACAAGCAAAATAGACTAAGCAAAAACCTGACACAGGAGGCAAAAAAGGGCATGATATAATGATAAAAGAGTCGATTCATCAGTAAGTTATAAATACATATGCATCCAACATCAGAACACCTAAAAATGCATATGTATATGTGTACATATATACCCGTATATGTATATATACACATATAAATCAAACTGACAACAACTGAAGTGAGAAATATACAGTAATAGTAGGAGACGATAATACCTAACTTACAATAATAGATAGAACAACCAAACAGAAAATCAATAAGAAAACAGTGGATGTGAACAACACAATAGGCTAAATGGACCTAAAAGACATAAGCAGAACATTCCATCCACAAGCAGCAGAACATACATTCTTAAGTGACACAAAACATTCTCTAAGACAGATCACATTAGGCCACAAGACATGTCTTAACAAATTTAAGAATATTGAAATCATGGCAAGATCCTTTCTAACCACAATGGAATAAAACTAGATTAATATCAGAAGGAACATGACAAACCTCACGAGTATGTGAAAAATAAACAACCAACGGGCCAAATTCATTATGAAGGAGCTGACAAATTTCACCATCAACTGATATTGCAGCCATTAGAACATCATACTGCAAAACATTACTTACATAGGGGCAATAGGCTATGACACATAGCCTAGGTGTATAGTTGGCTGTACCATCGAGGCTTTTGTAAGTACACTCTGATATTCACACATGCAGAAATTGCTAACAATGCATACATTTCTCACAACATATCTCCATCATTAAGCAATGCATGTATATACATACACACTCACGTGTATATGAAAGGTCTTCAAAAAGTTCATGGAAAGATATCTATCAATCTTCTAATTCCGTTTTCGCATGAACTTTTTGAAGTACCCTTATATATGTATATATACATATATACACACACAACATGTATATATGTGTGTGTATTTGTAATGAACTAAATGTTTGTATTCTCCCCAAATTTATATGTTGAAATTCTAACCCTCAGTGTGATCATATTAGGAGGTGGAGCCTTTGAGAAATGATTAGGACATCAGGGTGGAGCCCCCATGAATAAGTATTTAATGCCCTTGTGGAAGACACACCAGGAGGCTCTCTCCCCATGTTTCCACCATGTGAGGACACTGCAAGAAGTCCACAGTCTGCGGACTAGAAGATGGCCCTCAGAGCTCAATGGTATTGGCACATTGATCTCAGACTTCCAAGCTCCAGAACAGCGAGAAATGTTTGTTTTTGTAAATCACCTAGCTATGGTACTTGGTTATAAAAACCTCAACTAAGATATATACCTATTTATCTTGTATATGTATATGTGTTGTCATGGCCTATTTGCTTATATAATTTATGTTTGTTATTTACATACTGATTTTTCAATAAAAGTACGAATTTACTTCCTTTTTAAAGGAGANGACAAATTTCACCATCAACTGATATTGCAGCCATTAGAACATCATACTGCAAAACATTACTTACATAGGGGCAATAGGCTATGACACATAGCCTAGGTGTATAGTTGGCTGTACCATCGAGGCTTTTGTATGTACACTCTGATATTCACACATGCAGAAATTGCTAACAATGCATACATTTCTCACAACATATCTCCATCATTAAGCAATGCATGTATATACACACACACTCACATGTATATGAAAGGTCTTCAAAAAGTTCATGGAAAGATATCTATCAATCTTCTAATTCCGTTTTCGCATGAACTTTTTGAAGTTCATGTATATATGTGTGTGTATTTGTAATGGACTAAATGTTTGTATTCTCCCCAAATTCATATGTTGAAATTCTAACCCTCAGTGTGATCATATTAGGAGGTGGAGCCTTTGAGAAATGATTAGGACATCAGGGTGGAGCCCCCATGAATAAGTATTTAATGCCCTTGTGGAAGACACACCAGGAGGCTCTCTCCCCATGTTTCCACCATGTGAGGACACTGCAAGAAGTCCACAGTCTGCAGACTAGAAGACGGCGCTCAGAGCTCAATGGTATTGGCACATTGATCTCAGACTTCCAAGCTCCAGAACAGTGAGAAATGTTTGTTTTTGTAAATCACCTGGCTATGGTACTTGGATATAAAAACCCCAACTAAGATATATACCTATTTATCTTGTATATGTATATGTGTTGTCATGGCCTATTTGCTTATATAATTTATTTTTGTTATTTACATACTGATTTTTCAATAAAAGTACGAATTTACTTCCTTTTTAAAGGAGATCATTACATAACTTTTCTAGTGACCTATTTTTAATATACCCAAAATCAGCAACTATATTCTCTATTCACTTATTTTTTTAATGATTTTTTAGTACTCTTAGTAATGCCGAATATTAACCAAGAGAGCAGATTTTATGACCCTAAAGACTCTCGCCTCCAATGGCTGCCTTTTGTTTAATGAACACTAGACCAGTGGTAGTGGCAATAAAATCAATAAATGTCATGTGGTTTCTCTGAGATTAATTTAAACAGCCTTGGTCTTCAATACGCCAAACTGGCTGACCCTCCCTGCGTGAAGAAAATGGTTAACAGCATCTCAGAATCTTTTTTTGTGCATTTTTGTCACTTGCTCTTTGTAAAGAGCAAATCTAACTACTAGAAATGACAAGATTTGGGACATATTCTTTACAGAGTACCCATAATGAAGTAAGAAATAAGCAATACTGAAAGTGGAAAAATCAATGTATTCCACCTTTATGTTCTTTTATATATTTGATAGATACTAAAGTTCTAAAAAGAAGACAACTTAAGCTTTTGCTTATTCCCTCTGAACCTTTTCATTGTGAAAAATAGAACATTTACTGATAACTACTTATAAAATGACTCTCAGATAAAACCATTCCTCAATAAAAGCCTACAACTTGCCTTCTAGTAATAAAGTTTCAAAAAACAAGATCTTTCATACTTTGTTCTAGTCTTAATTATAAACTCATAAACATAAAATCAAAGTTAATTTAAACTTCTTTCCATATGCCATTTAAAAAGACTACAAGAAATTCTTGAATCTTTTCATTCCTTGTAGAAAATAAAAAAAAAAATCTTAGGCTATTTTATTGCCTCTTTCTATTTAGTGTATATTAAATCAGGACTATGATAACTTTCATGCATTTTGCCTAAAATCAGTAAGTCAGCAAAAATATATATATATTTTTCTTTCTGTATATAGTCATTAATTCTGCATAGTTACTGATTTCTCATGAAAACTGACATTTTTAACCCTTGAAATTTATCCAATAAATTAAATACTTTCCTAAAAATTCATATTTCTTTTTTTCTGCTTTAATGAGGAGTGATTGTTCTCTTTTAAGATGAATTTGCCAGTAAGTAATAGAAAACCCATCAACACTGTCTTTAAATCACTGTGAATTTGAATTTTTCCCTATGTTACAAGAAACCTGTAAATAGCTTACAGGTCCTGTTAATATTCTCATCAAGGACTCAGGCCCACTTCGGTGATGCGTATTATCATCTTTAGGGTCTTCACTTTTGATCCACTTGCTGTCATCTGACTGGCACAAGGTCGCCCGTGTGGCGTTGTACATCAGAAGCATATTGAAGAGCAGGGAGAAGGATCAGCCCAAGGGCTCTCTCGCTTCAGAAAAGAAATAGCTTTTCTAGAAGTTACCAACAGGTTCCTCATGGGCTAGAATGGGAATAAACACCCACCCAAAACTGCAGTGGATGCTGAGAAAGCAATCATTCGGTTTAAGTTTTTATATTCTCCAGGTGGGGGGAAGTGTGGAGAAAGGGAGTAT
>NW_007726121.1:0-22259 GCF_000696425.1 Galeopterus variegatus
TTTCTTCACTCAACGAGCAGAGTAAGAGACAACTGCATTGACGCCATGATGGAACTTCCTCGATTTTCTTCATTTTTAAAAAATTATTTTTTCCTATTTTTTTTTTTTTTTGTCTGTCTGGGTTATTTGAAATAGACAGTCTTCAAGATCTGAAATTATTTTTTCTGTTTGTCTTAACCTTAAGTTCTGCTTGAGCTATCAGTTGTGCTTTTTATAAGTTCCTCTACATTCTTTTTTAAGGTATAAATCTCTTTGTAAATTTCCTCCTTCATATCCTGGATGTTTTTGTCATTTCATTGTGTTCTGTAATTGAGTCTTCTCTTATCTCTTTGAGTTTTCTTAAGATTATTGCTTGGAATCCCTTTTCTGTAATTTCAAGTGTTTCTTGCTCTGTTCGATCTGGTACTCGAGAATTACTGTATTCTCTTGGTGGTGTTATATTTTCTTGTTTATTCACATTTCTAGTATCTCTTTGTTGATATCTGGTCATCTGGTAGAGAAGTTGTTTCTTCTATTACTCTGGAGCGGTCTTTGAGGAGAAAGATTTCCTTCTCTATTTACAGGCTCTGCTGATGACTCTCCTTGTGTCAATGCAGTCAAGTGTGAAGTGCACTGCCTGCAGAGTGGTCCTGGCTGCTACTGTGATGGTGATCCATCATTGCAGTGACAGTAGCAGTGGAAGTGGCTGTGGTGGACCACCTACATGGAGGTGGTATTTCTGGTGTGGCGAGGCTCTCTTGCCTTCTGCTTATGTGGTAGGTGAGCTTCCTGGGGCTTCTGCCTAGGTCCCTGGTCATGAGAGGCTCTGCCTTCTCCTCCAGTGGTTGGAGGGCAACTTGGAGCTTCTGCCTGGGTCCCTGGTTGCAGGAGGCTCTCTTGCCTTCTCTGTAAGCCAATGTTAAGTGTGTTTTATTTTCCATTTTATGACAATTTCATATTTACAGAAAAGATGCAAAAATGATACAATGAATTGTTAAGTACCTTTTTTTTTTTTCCTTTTTTTTTTTATTGTCTTTTTTCGTGTCCGGCAACGGATCGCAACCCTCAGTGTCGCGCCCGTACCGGACCGGGACTGGCAACGGGATCGCAACCCTCGGTGCTGCGCCCGCACCTCACTCAGCCAGTGAGCGGGAACCGGTCTGTATGTGGGATCCGAACCCTCGGCAGGAGCGCCGCCGCGCTCCCAAGCGACGCACTGTAGCAGTGCACCACCGGGCCAGCCCCAGTTAAGTACCTTTCTTCAGATTCCCCAATTGTTATCATGTTACATACCATAGCACAATTATCACAACCAGGAAATTAGTGATACAGTGCTAGTATCTAATTGACAGACACTCTTTAAATTTCACCAGTGTTCCACTAATGTGCTTTATCTGATCTAGCATTTAATTCAATATCATATGTTACCTTTAGTGTCATATCTCCTTAGTCTCCTTTAACCTGGAACAGTGTCTTAGTCTTTTTTTGTCTTTTGGGGCCTTGACACTTTTAAGGAGTACTGGGAGTTATTTTGTAGAATATTCCTTAATTTAGGTTTGTGATCTAAATTAGGCATCTTGGTAGAAATACTATAGAAGTAACATGTGTGTTTCTCAGTGTATCATTTCAGGAAGTATATGACTTCCATTTGTTCCATTACTGGTGATGTTAACTTTGACCATTTTGTTAACAGTTTCTTTACACTAAAGTCATTTGCCTATTAATAATTATCTTGTGGGGAGATACTTTGAGACTATGCAAATATCCTATTTTTCATAATACAGACATTCTGTCCACTAATTTTAGCATACATATTAATTCTTATCTGAAACAATTAGTATTGTGGTGTGTGCCAAATAGTGATTTTCTATTTTCATTGTTTTTTCTAAATTTACTAGCTGAAATTCTACTATTAGATATGAGCTTTCTCTTCTTTCCCATTTATATATTTATTCAACAATTTGTTTATATCAATATGGGCTCATAGATTCTTATTTTATATATAAAATAGGTTATAATCTAGTACAGTCATTATTTTGTTTGAGCCAAATTTTAAAGAGAAATTTTCATTTTTGATTTTATTCAGTTCTGCGTCTGCTAACCTAGGAGTAGCCATGTGAAGCTCCAATCCTTGATTTGAGGTTCTCTACTCAAAGAACAGGAGGCCCATTTTCCCTAAGCAGCATCAAACCATGGGAACATCTATCACTATATGATGCATCCACGGTAATAGGAAGAGTACAATAGTACACCCTTATCCACTGATTCACTTTCCACAGTTACTTGTGGTCAACTACAGTCTGAAAATAGCAAATGATAAATTTCAGAAATAAGTAATTCATTAAGTTTTAAATTGCATGCCATTATGAGTAGTGTGATGAAATTTGGCACCATCCCACTCTGTCCTTCCTGGAACATGAATCATCTCTTTGTCCGGTGTATTCCTTTGTCCACCGTGTATACACTACCAGCCCAGTAGTCACATAGTAGCCAACTCAGTTATCAGATCAAATGTTGCCTTATCATAGTGCTTGTGTTCAAATAACCCTTATTTTACTTGATAATGGCTCCAGAATACCAGTGAAGTGATGCTGGCAGTTTGGATATGTTATAAAGTGCTTCCTGTAAGTGAAAAGGTGAAGTTCTTTACTTAACAACAAAAAAAAATCATATGCTGAGTTTGCTAAGAACAAATCCTCTACCCAAGAAATTGTGAAGAAAGAAAATAAGTTCTTGCTAGTTTTGCTGTAGCACCTCAAACTTCATTATAGGTATGTATGTATGTATAAAAAAAAAAAAAACATAGTATGAGTATATATTAGGGTTCAGTACTATTCATGGTTTCAGGCATCCACTAGGGGCCTCAGAACATATCTCTCATGGATAAGGGGGTGGCTACTGTATTTAAGAAGTGTTTTTTGTTACTGAAGTAGATAGCACTGAATCCTTGACCAAATGAAAGCCCAAACTTCTGTTTATTACTAGTAATTTTCCTTTGGGGCACTATTCTGTTTGCCATTATAGATACTAAGTACTGAATCAAGTTCTTTGCATTTAAAAATTGTCTAGAGGAACTGATGACAGAATTAGGAGGTAGATAAACTTGGCATTGATTCAAGATGAGATTGGAACACTGATGTGTGTTACTGTGCTAAATCCGGCCTTGCATGAAGGCTATTAAATGCATTCATCTCAATGTAGATGTTGATTAAATACTGATAACTAAGATAGAACAGAAAACAGAGCTCGGGTCTGGGTTATAACCCTCCTTGTTGGTAGAAAGGAAGCTTAGAAATTGGGAGAATGGTGAAATGGAGAGCTATTTGTATGAGCCAGTTCTTTCCCTGTGACTCCGAAGAACAGAAAACTCACAGTTACCTTCAAAGCAGTAAAGTGAAGAAAATCATTATTTAGATGAAAAAGGAAGGAAAAAGATAGTTTCTTTCCTGTGTATTCTTGCCTGCCTTCAGAGCTGCAAGTTGAATAGTTACACTTCAGGCTAGTAAGATTGTTCATGCTAAGCAGGATATGGTAAAAAGAATATCTGTTTGGAACCCAGTCCACAGGGTTCTAATTACTTGGGAACTAGAAAATGCATGGGGTATGGTAGACCCAGGACTGGATCCAGGTTTTGTAGGTCCTGAAACTTATAAAATATGACATGACATCTTTAAGAAAAATACTACAAACACTTTATTTTTGCAAATTTTACACTAGCATGTGACCATGACAACACATTGCTAGGGTACCCCTCAGAGCCTTGAAAGGTACCTATGCAGGTCAGGGGCCCTGAAGTTTCAACTTTATTAGCTTCACAGTAAATCTGCCTCGGAGTGGGTCCATAGCATGGACTCCAAAAACAACCTAATATGAAGTTCCAATAGCTTTTCTAGCCTGCTGCAAGTCTATAGGCTTGATTCCCATAGCTATAACCAGATCTACAGATACTGAAAAGAGGTATTTTGTGTCTGTTGGGATTGCAGGACCACTGGATGGCTTTTGTAAATGCTGACTACCCTGTGGAAGCTGCTGCAGCAAAGTGATAATGTAGCAGATTTCCTGTGGCAAAAGAGTGGTAGGAGAGAAAAGATGAATAAGTCAATGAACCATGAATTATATTTAAAAGTGCACTAATAAATATATTTTTTTCGTGGTTGGAGTGTTTAGGGTATTGGCTATGTGAGGACTTAACAAGGAAAGATTGCATCACGCAATATTTGAAACTTAACCCTGACTAAATCATATCTCTTTGTCTTTTTTTCTTTTTTTTTTCCGTGTCTGGCCAGTACAAAGATTGAATGAACCCTGGACCTTGGTGTTATCATCATCACTCACTAACCCACCGAGCTAACCAGCCAGCCCTCTCTGTGTTCATAATCCCGAAGTTTTGTGTTCTTCTGAAACAACTGCCATTACAAATCCATTATAATTTTTAGGAAAAATGCTGAAAGAGTATAAACTAAATTAGTTTTAGCGGATTGTTAGCATTTAGCAGTTATAACTGTCGTAAAATAACATAAAACAAAGCATTTTATTTTACTTCATTTGAAGGCTGCAAAGAGCTTTGAGAAAAAGATGACTAGACTTTCAATAGCTTTCTGAAACATAATGGGTCTTTCTCATAGAATTAGTTTCTTCCCAGTTGGGGGATGTGGGATGATAAATGTGTGATACCAGATGTTTTCATATATTTAAGAAGCTAAAAGGAACAGTGCTCCACACTGGGAAGTCTGGCACGAGATAGGTGACCAGACTGTCTCCAGATATACTCAAGCCATGAAGGAGCACATAGTTTATACTACTGGTTCTCAGACTGAGGAATCACTTGGAACACTTGTGTAAACTAAAAATTTACAGGCCCCACTGCTGAGATTCTGGTGTCTGGTCTGGATTGGAGCCCAGGAATCTTCAGTTTTTACAAACATCTTGAGTGATTCTGATACAAGTGGTCCTTAGATAATACTGTGAGAAACACTAGCTTAGGCTATTGGCAATAATAGGATTGGCCTGTGGAGAGTTTGTTTGCCATGGGTAGTACCCTTTCCATAGCTGCTGAACTTCGTTTACATGCCAGTGTGCTTTACTATTGTGAGGCAGTGTAAAATAGTGGTTGAGTGCTAAACTGGAGTCAAAATGACCTATTTTCCCATTCTTGAGGTGTGACTGTGAGCATGTTCCTTAACTGTTTTAGCCTCATGTTTCGCACCTGCAAAATGGAAGGAAAATATTATAATCTTACGTTACTGGAGTGTTGCTGTGAAGATTAAATGATAGAGCATGTCAAACATTTAGCATAGTGCCTTGCTAGTTTTTATTGTTATTATAATTATTTAGCATCAGCCTTGCTGTTAGAGTGATTACCATGTAGATGAGTGGGATAGCAAGGAGCTCCCCTACATTGTCTTTGTGTGGACCCAGAAAGGGATTTAATAATTGCCCCACTGCATATAAAAGAGAGAATAGAGTTCACAACACATAGAACATTTGTCTATGTGAATTCATGCAGTTGTGATGGATGCCTCATTCCCAATCTTGATACTCTGTACTAACCGTATTTTAAAGTAAACCATTCTTTTCCCTATGTTATCAATTGGACTCTTAAAAATCATCTACAGAGTAGAACAGAAAGTCCAGAAGTAGACTGAAACTACTTCATGTACATACTAACTAGGATGGAAGATAATGAGAGCCAGGCTTCACACTGTCGGAGAAAGAAGTTACAAATAGGAAAAGGGGAAGGGCTTGAATGAACCCCGTTGTGTAGATGAACCCTGTTGTGTAGATTGGAATTGGAGATAAAAAATCAGAGACATAAGTATGAATTTATGTTTAGCTTTTTTTTTTTTTTGGCAGATCGAACTCTGAACCTTGGTGTTATCAGCACCATTCTCTAACCAGCCCTGTGTTTAATTTAATATCTATACAAATGGATATATACAGAAATAATTATAGATGTGTGTGTGTGTGTGTGTGTGTGTGTATGGGTTAGTGTACATACACATAATTCCTATCTCAGTCCACAAAGAGATCTTAGGAGCAGTGACTCTCCAGTAGGAACAGGTATCTAGTTCTTAGATTTTGTTTTCTAACTACCAGTCTTCAATAAAAGGAACCAGGACTCCCTGTTGAAATTCCTGACTCTAGGGCTAGGGCAGAGAATATAAAACATGAGTCTGGAACATCTTATAGTCCCAGAAAGTAAGTGCTGAGACAAGGAAGGGGGCATGGCATAAGGACAAAGGAGCCAACCTGAAGGAGATCTCAATGGCCAAAGCTGGAACAATTTGAGAAAAAGAAAAATGATGATACTGGACTATAACCCATAGTATAAAATAAATATTCATGTATTCATACTTACAGAAATAACTGACTGAAAGAAAGAAAGAAAGAAAGAATGAAAAACTGAAGGCTGGCCAGTTAGCTCAGTTGGTTAGAGCACAGTCTCACAACACCAAGGTTAAGAGTTTGGATCCTTGTACTGGCCAGCTACCAAAAACAAACGAAAAATGAAAAAAAAAAAATAAGAGAAGAAACAGCTCCTTATTATTTCTTATTCTGTACAAAACAACAACAACAACAACAAAAAAAAAAAGCTTCCTTATAGAAGAATTTCAATGAATATGTGTAGAAGGAATGAGGGAACTGGAAAATCACCATTAAGCAAATGTCACAGTAATAACTTGCAAGCAAGAATCATAGATGGTTGTTAAAATTAGTGGGCAAAAATATGATGAGACAGGATATTTGCATAGTCTCATAGTATCTTCCCCACAAAATACAAAGGGAGAAAATTGTAACTTTACAGTATAGAAATCTGACAGACAACACTTTAACCAAATGATCAATGTTAACATGACCAGTGATAACACATATATATGATGTAATGAGAAGAATATGTCATCTCTCTGGTGTTCATGTAAAAAATACATAATCTCAATCTAATCATGAGCAGATCATGAACGACCGAGGAACTGTCACAGACCAGAAGGGACACAGAAGACATGACAGCTAAATGGGAGCCTAAAGAAGAAAAAGCATATTCCTGAGAAAACTGGAGGAATTTAAATAAGGTCCATATATTATCTAATAATATTGTACCAATGTTAACTTCTTAGTTTCTCTAAACAAATATTTCCTATTCAATAGCAATCAGAACCATTTGCTTGGTTTTCTGTGTTAGTAATTTCTGTTCAAAATTCGGTGAACAAATTTCTCCCCCTGAATGATATAACCATTTTCCAAAACTGATGAATTCTGAAGGAGATTATTTTGGAATACTTCTGGTTGAAAATTCTCAAAGGGGTAAATCTTAATCCAGTAATTTGATCGGGCCTAATAGTATTTTTCTTTGATAATGTACCAGAAATTAACAGCTTTCATATCACTAAAAAATGATCACATAAAATATACCACTACTAGGGTTTTGATCTTACGCTAAGCAGCAATGATATGCTAGATATAAGCCAATGTAATATTTCATACTCTAGAGAAATGTTTTCATTGTGATTATACCTTTAAAAGTGTTTTGCAGTTATTTTTGTGGTATCATCTCTACTAAAGAATACATTGTTTATGTTTCAACTGAAGAAATCCGTTGACTATCTACTTAAATAGAGAGTAAAAAAAGATTTAGAAAGCAAATTTATTGTCTTTAAATGTCAGTCATCTCGGGCTGTAAGATTTCTGCTGCAGGTTGGGTCATGTTTACTAGAATGGCCCAGGAGTATTATTGTTATCATTGCCTACTGGTTTCAGGAATCACGTTAAAAATACTGATAAAATCAATGTTGCTCTTTGTGGGAAACTGACGATGCCAACAATGTGTAATCACCGATCTTTGAACATGTTCAAAGTTGGTTCACAAAAAATACACAGACTAGAGTAACGCTTGCTCAGGAATTAGAAACAAATGAGACTTAGAGAAAAACCTTGATGAGCTATGCCAAAATATTTCTCTATTCTCTCATGCTCGAGTGCTGAATCAGTTACATGCTAACAACATGGGTGGATATAGAATTACTGAATTAAATTAAATTTACCTTAAGTTCTCGCAATGTCTATTCAACAATCATTCCAAAATCCTAAAAGTAAAGAAAGAAATCCTAACTGTAAAATATTACTTTTTGCAGAATAATTCTCTCACACAACAAAGAAGGGTATTAGTTAAAAGCTAAGATCACCAATTGAAGCAGCTAATTGGTGCTATGCATCAGACATATTAAAAGTACTGTTAGGACCACAATTGAGAAATCAGGAAAATCTCTCTCTCCTTTCTGAACCTTTTCTTTGTTTGTTGATATCGCTTTCTCACTTTCTTCTCCCGTAATATCTTCTGTTCCATCTTCCACTATTAATGCCTGGCACATAGTGGACACAAGTGTTTATTGAAATAATGAATAACAAACATTGGGGCATTAGCAGTTGAATAGAGGATGACTTTTGGGGAGTACTGATGCTTTCTCACTGCACTCTGAAATCATATCATATAAGATCCTCCCTCTCCTTTTACTTATCATACAGTTTCTAAAATCAGGAGAAAACTAAGTGGATTTAAAGTACCTTAATTTTATTTTGACTTTCCAATGTTTACTTTCGTTTCATATCATAGACTATTCCAAAGATAGATTTGTGAAGGGAAAGGGTACATTGCTATTCTTTGTTCTTGGTTTTTGGTTCAGGTGGAAAATCCAAACTCATTTTGGAAGAGTGGTGGCATGTCAACAGATACTGATATTTCTTCATAGACTCAAAGTCTATGTGTTGGTATGTCCATCCGCTGGCCTAGTTTATTGTCACTCTGGCCTGAATCTGAACAGGGAAAGAGTTGGTTATACAAATGGATCTGATAAATGTGTCAATTATAGCAGAAACTACAGTTTCCAACTCTCAGGGGAAGTCACACATTGCAGGTATGACTAAAGCAATGAGAAAGAGGCAGACGGGCTTGGATTGCCTAGAGATGTAGTAATGTGAGGCCAGTGACTTACACATCATAATGGGGGAGGGGGAGAAATGGATGCCATTGATACATTTTCTTATGTTCAGAGCTCCATTTCAAGGTAAGCAGTTTAAAAACAAATAAAATATTTCAATGTGAAACATCATGGATCTCAATGCACAAACACTTCCCAAAGTGGCTGCTGCTTTCTTTAGAGGAGTAAGAAGGGAGAATCTTCACATTTTGATACCTTGAGTTAAATATTTGGCCAACATCTGACAAAAGTATCATGTGAGAAAATGTTAGAGCTCTTCCACTTATGTATACAACTCATACTGACTCCCAGAGTAAGGCCTATCCATAGGCAGACACCTGAGTAATATCATTTGAAAGGTGCTAGGAAAGTGCCCTCTTTTTTTTGGCAAGGCGTGAGGAAATGTACACTTTTATATATCAAAGTAGAAGTATAAGTTAATATAACCTTTACACATTATAATTATCAAAAGACTTAAAAACATGCATATCTTTTATATCAGCAGTTTCATGCTTAGATTTTATCTTTAAGAAAATAAATAGTTACATGCAATAGTTCAACTCTAATAAAGTTCACTGTAGTATGATTCACATAAGCACATTTAAAAAAAAATTCTAATTGACCATCTGCACAAAACTGGCTGAGAAAATGATGGAGGAAAATACTTATCAAGTGTAATATTATGAAGTTATTAATATATTGGCATATAACTATTGACATGAAGGGATGATCACAGCAATTTTTTTATGAAACTTTTTGTTTTTAGAAAATTGTAGATCTGCATGCAGTTGTAATAGCCATTATACAGAGATCTCATGTATCCATTATCTGGCAAGAACCTGCAAAAGTGTAGTCCAATATATTTTCCAGGATATTGACATGCATACAGTCAAGGTACAGAACAAATTTATCACTACAAGGATAATAACAAAGGGCATATCCTTTTTCCCTTTCGTAGACACACTCACCTCCTCATCCTACTCCCAACCCCTGGCAACCACATATCTGTTCATTTCTCTAATTTTGGCATTTTATGCCAAAATATATAGACTATATAGATTCCACTTATATAGAATGCTATATAAGTGGAATCATATGGTATGTAACCTTTTTCAATTGGATTTATTTACTTATAATTCTTTCAGGATTCATCCAAGTTGATGTGTAGATTTTTGATTCGCATCTCGAGGAGGATGTCATGAGGTTTAATCACAATATTCAGAATGGTATGCAATTTAAAACTTATGAATTTCTTATTTCTGGAATTTTCCATTTAATATTTTTGGACCGTGGTTGTTGTGGCTAACTGAAACTGCTGGAAAAAAAAAAAAAAAAAAAAAAAAAAAAAAAAAAAAAAAAAAAAAAAAAAAAAAAAAAAAAAAAAAAAAAAAACTACAGTTGAGGGAGGACTACTGTAATAGGTCTTTACTCTCAATGTTGAAACAGGGGATTGAAAAATTATGAAGCCTCTGCTTATTTCTCATGAACTCAGAGAAGAGCATTCTATTTAGGTACCAGTAGATGTTAAAAGCATGTCCTTTTTCAGATAGGTAATAATAAGAACTGGGAGGGTTTTACTGGTATATTACAAGTTCTAAATATGTATATGTATATGATGTTTATTGAGAATGAGGTTGTCTCTCCTAGGGTACCTCTTGCATATAATGGCCAAGGCATTTCTTTGGGGTTTAATGAATTTTGGTGACTCATCATTGAACTGAAAATTTGTGAGCCTTTTTCTTGTTCTGACTGCCTGCCCAGGGAGAGACATTACTGCTCATCAATCTCATTCTCTGCATGAAAGTTGAAACTTCAAAACACTTTATACTTTCTAGTTATTCAATCTAAATACAGGAATTTAGACCCTGTGAGAATGCAGTTCCTTTACTAATTCAAAACCAATGGGTGATTTGTTGGACTTTTATTTGCAAATAGACAAGCCAGAAAGTTATTATCTAAGTCTCTTTTGTCTCACATTTCCAATCGGAGTGCTTGTTAATAGCCAGTGCACTAGAAACTCAACTTTACCATGAACTATAAGCCCTAGTTCACATTGTAAAGCAAAAATCCTAGAATGTTAGCCACTGAAGGGGTTTTGATATTATCTAGTCCATCCTCCTTATCTTAACAAATGAGGAAACAGAGATCTAGAGAGGTCACACCAAGAGTTATTGAAGAAATTAGAAGACAGGAGCCAAGGGCAGCCACCTTTGCCAGGAAGCAGGCAAGAGAGTATGCACAGGGTCTTAATCCTAGATCCAAGGGCAGTATTCCTTGCCCAGAAATAGACAAGAAGCACACCAAAAACACCAGATCCATGTAGGTGGCCCATTGCAGCCACCACCACAACCACTGGCTGCCACAGAAGCAGCTTGATGCCATAGCAGTAGCCACAGCCACCATGCAGGCAACCTGCCAGACACTCAACTGCATTGATACAAGAAGAGTCACCAGTGGAGACCAGAGGAAGAATAGGACATCCTTCTCCTCAAAGCCCACTCCAGAGAAACTGAAGAAGCAACTGCTCTACCAGATGATCAGACATCAATGTAGAGAGATACTAGAAATATAAAAACCCAAGAAAATATGACACCACCAAAAGAATATAGTAATTCTCAAATACCAGACCCTATAAAGCAGGGAACACTTGAAATGATTGAAAATGAATTCTGAGCAACAGTCTTAAGGAAACTCACTGAGATATGAGAAGACACAGTTAGACAACATAATGAAATGAGAAAAAAAAAAGCCAGGATATGAAGTAGGAAATTTACAAAGAGATTAATACCTTAAAAAAAAAAAAGAATATAGAACTCATGGTACTGAAATATTAACTCAATGAAATAAAAACACAACCAATAGCTTAAGCAGCAGGCTAGAATAAACAGAAGAAAGAACTTCCGATCTTGAAGATAGTCTTTTTGAAACAACCCAGGACAAAAAAGGAAAAAAGAATTTTTAAAAATGAATAAAATCTAAGAGAGCTAACAGACAACTTTAAGCAAACATTCAAATCATGGGTGTTCCAGAAGAGGAGGAGAAAGGTAAAGGCATGAAATACTTACTCAATAAAATAGTAACAGAAAACTTCCCAGGTATATGGAGAGACATGGACCTTCAGATCCAGGAGGCTCAAAGAGCCCCAAACAGATTCAGCCCAAAAAGATCCTTTCAGAAAAATACCACATGTCCTCACTCATAAGTGGAAGCTAAGAGAGAAAGAAAGAAGGAAAGAAAGATCACAGTGGTGTGTTGGACTTGCAGAGGGAGAGAGCATAACAAGGGTTGCAGAGTGAGGTGGGAAGGGGGAGGGGGAGAGAGGTTGGGGATTAATAGGGTGGGGGGCATGGGGAATAATCACAATTCATGGTAATGTGCATGCTGATAGTATTGATCTGGCATTCATATCTTGGGCACAAGTGGTGATGGCCACCTTTTTACCCCATGAATATCCATAACCAATTAAAAAAAAAAAAGATCCTCTCCAAGACACATTATAGTGAAACCAGCAAAGCTCAAAGAAAAAGAGAGAATCTTAAAAGAAGCAAAAGAAAAGCATTAAGTCACCTATAAGAGAGCCCCTAGAAACTCTACAGGCCAGAAGAAAGTAGGATGATATATTCAAAATACAAAAAGAAGAAAACTGCCAGCCAAGAATACCCAGAAAGGCTATCCTTCAGAAATGAGGGAAACAAAAACTTTTCCATACAAACAAAAACTGTGGGTGTTCACTACCACATGACCTTCAAGAATCCTTCTGGAATCTGAAAATAAATAATCACTACAACGAATACACAAGAAAGAACAAGACCCACTGATAGAACAAAAATTCAAACAAGGAAGAGAAAGAAACTAAATCTTACCATCACAAAAAACCACAATGACAATGTAATAATGCCCCTGCTTTATTTCTGATTTTAGTAATTTCAGTCTTCTCTCTTTCTTGGTCATTCTAGATAAAGTTTTGCAAATTTGGTTGATTTATAAAGAATCAACTTTCGGTTTTGTTGATTTTATCTATTGTTTTTATAATTAATTCCCTATTTCATATATTTCTGTTGTAATCTTTATTTCCTGCTTATATTTGCTTTTGGTTTAGCTCACTCTACTTTTTCTGTTTTCTTAAGGTTGATGCTTTCATTACTGAATTGAGATTTTTCTTATTTTTGATATAGTTGGTGACAAGTATAAATTTTGCTCTAAGCCTGCATGAGCCCTGCATTCTATAAATTTTGATATGTTGAGCTTTGATTTTTATCTCAAAGTACTTTCTAATTTTCCTGTGATTTTTCTTTATATCCATTGTTTGTTTAGAAGAGTGTTGTTTGATTTCCACACATTTGTGAGTTTTCAAAATTTCCTTGTTATTGTGGTCAGAGAACATATTTTCTATGATCCTAGTCTTTTTAAATGTGTTAAGACTTGTTTTGTGCCCAAAAAGAAAATAATAATAATAATAATAAATTTTTAAAAAAGAACTTTCAAAACTCAATAAATAAATAGCCTGATAAAAATGGACAAAATAATAAACAGGTACTTTACCAAAAAGATACAGTGATATCAAATAAGCACAGGAAAAATACTCATTAGTCATTAGGGAAATGTAAATGAAAACCACAATGAGATGTCACTATACAACAACTATGAGAATGGCTAAAAGTAACAAAACTGACCATAACAATTATAACAACTGGAACTATACTACCCTGCTTATGGGAATGAAAAATGGTACCACCACTTTGAGAAAAAGCTTGGCAATTTCTTTAAAAGATTAAATATACACACCACACGGTGATTGTGATTCACCCCTTTTACTCCTAGGTATTTGCTCAAGATTAAAAAAAAAAATTGCACTCACAAAAAGACTTGTACAAGAATTTTCATAGCCGCTTTATTGGTAATAACCAAAACCTGGAAACAACCCATTCACAGTTGAATGTATAAAGCCATCCCCCAAAAGACAGTACTTGCTATATGAATGTCTTTATGTGAAACTCTATATAATGCAAATTAATCTCCAGTGACAGAAAGCAGATCAATGGTTGCCTGTTACAGAGGAGGAAGAGGCAGGTGTGTGGGTACGGGGTTATAAAAGGACAAAGGAAAATGTTTTGGGGTGATGGATATGTTCATTATCCTGTTTGTAGTGGTTGTTTCACAGGTGTAGATAAATGTCAAAACATATCAAATTGTACACTTTAAATATGTATAGTTTATTGTTTCAATAAAAGTTGCAATAAAGAGTTTTAATACAAAGAATTTTCCCCCACCCCCTAAAAAAAGTTATTGAAGAAATTGGCCTTCAGAGCTTTTGCTCCCTCCATCCCATCTTCCCACCCCCTAAATATTTTCTTGTATCTATACCTTCTTCCAATACATCTCTCTACCCAAGATGTCCAGCCCATGAATACTGGCCTCTAAGAAACCCATTTCTTACTTCTTCCTCCAGTTTCTCCTGGCCCTCACCACCTCTTCCCAGGTCAACCTTAAGTGGAACCCTAGAAGCACTGTGTTCTCAGGGTTTTTCCTAATACTATCTTACCCTCTCAACACCCCTCCCACCAAAATAAAATCTAAACTGCCTGCGATTTATCCCATTCCCTTAGGACATTGCTCTGAGCAAGCCTGCTAGAGCTAATTGGAGAAACTAATGAATGTTAATGGTGTGAACTGGTTAATGTGTTACCTCTTCCAGGAACGATATTTGCATTTTAACAGAGACTTTCCGGAGACAAAGCCCACACAGAGTGATTTTGCTGGGAATTTTTAAACAGGCTTGTAGGCAATATCATTCTGATCAAGAACGCTTTGATCTACAATCACAAGATAGAGCCTATCACTTGTACCTCAGGCTAACATTGTTACCCACCTCAGGATTTCTCTGTCTGGAAAATTAGTATATAACCATTTGCAAAAAGATCTGAATGTTTCTTTTTTAAAGAACAGCACTTTAAAGGCATTTTAAAGTGGGAACAACCCTGAAACAGGCTATGAACTTCAAAGAGAAAGTCATTTGTATGGGACACAAAGACCTTCAGTGGATCCCGCTTCAGGTTAGACACAAAACGAAATCATTTTTCCTTTCAGGTGACAAATTAGAGTTTTACTAAGAAAACCATTTACCTAGCTTTCTTCTTTCCAACTTTGTTTAGTCTCCTAGTACCTAGTCAGCATTTTACATGGCTTGCTTTTGCCTTCTCTTCTTTCCCTGTAATCTCTCTTTCTTTGATTAGTTCCTTTCCCTGACTCAATCTGTTATTTTCCATATATTTTCCATATTCTTTCTCACATTTTCCCTTTCCTCTGGCTCCTCCACTCTTTCTCCTGCCAGCCTTGGCACATTAGAGTGCAGAGAAGCCCCAGATGGTTTGGCCTTTAAAGCCTCAAAGGAAATCCCGCTTTCCAAAGGGAAAATTCCAACACCTCCTATAAGGCAAAGCCACATTCCTGGACTCTGGGAAAGGCAATAAGTAGTCCTGATAATAAGACTGGGATGACTTGAAGATGTTACTACTTGTAATCTCTCCAAGTGGAATATCAGAGGGATTTTAAAAATGTCAAATGTTCACATGTCACTTTTCCCCTCCCAGTAACGGGTAAGATTCTCACGTAATTGTGCGCTTAGTTTCAAGTCTACTATGTTCTTAATTTTTAACATTCTGTTCTATAAGCAGAGATTTGTTTTTCTTGTACTGAGTACCCTGATTACCTCCTTACCCACATTCCTCCCTTCCCCAGTAAACAATGTGTTCAAGGCACAATTATTCTGCTTCTCCTGTATCTGACATAGGCTTAAATGACTTGAACCCTGTATTCCGTGGTCCTCAAACTTTAGTGGGTATTGGAATCAGCTAAGGAGCTTGATAATATGCAGATTCTCAGTCCCCACCTACCCAGGAACTTTTTTTATTCAGCAGGTCTGGAATGGAACCATGGAAAATGCATTATAATAAGCATTCCAGATGATTCTAATGAGGCTGATCCTGGAATTACAGTTTTCGAGATGTTTCTGTGTGGGTGGTGAGATAGTTAAATACCGAATACTCTAAAACATCTATTGCATGTTCTTTTTTTTTTTTTTTTTTCCTTTTTGTCTTTTTTACTGACCGGTAACGGGATCACAACCCTCAGTGTTGCGCCCGTACCGGGGACCGGCAATGGGATCGCAACCCTCGGTGTTGTGCCCGCACCGTGCTCAGCCAGTGAGCGGGAACCAGTCTCCACATGGGATCTGAACCCTCGGTGGGAGCGCTGCCGCGCTCCCAAGTGGCACACTCTCCAGTGCGCCACCGGGCCGGCCCCCTATTGCATATTCTAAAAGTGCCAACTCAACAACCTGGAGATTACTTAGGCTAGTGGTCTTTCTTCCATGAAATTTCACTAAAAGACCCATATAATGAAAGGAAATAATAAGGCAGATCACCTGTGCATGTCCTTTGGTGTCACTCACCCGGGCCAATAGGCAGAATTGTATTTTATATTCTCAGGCATAGAGATTCAAATGATGGAGGTGGGAGAGACCCTAGACATCTTCTAACCCAGTATTCTTTTTACATATAGAGAAACCATTGGAAGAATTCAAAAATTGAATTCTGACTAACTTGTAAAATGCCTCCATAACTAAATGTGCTTATCTCCCAGGGCCCCCAGAACTCAGCCTAGTTAATAACAATCAACTGCCTGCTGGCATTTCTGCTTCTGTAATATTGCTTGTCTGACCCGCTTGTCTCTGTAATCTTGCCTGCTTGCCTAAGTCACTTGGGTGAGAAGGAGCTGAAACCAGCAGCTGCTTGTCTAAGATATAAGTTTAAACCTAAGCTTATGGATCCTGCCAAACTTACCTATAAAGCCCTGTTAAACTTATGTTCAGGGTCCCATGGTTTCAGGATGAAGTTCACCTGGGTCCTGCATATGTAATAAACCTTCTGATTCTTCGACCCCCCGAGTGTCTGGAGCCTTTCTTGCCAAGTTTGTTCCACAATGTTTTCTGGTGCATTGGCTGGGAAGCAATCCCTGACCAGGAAGCGAGTTGGGAAATAAGTTGGACAGGAAATGAACAGACCAGCCCCTTGAGCTGCTGGCCTGGGCAAGGCTGCCTGGAAGATCAGCAGGGCCTCAGGGACTGAGGAGGCACCACCTGGCCAGCTTGCTGGGACCTTGGAAAGTGGGACCTTGATGATTCAGAAGGCTACCTGTGTAGCCAGACTGTATGCAGGGAAGGACCAGACAGACCTGTATGGCCTCCAGGACAGGTAGGCCCCCACAATCCTTTACTGCAGTTCAGGCCTGCCTCCACGCAGAAGGGGAGGTTGATCACCTCCCAAAAGAGTCACTTTGAGGGCTCAGCTGGGGACGTCCATCTGGGCAGGATCTTATTATGGTCTATCTGGTTTGGGGTCTTGTTGTGAGACCCCTCTAAAGGACTTTAGGCTGAGGTCCATCTGGGCTGGACCTTGTTAGGGTCCATCTGGTTTGGGGTCTTGTTGTGAGACCCCTCTCTGTTCCAGATGCCCATCTGGGTAAACTAAGTCAGGACTGGGGGAGGGAAAGGTACCTTAACTTCTGTGTGAGTGTGAGTGAATGTGAAATATTCGTGGCACCAAGTGATAAATACATTGTCTGAGTAGGTCCTAACCTGCGTTTTCACGACCACGCCATATGACACAACAGTGATTTCAGTACCAGAAATAGACTGAACCAGGCCCAGGGCTTATACGGGCACACTTTCAGTCAAGGTGGGTCCAACGGCATCTGAGAGGAGCACGGCCAGGTGGACACCTGTTTGGTCTTCCTTCTCCTTCAGAAGGGGGGCACCCCTCCCTTGTTTGTCTTGCACCACTGACACAGGGTGGGATTGGGTGGATGGTCCACATGATTAGAGACCTGATGGTTAACATATGAAAGGGAGTTCTGTCCCTGAAGCCTTGGGCCGTAGATTTTCAGAAGTGATCAGCGCAGCAGTCCTGAACCCCCACACTAAGTCCCTCCTTTCAGTTCTCTATTGCCAACCTTTTGTCAAGACTTAGCAGAAGCTACAGAGGGCTTAAGCCGAGGGAGAATCTCTAGAGAATGATTTAGAGGGTGCCTCGCAGACCTTTTCTGTGTACACCTGCTCTGGCACGAGCCTGCCATTCCCCCTTCTTATTACATTAGCAGTGGCTACACGGAAGACTGGGCAAAAAGGGTGGTGACACTCAGTTCCACCCTAGACCACCTAAACCAAACACAGGGGCCCCCTGCTTTGCAAGACCTTACAGACTGGCCCCTCCTGGAAGGTCCCAAATCCTGCATTAAGTGAGAATTACACTGCATCCAGGAGTGGAGGCGTCATCGGTATCTGGGTTATAAGAAAGGGAGGAAATCTAAAACCAATGGAGGCAAGTCAGTTGAAGCATACCATACTTAAATATATGCTGAAAAACTTTCAAAAGGGGTACTCTGGACAATATGGTGTTAAAATGATCCCGGGAAAGCTCTGGGCCCTATGTGAGGTAGAGTGGCCCAGTTTTGGAGTAGGATGGCCCTCAGAAGGGACCCTTAGTCTCCAGAAGGTCTGAGCAGTTTATGAGGTCATCACCAGAGAACCAGGGCACGCAGACCAGTTCCCATGCATAGATTCCTGGCTGACTGTAGCTATGACTCTACCACCTTGGGCCCGATTCTGCATTCATACGGGAAAGAGTAAGGTCCTCATTGCATGAGCAGCACAAAAGCCAGAATGAGAACACGAAAAGCTGATAAAAACCTATATATCAGGGAAGCCCAGAAGAAGATCTCATGCCACCACCATATCCAACTCCTTCAGGGGCACATGGTCCTAGGCATCCTTTGCCAGACAGCCCCCCGGCTTCAGTCCCATCGGCCCCACTGGCATCACCACCAGAGAGTCCAGAATCAGTGCAGAGGCGACTCCACTCAGCCCAATGGCTTTCAGCCCTCCAGATGCCCCTGCAGGAGACCCAAGGCCCACAACAAATCAATCAAGATGGCACTGTGCAGCCAGGGTGCTCCCTCTTCTACTACCAACTTTTTACAACCACAGATTTTTTGAATTGGAAGCATCATACTCCATCATATTCAGAAAAACCCCAGGTTCTCATCGGCCTTCTGGATTCGATTTTCCTCACTCACCAGCCTATCTGGGAAGACTGGCATCAGCTAATCCTTACTCTCTTCAGCACAGAAGAAAGATGACACATCCTGACTGGAGCCAGGCAATGGTTACAGCAACAGGTGCCTGCAGCTGCACTGGACCCTGAGGCCAGGGCTACAGACGCTGCACCAGATACCACTCCAGATTGGGACTACAATGAGGAAGAGGGAAGAAACAAGCTCCACCGAAATTGGGAAGCTCTTCACCAAGGGCTAAGAGCTGGGGCCAGGAAACCTACCAACATGCCAAAAACAACCATTGTGACCCAGAAACCAGACGAGCCGCCTGCAGAGTTCTATGAGAGGTTATGCGAGGCCTTCAAAATATACACACCATTTGACCCTGAAGCAGCCGAGAATCAACGAATGGTCAATGCAGCCTTTGTGACCCAATCTTGTGCTGACATCTGCCTAATTTGCAATTTCTTAATGACCTATGACGTTTACCATCTTTTCTTATGCTTATTTGCCATCTGTATATCTTCTTTATGTTTTGGTGATTTTGGTATTTTTTGATATATTCTGTATATAGCCGAGAATCAACGAATGGTCAATGCAGCCTTTGTGACCCAATCTTGTGCTGACATCTGCCGCAAACTTCAAAAGCTGGAAGGCTTTGCTGGAATGAATGCAATGCAGCTCCTAAAGGTAGCCAACAAAGTGTTCCTCAACCGAGACTGAGAAGCTCAGGAAGAGGCAGATAAACGCCTGAGGCAAAAGGCAGCACTTCTGGCAGCAGCTCTTAACCCAGATTAAAGCTCTACACCATAGAAGAGGAAGAACCCCCACTGGGGAGGGCAGACACCCCTACAACATAATCAATGCACTTTTTACAAACAACTGAGCCATTAAAAAAAAAAGAATGGATGCCCCCAAAGGAGGAAGAAGTCCCAATCAACAACTCAAAACAAAGCTCACGCTGAGAAAAAGAAATACCAGCCTGAGCCGGCAAGCCAAGAGTTCGAGGACCTCCTAGGCCTGGCGGGGATAGACTCAGATTAGGAAAGACTGGGGTCCTTGTCCTTAGGCCCCCAGGAGCCCATGGCCACGCAGACTCTCAAAAGGGAATTAAGTCAACATTTATACTGACTCAAAATATGCCTTTGCAACCCCACATATCCATGTGGCTCTATAAAAAATAAAAAGGCCCGCTAATGGCAGGAGGGAAAGCAATAAAAAGCAAAGAGGACTTGGTAATCAACTTAACTGAAGTAAAGCCATGCAGAGGCTACAAGTACCTGCTGATGATAATATGCACCTACACTGGATGGACTGAGGCATTGCCCATGCAGACCAAACAAGCCTGAGAGGTTACAAAGGACCTCTTAAAAGAGATAGTCCCAAGATATGGATTCCCTTTAACTATAGAGTCCAACAACGGACTGGCTTTTGTTGCAGAAGTTGTCCAAGGACTGGCCAAAATGCTGGGAATAAAATCGAAACTTCACACAGCATACAGGCCACAAAGCTCAGGGAAAGTGGAGCATATGAACCATACTCTGAAGACCACATTAGCTAAATTTCTCAGGAGACAGGGCTCCCTTGGGTGGATATGCTTCCTTTGGCCTTGTTACGAGTCTGACGTAAGAGAGGGCCAACAGGATACTCCACCTTTGAGATTATGTATGGAAGATCACCCTTGATCATAGCCAGACTACAAGGGGGTCCCCACCAGCAGGGAGAAATAGAACTGACACAATACCTGCAGTTACTGGCTAAGACTCTTACACGGATAACTAAAACAGTTTTAGAATGGGCTCCCATCCCTTTAGGGAGTTGGGCCCATCAGTTTCAGCCCGGTGACATGGTGTGGATAAAAGATTGGAAAAAGGTTCTGTTAAAGCCTACCTGGGTGGGGCCATACATGATTGTTCTAACCACCCCTACTGCAGTTAAAGTTGCAGGGCTAACTCCCCAGATCCACCACATGTGAGTAAAGCAGGCTGCCTCCTCAGACAACGCCACCTCTTGGTTTACAAAAGTCGATCCTTCCAACCCACTCAAGGTTCGGTTCCAGAGGTGTTCCCCAACTAATTGTCATTGCCCTGTTCTGGCCACTCCAGAAGCTGGACGGTCCACACCCGGCTGAAGCCTGAGGAATTTGCATTGTGGGACATGATAAATATTTGTTATCCTTTGCCATTGTTTTTTGTTATACTGCTTGATTTAGTACTTACTGTATTTCTAGTATCTACTACTCCAAAAGATTGGAGTAATATAGAAAAGGTTGGCATAGAACTCCTGTACTTATTTAGTGATAGAAAGCCTATTGGGCATTTTCAGGAGGCAGTGTGTTTCTCAAATCAAACCTTCTCCCTTTTCAGGCAAGGAAGGGTTAAAAATGAATCTCAGCCTACTATTGCTACTGACCTTACCCATCTGGCATTCCAAGGGGCACCTCTCATACTGCACTTGTAGAGGTCGACAGGGTGGTCCTCCACGAGAATCACGCTATCAGCCACAAATGCCTCAAACATGTGCGACACTCAAATGAGATGCTTTTCAGGGCATATATCCCATACAGGTTTACTTAAACAATAACAAAGAACGTGACTGAATTTGCTATGTCAAGTCAAACTATTATTGTTGGCTCTCTCTTTCTCCCCTCCCAAATTGTACATGTGTCTCCCAAACTGTCATTGGCCTAAACCCTTGCTGGAAACAGAAAAAGATCTGTCAAAGGCCCAACCAGAAACTTTATTGGACTTGCACTCACCAAGGCTGCTCTTACTCTTGGGAAGGCAAAAATTATGGAGATAGATGTGAGGGTCCAATCAGCTCAATTAAAAAGGGGTCTAATCAAGTCTTAACCCGGAGGCTTCAGATACTGAGAAACAACTCTAACATTAGTCATAACAAATCGGACAATGGCCAAGTACTAGATGTTGTCCACCACCTCCTAAATATTTTTAACCCTGCTTTGGCTAAGCACTGCTGGCTCTGCCTGCCTAAGACACCTCGTCATATTGCCATCCCAAAAAGTGACTTCAATATCTCAAAAGGAAACTCAAGGCAATTTAACCCAGCACAAGAGCCCAGGGTTACAGACATAATCACAACACTCAGGGCTCCAAAGTGCATTCAGAACCAAGGAGAGGCCCTAAAGGTGGGCCACTTTTTTTTTTTTTTTTTTTTTTTTTTTTTTTTTTTTTTTTT
>NW_007726121.1:23259-26587 GCF_000696425.1 Galeopterus variegatus
AGTGAGCGGGAACCGGTCTGTATGTGGGATCCGAACCCTCGGGCGGGAGCGCCACCACACTTCCCATGCGGCGCACTTATCCAGTGCGCCACCGGGCTGGCCCAAGGTGGGCTACTTAACAAAGGAACAATGTAACAATATCACTAGCATCCCCACTTCTGAACACTCTGAGCCCTGGTGTCGACCCCAGATAGGCACTTTCCTCGTGTGTGGAAGTTCTGCCTACCAGTGTCTTCCTGCTAACTGGACAGGACTCTGCACAGTGGCCTCAGACCTTCCCCAGGCAGATATCATTCCTGGGAATCAATCCCTTATGGTGCCTTGGGGGCACTTATACATCACAGAGCAAAACAAGCAATTCAAGTCATTCCCTTGCTAATTGGTTTGGGAATAACTGATAGGATCAGAACAGGGATTGCAGGGATGCCACACTCTGCAACCTTCTATTACAGACTGACCAAAGATTTCTCTGAAGACATGGAGCAAGTGGCCAACTCCCTGGCAGCATTACAAGACCAGGTAGACTCCCTGGCAGAGGTGGTCCTCCAAAATAGGCAAGGATTAGACTGACTGACTGCAGAGAAAGGGGGGCTCTGCCTTTTCCTTAATGAAGAATGCTGTTTTTATGCCAACGAGTCAGGAATAGTGGGAAACGTGGTCCAGCAGCTAAAAGAGCACCTGACCAAGAAAAGGGAGGAATTAGAACAGTCCTGACTTTCTTGGGCAAACACATGGAACTGGTTATCCTGGGTTTTTCCATTTGCTGGACCAATGATAATGATCTTTTTAGTCCTCCTGCTTGCCCTGTGCATTCTGAATTGCCTTGTCAGGTTTGTTTCAGATCACTTACAGTCAATTAAATTACAGATGGTGCTGTCACCCCAAGAGTACTCTTACATGTTACTAAAATATAAAGAATCTATAGGTGATGCTCATTCTGAAACTTAGAGAGAGCATCAAAGAGGGGAAAGGTTGGAAGAATTCAAAAATTGAATTCTGACTAACTTGTAAAATGCCTCCATAACTAAATGTGCTTATCTCCCAGGGCCCCCAGAACTCAGCCTAGTTAATAATCAACTGCCTGCTGGCATTTCTGCTTCTGTAATCTTGCTTGTCTGACCCGCTTGTCTCTGTAATCTTGCCTGCTTGCCTAAGTCACTTGGGTGAGAAGGGGCTGAAACCAGCAGCTGCTTGTCTAAGATATAAGTTTAAACCTAAGCTTATGGATCCTGCCAAACTTACCTATAAAAGCCCTGTTAAACTCATGTTCAGGGTCCCATGGTTTCAGGATGAAGTTCACCTGGGTCCTGCATATGTAATAAACCTTCTGATTCTTCGACCCCCCGAATGTCTGGAGCCTTTCTTGTCGAGTTCATTCCACAACAAAACTACGGCTCTGAAGTGAAAAGTGACTTGACTAAAGTAGTAAGTATCTGGACCAGGACTAGAATTCCCATCTGCTAAGTCAAATTTTATTGTTTGCTCTTCTGAAAACTGAGCTTTCCAAAGGTCAATTTTATTTTAGTTTTTACTTTACACCTATATCTTTTCACTGACCTATGTCAATGTGGAAGAATTTGTTGCTGTTGGGAGTGCCCAGCCAGGTTGAGGTGTACTTAAGGAAGCAGAGAAGCGGATAAAGAGCTAAAACCATCACAAACCCACTGCACCACCAGGACCCTCAGGTGCTGTGAAATACTCAGACCTAAGGCCTATGAGATTGTCTACAATGTGAAGATCAGCAGAATACATCTTTACTTTTAAAGACTTCAATGCTTCACCCTTCAAATTTTAACAAAGTCTTGGAATGATCAAAGAGCTTTCAGCAAAAGTATATCCAGATAAGGTGGAAACAATGATAACTATTGACATAAAGTATTTTGAACAAAATAATTAGCTACTTTCTTATATTAACAATTAAATGCAAGAAATTTTTGCAATAAGCAAATTGTACTGGATCACATTTTAAAAGTGAAATAACATAGAGCAGTACTCTAAATCCGCATTTAATTAGGAAGTGGTAATAGTCTGAAGCAAAATTCGGATTTTTGGCAGCCTAGCCATAAATCTTTCACAGGCTACTGCAAAAGTAAAGATAAATAATTGCACTCTCTCAAGTTTCCACATATGTTCCGGAATCTAAGTTAGATTGATCACGGATTACCTTTCCTTAAGAAAGCCTTTTTTTCTGTCTTTGTTGTTGTTAGAGATTTTTAGCTCCATATAATCTTTCTGAGAATATATTAAATTACAGCAACTCATTTCAGTTTAAACAACCTTGGTAAGCACAAATGAGAAAATGCCCAGCTCTCTGCTAGGTACTATGGAGGAAAAAGGAAAACTATAAAAATACTCATCCTCACTGGTCCAACATTTTATCATTTACAAAATGCTGTAATACCTACCATCTCATCTGACCCTCTCATTCTCTCTAGCACCTCAAACTTATGGTAGGCATTTCCCACATTTTGCAGATGTCAAAAGGGAGGCTATGAGAAGGGATGAGACTATAATCCACAAATGCATTAGATGTTTATTTCTCAAGGGTATTTGAGTTTTCTTAGGGGTCTCAGGGTATTTAAAAAATAAAAACTTTACAGATCCTAAAGAATTAATCCCTCATAGTCTGATTTCTAGCTAGGAGAATCTTCAGATAATTTTACATGGACCCAGGACCTAGTATTGTACCCCAACTCTCAGTGCCCTTATGTCTCCCAACCCCAGTGCTGCTCTCCTGTTGCTGCTGGGGGGGGGGGGGGGGCTTGTATTATACACTCTGGTACTGCTTGTTCTCTGAACCTTGTTTGCTCCCTTTTCCTTCCTAATCACCATTGCTCTGTCCTGTGCTTGTGACCTAGTCCCTCAGGGCACTTTGCTCCTTAATAATGAATCTGTCTAAGATGTTAATAAGTGCTAATGAACTAATGCATTACCATCCCAGGGAACATAATTTGCATTTTAACTGGGGCTTTTTAGAGAACAGTGGTTCATCCTGTTCTTGTCAACACCTGGACAAAATTTTCAAAGGCTCCCCATTGTCAATCAAATTAATTTCAAACACCTCAACCCTGGGGAATAAAACCCCCCACAATCCGATCTCATTCTAACCTTTCTAGGCCCAGAAATCTACTCTTTGTGTCCAGCAAACTGGACTACTCCCTTTGCCTCAAATAATCCCACTTCAAATGTTAACCTCTCCTCCATAAATGCTTCCCTAATCTCTGACCACTGCACTACCTTCAGCATTTGAACTGTTATCAGCTAACCTTTAAAGGACTTTAGATTAGCTGCTTGTTAGAGGATGACAGTGGCGGGGGGGGGGGGGGGG
>NW_007726121.1:26783-30296 GCF_000696425.1 Galeopterus variegatus
GGGGGGGGGGGGGGGGGGGGGACTGAAACAACCAGCAAGAGGAGGAGTGACCGCCAATTAGGAAGGTGGAAGTGTTCTAGAGATATATTTTGCCAATCTCATACTCTTGCCAAGGACTGTGCCTGTAAATGGATGTCTAGTTGTTACCAATTAGGAAGCTTTATCCTAGATTAAGCCTAACCTGAAAAAGTGGGCTGATGGGTATCAGAGACCTAGGGATATAAAAAAATATCAAGAATATCCCTAGAAATAAGAAAATTGAGGCCTCCAGAGAGGAAGTAACATACCCAAACTCATATAGCTAGTAAAGTGGCAGAACCAGGACTTGTCTCATAGTTTACTGCTCTTGAGACTTCCAATGGGAGGAACTTTGTTCTGTGGAGATATGCCTTGTCTGTATATCTTGAGCTTTTGCTCATGTCACCCCCCCCATCCAGTTTTCACCTCTGCCCTATAGTTTATCCTATAACTACTTAATCATTCTACTGCCAGCAATTTCCTTACAGCTGCATTGTCTCTCCTCCCTTGCAAGCAGTAAAGACTTCTCAAGTCACCTCTGTTGGGAAAATATAGGAAAATGGTCAGGGCCCCTCAGATGTTCAGAACCTTGCTGAGCATTTGCTGTGAATAGGTTGTGTGTGGGTGGGGTTAGTGTGCCTGCATGGTGCCGCCACCTTGGCTGGAGTTTACTGCCTTGGGTGGCTGCTTCATGAGCAGCCATGACTTTCCAACCTGTGGCTTCCAAGGAACTGTTTGCCAATTACCTGGCTCATAGACCTGTGTGTAAAAGGGTCTGGTGACCCAGCCTGGCATGAGAGGGGTCTGGTGACCCAGCCTGGTGTGTGAAGGGTTTGTGAACCAGTCTGGAATAGACTTGAGGGGTCTGTGACCTTCAGACCCAGCCCTATCTCGACAATTGGCTCAGTCAGGGCAGGATTACTGGCAGGAAAAAGAACCCGACAATTGGTGTAGTTGTGTAGCTTTACAATTAGGGTCATGAACAGAATAAGTAGCTCTGCAATTGGCTATGTTGACAGGATTCCAACATTAGCCCAAGCCAGAGCACCACCATTGGCTAAGTTGGCAGGATTCTGACAAGAGCCCCAGCTCCACAGTTGGCATAGTTGGCAAGATTACAGTAGGTAAAGAGCTCCACAATGGGTGACATCGGCAGGATTCTGACATTAGCCTGTAGCACCCCAATTGGTGTAGTCTGTGACAGGATTCTGAGCAGTTACAGGAGCTGAAAGTCCTTGGAAGAAGGAGGAAATGTGGCTACTTTTGAATATGCTCTGCCCTATGGCGACCTTCCTGTTGAACAGGATCTGGTTGCTGACCAGAGCCTGGGTACCATTAACTATGCTGCAAACTGATCGAGATTTGCAGCAGAAAGCAGATTCATTGGAAGCATGGATAGATGTCCTGGAGGATGGTGTGCAGCGACTGGCCACTCCTGACCCTTAGACCAGGGAAGACGACCAACCCAGTGGTGAGTTGGGGGAAACCGTGAGTCTCCAGGCACGACCTGTTGTGCACGAGAAATTGAGACAGTAAAGCAGCAGAAACAGGGAGAGCCCCTGGTTGCCACATCTGTGGAACCTAGGGGTGGATGGTGTAACGTGCTTTAGAGATGATGTAGTAAATGCATGCTGCGTTTTGTAAGACTGGCCCAAAAGCACCAAAATGTAAGACTGGCCCAAAAGCGCGAATCTTACTTGCTGGGAAGGCTCATCTCACAAAGACCAGGAGACAGAGATCGCTGCAATCACGCAAGAGGTTTTTATTTTCAGCAATGCTGAAGGTTGCCCCGTTTTGAGGACGGGAGCGGCCCCAAGTTCTTAACTCAAGCATCTTTTATACAGTTTGGTAGGCAGGCTTTGGTAACAGGCTGGGTTGTACACCATTTATTGGCCACTTTAAGCAATTTTTAAAACCATTGGGCTTTAGCTTTTGGTGGGCAAAGGAAGGACTGAGGTATTGACCAACGGTCCACCCCCCCCTCTTTCCTCTCTTGGTGTCCAAAGATAAGGTAATCAGGTGAGCATACTCCCTTCCTGGAACAGGGTGAACTTTGGGCTCTTTGGAAAGTCCCTTCCCCCTGGCAGTGGAAAGTCTTAATCTTCTGGCGACGGAAAGTCTCAAGCACCTCGCAACAGAAGGTCCTAAGTATCTGGTATTGTTTACCAAAAAGGTTGGGGGTATCTCTACCTCCACATTCCCCTACTTTTTTTTTTTTTGTGCGTATTTCAATAATGAAATACTGTTTTCTGTTGGTTTAATTCCTGATATTGAATAGCCAGAGCTGAAGCTCCTGTAGCTGCCCCAGCTGCTTCCAATTTTAAGCCTAAGAGGACAGAGAGCATGATACTTAGGGGCTCCCTTCTGGTTTGGTAGTTCCCGTTATTTTTATCCCAGTATGATAATAGTTCTTCATAGGGATGGTAAACAAGCCGAGGCAACAACCGAACCAAGACACAAAAATCTTGGGTCTCGTTTAGGACCTGTAAGCTAACACAGGGCGTGACCCCTGTAGCGCAGGCCCACCATCCTTCTGGAGGGGGCAACAGATATGTGTCACCAGACCACTTGTTCATGTTAAGAGTCTGGTTGCACAGCTGGCTGTGTGAGGAAGGGGTATGTGGACTGCTAGCTCCTGGGCCCTGGGAAAAGGTTTTTAGGCATAAGAAAAGCAAGGGAGTTTTCATCTTACAACACTTAGAATGCCCGAACAATTTTCAGTCTTAAGGGGTGCTCCTTGGAACCCTGGACTTTCCAGGCGGCATCTTTTGATCCTTGGTCCTCTGGTGGTGCAGGCTTTACGTGCGAGGTGTGGATCTAAGCAGAGGCCCCGTTTGCCTTTACAGCCGTTGGTGTTATCAGGAGCACCAGGTAAGGTTCCTTCCAGCGGGGTTCCAGAGATTGGGAGTGGTGTTGTCATACTGTGTCCCCAACCTGGCACTGGTGAGAGACTTTGGGGGTCCCAGGCTCATTGGTGGCCACCAGCTGCATCCAGACTTTCTTCTGCACCGTTTGCAGTCCTTTTAACCTGTCATATAAGTCACTGTTACTGTGGCAAGTGGGTTTAAAGGCGTCCCCCAGTAAAGTCAAGGGGGCAGGGGCACCATAGGGAATTTCAAAGGGGGTCAGGTTGAACCGGGAGGGGGTGTTCCTAGCTCTAAACAGGGCCAAGGGAAGGAGCATAACTCAGTCCATGCCAGTCACCATGGTTAGGTTAGTCAGGGTCTCTTTTAGAGTTCTGTTCATCCTTTCTACCTGTCCTGAACTCTGGGGTCTGTAAATGCAATGTAATTTTCAATTGACACCTAATTGTCTGGTAATTTTCAATTGACCCCTAGGTATCTGGCCACTCCCTGGCTTACCTTGGCAACGAAGGCGGGCCCATTGTCCGACCCAATTACCTTGGGTACCCTGAAGCGTGGGAAGATTTCTTCCAGGATTTTCTTGACCACGACAGTGGCTGTTTCCTGCTTTGCTGGGAATGCTTCTACCCAT
>NW_007726121.1:31954-33682 GCF_000696425.1 Galeopterus variegatus
GATCATGGCACGGGCTTGTTCTTGTGGCAAGATAGGCTTGCCTGACGCTCCATGCCAATGCCCTGTTTCCTGATCAAAGTAGTTATTAGAGTCCCTTGAGATCACTGCTACGTCCTCAGCAGAGTACTTAAACTTGGGCCCCTTCAGCTCTCGTATGTCGACCAGCAGAAGAGAAATGGACCCGTGGGCTGCCGCCCTTGCCTCTGAATCGGCCAAGTTGTTTCCCCTGGTGATGGGGGAATCCCCTTTCTGGTGGCCCGGGCAGAGTATAATACTCACTTTTAGCAGTCTGTGAAGGGCCTCCAGCAGGGCTACGATCTCTTTCTTGTTTTTGATTTTTATTTTCTCCCAAGGTTAGCAGACCCCGCTGTTGATAGACAGCGCCGTGCACATGGGCAGTGGCAAAGGCACACCTGCTGTCCGTGCAGATGTTGATCTTTTGCCTTCTCCCAGTTCAAGGGCTTTTGTGAGGGCGATGAGTTCTGCCTTTTGGGCGGACGTTCCCACAGGTAGGGCCTGAGCCTATATCAGGTGTTGGCTATCATCCACTATAGCGGCCCCTGCCTTTCTTACTCCTTCTTCCAGGAAGCTGCTGCCATCTGTAAACCAGGTGCCTTTGGCGTCTGTCAGGGGCTGATCCGACAAGTCTTTCTGCCATCCATGCACCTCAGCAAGCACTTGTTGACTATCATGGATAGGCGGGTCGAGGTCAGGGTCCGGCAGCAGTGTGGCTGGACTTAAGCTCGCCGGCGGAGCAAAAGTAACCCGGTCTGAATTCAGTAACAGAGTCTGATAGTGAGTCATGCAAGCATTTGTGAGCCAGCGGTCGGGGGGCTGGCGGACAACACTCTCTAAAGCATGAGGTGCTGAGATTACTAAATTCTGTCCCACAGTCAATTTGTCAGCATCTTTTACCAGAACTGCAACTGCTGCTATGACTCTTAGACAAGCTGGCCACTCCGAGGCTACTGGGTCTAGTCTTTTAGACAGACATGCCACAGGCCTTTTCTAGGGCTCCAGTCTTTTTTTTTTGTTGTTTGTTTGTTTGTTTTTCTTGCAGTACGCACATTGATCCTTTGTCAGGGGTCTCTTCCTGTTGCCTGGTACTGTCTTACTGTGCTCCCTAGTTTCCCTGACTACAGTGGCCAGAATTTTGTGAAAATTTCTTTCTTCGTGCCTTTTTTTCTTTATTTCTCTCTCTCTCTCTTTTTTTTTTTTTTTTGACTCTCTATTATGATAAACCTTTTCAGCCACCTGTACTAATTCCCTCAATGACTTATCTTGTAACCCTTCAAGCTTCTGCAGTTTCTTCCTGATGTCTCTATGAGACTAGTCAATAGAAGTAACTGTCACAGTATCTTTGTGCTCTTCACTACCAGGGTCATATGGGGTAAACTTACGGAATGCCCCCATGAGTCTTTCTAGAAATGCTGAAGGAGACTCATTGGGCCCCTGGATCACCTCTCTTACCTTAGTTAAATTAGTGGGGTGTTTTGCCGCCCCTCGGAGACCTGCCATTAGAGCCTGGCGATAGACCTTCAGCTGCTCCCTACCTTCAGCCGAGTTGAAATCACAGTTTGGTCTGGTCAACGGGAATCCTGCATCTATGACATCGGGGAGGAGAGTAGGTTGTTTTCTCCTCAGTGGTGAACAGGACCTGGAGGAGCTGCTGGCAGTCATCCCAGGTGGGCTGGTGGGTATAAAAGACAGACTCCAAAAGAGAAATTA
>NW_007726121.1:33922-41583 GCF_000696425.1 Galeopterus variegatus
CCAGGGACTCCAGGAGAGATCTACCAGCATCAGAGATGTGGGAGCAAAATAGTCCCAATGGCCACTTGCTTCTTGCAGCTACAGTCCTCTCCGGTGCCCAAAGCTTTTCAATTTTTGCCAGTGATTAAATTAGGCTCTCAGATTCCAAAGTCATAGTGTAAGACTGGCCCAAAAGCGCGAATCTTATTTGTTGGGAAGGCTCATCTCATAAAGACCAGGAGGCAGAGATCGATGCAATCAGCAGGAGGTTTTTATTTTCAGCATGCTGAAGGTCGCCCCATTTTCAGGACAGGAGCGGCCCTGAGCTCTTAACTCAAGCATCTTTTATACAGTTTGGTAGGCAGGCTTTCGTAACAGGCTGGGTTGTACGCCATTTATTGGCCACTTTAAGCAATTTTTAAAATCATTGGGCTTTTAGCTTTTGGTGGGCAAAGGAAGGACTGAGGTATTGACCAACGGTCCACCCCCTCTCTTTCCTCTCTTGGTGTCCAAAGATAAGGTAATCAGGTGAGCATACTCCCTTCCTGGAACAGGGTGAACTTTGGGCTCTTTGGAAAGTCCCTTCCCCCTGGCAGTGGAAAGTCTTAATCTTCTGGCGACGGAAAGTCTCAAGCACCTCGCAACAGAAGGTCCTAAGTATCTGGTATTGTTTACCAAAAAGGTTGGGGGTATCTCTACCTCCACGCATTTGTCTGAAGGCAAATGGCTTGAAGGGTGCCACTTAAACCCAATGGCTTGAAGGGTGCCATATAAACCTGAGAAAAGAATGAGAAAAGAGTGCCACATGCAGATGCACAGATGACCCGAGGATGGGTGCCCCTGCAGAATTTCAAGTATGTTTTTACCTGGCAAAAAGGTGGAAAAGTTAGTCTCCGTTACTACATGCCTGTCTCAGTGTCAGTGGTTACAGGAGAGCGGCACATATACATAGGGGCAGGGCAGCCACTCCTTGTTGGACTGGGTGAATGCAGCTGCTTGAACTGTGTGGGCAAACGCCGCTGAACTGACTGAGTGAATAGCCAGTGTAAGCCGAGCTGAGTGAAGTAATTCAAAAGCCAGAATTTAAAGGGGAAGCAGAGCGTAAAGACTTGGAAAATTTGCAGCCTGGCCATGAGGTAAAAAAGTGAAGAGCAGGAGAAAAAAAAATGTCTGCTAAAGACACTATCTTGGTGGTGAGGCAGTCAGATGCTAAGAACCACGACAATGGGGAAAATGCCCTAAAGGCATTTGAGAAGTCTGGAAGGGTGCCCCCAGACATCACAGGCCCTGAGGGCATTTGAGAAGTTTGGCAGAGCACCCCTCACATCCTAGAAGGACTTAGTTGTCCTAGAGGACAGACCTGAGGTGTCATTGCCCTTGGCAAACTGCTCCCTGCATCCCAGCCACTCTGGCTGGAGCAATCCTGCCTCAATACCTCCAAACAGCAAAAGCCGAAAACCTTGGTGGCATTCACGTTGTATTAAGTTTGCAGGGCAGCAGTATTTGAGAGCAGTGGAGGCATGGCAGCCTCCGCCTAGATTTTGGAAGATGTATGAAAAAGCTGGAGGACTAAGGCGGAGACCTGCTGCAGGGGTGGAGCCACTGCAGAGGTCATCTATGGAGCAATGTGCAGAAAAGTGGGGTTGGAGCCCGCACAGAGAACCACCACTGAGAAAATGTCTAGTGGATCTAGGATGGTGGGACTGCCACCAGGACCCAGAACCATGGGGCTGTTGGCAGCATGCAGCGCCAGCCTGGAAAGGCTGCAGGCATCAGGCAGCTCAATGGTCTGCACTTGGTGGAGCTGTGGGAGTGAGGTTGCCCAAAGCTTTAGGGATCCAGGTGCCCCAGTGTGCTTAACATTTGCCCTGTTCGGGTTTTGAATTTCTTTGGGGCCTGTTTTTCCTTTCTATTCCTCCCTTCTGGAATGGGAATGTGTACCCAGTGTCTGTCCCACTGTATTTTGGAAGTAGATAAACTTGTTTTTGACTTTTATAGGCTCATGGCTGTAAGCACTTTTGCTTTTGGTCTCAGAGGAGACTCTGGACTTTGGACTTTTGAGTTGGTGCCGCAACAAGCTAAAGACTTTTGGGACTGGGATGGAATGTGTAATGTGTGAATGTAAGGGTAATTTATCCTTACTAAAGGAAGATCTTGGAAGATTCTGAATGTGTAGATTATATGGTGAGAGAACCTGAAGGGGTGGATTGTTGGGAAAATATAGGAAAATAGTCAGGGCCCCTCAGATGTTCAGAATTTCACCGAGCATTTGCTGTGAATAGGTTGTGTGTGGGTGGAGTTATTGCACCTGCATGGCTCCGCCACCTTGGCTGGAGTTTACTGCCTTGGGTGGCTGCTGCATGAGCAGCCATGGCTTACCAACCTGTGGCTTCCAAGGACCTGTTTGCCAATTACCTAGCTCATAGACCTGTGTGTAAAGGGTCTGGTGACCCAGCCTGGTGTGTGAAGGGTTTGTGACCCAGTCTGGAATGGGCTTGAGGGGTCTGTGAGCTTCAGACCCAGCCCTATCTCGACAATTGGCCCAGTCGGGGCAGGATTACTGGCAGGTAAAAGAACCCGACAACTGGTGTAGTTGTGTAGCTTTACAATTGGCATCACAAACAGAATAAGTAGCTCTGCAATTGGCTATGTTGACAGGATTCCCACATTAGCCCAAGCCAGAGCACCACCATTGGCTAAGTTGGCAGGATTCTGACAAGAGCCCCAGCTCCACAATCTCCTTAATATGAAGCAGTGCCTCTTAGAAGCCTTTCTTTTGCTGCTTTTTTCATTTTTGTTTTTATTTTCCAGGCCCTGGTGTAGCTTCTAAGTTTTAAGAAATATTATGTAGTAGTTGACTAATCAAAAGTTGATCTTGAATTAGAATTCCACATATCTTATTTCTGTCTTTCAGTGCACCTTCTTTCCTTTTTGGATTGGGGTTTGGTGACTCTCATAATCATACCATCAGTTGGGGAGGTGGGACCATGCATGCAATGTTCGATGAACAGCCAGTATAAAAGAACATACAGAATTAAAAACAGTAAGATTTTGGAGTGGAGTCTTGAATTATTAAGCTTTACACTTCAGTTTTACACAGTATGTATCAATTTCCTGCCTTGAAAAATGAGAAAAGTATCACTCATACTTCCTCTGTTCCCCTCCACCACTTCCTAATTTTTGTGAACTTTATATAGTTACATGCATTTTTTTTTAATGGTGGCTTGCTGGTACTGGTATCTGAACCCTTGGCCTTGATATAACCAACACCATGCTCTAATCAAGCTAGTTAACAGGACAGCCCTGCATAATATAATATAATATACAAACACATACATAAATATCATAATTACAATATATAACATTTATAACTTTATTAGAGTATGTGACATTTACATTGTATTCTGTAACCATAACCCCTCAGTTTATTCGTGAGGCTATGATTAAATGAAATAAATACTTGCTACCAATTCTTCTTCTATAGCTTCTCCATTCTTCTTTTCAGTTGGTTAGCTATTCATTATTCACTAGCTTTTTATTTTAAATGAAATACTTCATTATTTGGTAGTTTTTTTTTCCCCCCTTCCATGCTTTAGGATGTCTGCCTGTTAGATTTGCATTTGATATGAAACTTGGCTAATATTTTTGTACCTCACTGATTTTTAGGACATTATATATATTTTCCTATTGTCTTCTAACATTAGCTGTATTTGTGGAGAAGAATCTTATCAGCCAGTTTTTTTTTTCCCGCATGTATAAGACTTGCCTTCTGTGCATGGCTGCCTTCTTTATCCTTAAAGTTTAGTAATGGAGTCAAAATATGACTTGATTTCGATCAATCTCTATAGATTCACCTGGAACACAAAATGTAGTCTTTATATTTGCAAATTTAGTTCTTCCATTAAGTAATGGAATTTTTCTGCTGTTATATCTCCTAATACTTTCTCCATCCCAGTTGTAGAATAAACGTTATTCTCTTTTAGCATATGTTGCTTATGAGATACTCATTTTAGACCCAAAGACACAAGTAGGTTGAATATGAAAAGATGGAAAAAGATATTCCATGCAAATAACCACAACAGAACTGAGGTGGCTATAGTAGTGTCAGATAAAATAGACTTTAAATCAAAAAGGGTTATAAGAGACAAAGAAGAACATTATATATTAGTTAAAGGTCCAATACAGCCAGAATATACAATAATTATAAGCATTTGCACACTTAGTAACAGACTCTCCAAATATGTAAAGCAAAAATTGACAGAATGGAAGGGAGATACAGACAGTGCTATGATAATAGTTGGAGACTTCAATACCACACTTTCAATAATGGATAGAATATCTAGATTACTTAGGAGCTGTCTGGTTAGCTTAGTTGGTTAGAACATGGTGCTGATAACACCAAAGTCCAGAGGTCATCCCTATACAGGCCAGCTGCAAAAAAAAAAAAAAAAAAAAATCGAGAAAGAGAGAGAGAGAGAGAGAAGAAAATAGAGGACTTAGAGAACTCAAACAACTCTATAATCCTACTAGACATAACAGACATATATATAAAGAACATTTCACCCAACGACAGCAGACTGCAAATTCTTCTCAAGTCCAGATGGAATATTTTTCCTAGGCCATATGTTAGGCCACAAAAAAGTCATGATAAATTGAAAAACACTGAAATCATACAAAGTATCTTCTCTGCCTGCAATATGATGAAGCTAGAAATCAATAACAGAAGGAAAACTGAAAAAAATTCACAAATATGTGGAAATTAAACAATACATCTTAAAGCAACCAATTGGTCAAAGAAGAAATCACCAGGGAAATTAGAAAATACCATGGGAATAATGAAAATAAAAAGACAACATAGCAAAACTTATGGGATAGAGTGAAAGCAGTGCCCAGAGGAAAATTTATAGCTATTAATGCTCACATTAAAAATGAAGAGAGATCTCAAATCAACAGCCTAACTTTACACCTTAAAAAACTAGAAAAGGAGCTCACTAAACTCAAATCCAGCTGAAAGAAAGAAATAATAAAGATTAGAGCAGATACAAATGAAATAGTGAAAATAATTTTTAATTTTTAATCCAATTGTGAGGTGGGGAGAGGGAATGAATTTTTGAGAGGTTACTCTGTTATCAGGACTGTACATATAATAATCTCATTTAGTGCAGAAAACAACTTCATGAAATAGGTATGTCATCACCATTTTACATAGGAATAAACTGTGGCTCAACGAGAATAAAAAAATTGCCCAAGATCAGACAGTAGGTTGTCAAGCTAAATTCAAATCTAGGTATGTTTGAGTCAAAAGCCCCTTCTTTGGTCTGGTGTCTATGAGGATTTAGAGAAGATATGTTGGGCGGATTCTGGGGGGAACCAGAGGCTGAACTGATAGGACTTAATGAGAAATTAGATATAGGTACCAAGAAAGGGAAAAAATTCAAAGATGACTCATCCCTGGGTTTTTCACTTGAGTGACTGAGTAGACTATGGTGTCAAATAATTGACATCAAAAAGTCAGGAGAAGAAGCTGGTTTAGGGAAGAGAATTCATTTAGTTCAGGACATGTTGAGTTTGAGGTGCCAGAGGAACATCTAAGTGGAGTGTACTTGAAAGTACATCTCACATTGTTTGATCACATGTGTGCCAGGTGATTTACATAATTTATATTCATTTAAGTAAGATGAGAGATAAAGATTTAGGATTCATCAGGCTGGAGGTAATGATGTTTCAATTGGAAAGGAGATATCACAAAGGAAGAATCTACCAGATTTAATAAATACCTGGTTTTGAAGAAAATCCCAAAATCCCAGACCCAGATGCTTGGGAAAACAATATTGTCATTGACATTTACTAAGAAAAGTAATAATATTTTATATTTGTACTTGCCCTTATAGATATCAAAGCATTTTTTCTCACTTTACTGGGAACTGGCTTGGAACAGAAGATAATGAATCTGGTTTGGTATTTGATGAGTCTGAAGTGGCGTCGAAATGTCGGTATGGAAATGTCCAGGAGGCAGCTGAGATACAGATTTGGAGTAAGTGTGATAGGATAGGATTGCAGATGTAGATATGGGAGTCATCCACATAAATGTGATAGTTGAAGCCACTTTAGTGGGCAAGACCTTAAAGGAAGAGAATGTGGAGAGAGAATAACTCCCGGAATAACTCTTGGCCTCACCCATGCTCCACGCCCTTTTGGTATGTCAACCAAAGGCCTGAATTTCTCTTTTGGAATATTACTCCTGGGTAGTAACTTATTATTTATGACACTGAAATTAATATCCCAAGGCTTTCCCTCCTTGAAAGTGAAGCCTGGCTGAATTTTCCCCAGAAGATCCAGAGGCCTTTTGCTACATTGTTATTTGCTAACAATTTGCACAGGGACTGTCACTTCCACTCTTGGAAGAGAGTGTCCATTTTTCCCCTGGTAAAAGTATAAGATTCCTGAACTGAAAAGCTGCATGTTTCCCCTGGATCTTTAGTTTCCTGATGAAAATGTTAGGTTCTTCTCTCCTCTTGATGTATTACCTCAAAACCTTATTGATGCTATACATTCCTCCTTCTTCCCAGCATCACTAAGAAAAGCAATAGTATGACATGGCCCTTTCCATGTGATGTGAGGGAAAGAATTGAAGCCTGGTTTTTGGCTCTTATTTGCTGTTTCAGCTGCCACTGGAGACCTCAATATTCCACTGATATTAGACTTAATCTCTTAGAGCTAAAAGGTATCTTAGAGATCAACCCAACCCCCTTAGTTTTATGAATGTGGAAACTAAAGGTCAATGGGTCAGTAGAATGTTGTAAAGCAAGAGGATTTCATATTGGTTAAAAGTGTGATCTCTGGAGTCAGATAGATACAAGTTTGAATAGTGGTCCTGACATTTACTAGCTGCTTGGATTTCAGTCCTGAAACCCTGCGTAGCCCTTTGGCTATGTGCAACACTGGGCAATTTTTTCAACCTTTCTGAATTTCAGTTCCCTAATCTATAAAGTGGTGATTATAATAGTTTCTACCTTGGAGACATCTAAAGTCCCATTTAGGACATCTAAAGTACTCCCTACATTGCTTGCCATGTAATAAATATATAATGCACATTTACTATTGTTGCTGTTGTTATTATACTGGGGAAGGAACGTAACTTGTCCAAAGTTACACCAGAATTAAATGATACATCTGACAGTGAGTGAAATGCATGACCCAACAACCAGTTCAGTGATCTTTCCTCTATACCAGATCACTTCTCCATGAAGAGCTTCTACAACAAGAAATCTCCAGATCCTTGCCAACACAATTGAATTATAATATTTAATGTTCATGTTGTTATTTAGAATACTCTGTGAATAGATACATCTTACCGTATAGTAGATAAAATACAGAAGAAATGCCCTTCAACTCCCCATAATTCACAATTAGAATAAAGAAAACCACCATTAAGAAACTAGGAAAATACTAAATGAGAAGGTGGAAATTTTTTCTCAACATTTGGATTTGACTTTTTCTGTCCAGTCTTTCCTGTCAACTTGTCATTTATGGGAATAAAAATGAACTACGGTCCAAGGGCATCCTGAAAGATCCAGGTCTAAAATGACTTTAAGGAAAGTGTCGATAGCTCTATGAGGCCAACACATTTCAGGAAGACAAGGAAAGGTCAAGAAATGGTGGGGGGGGGGGGGGGGGGGGCA
>NW_007726121.1:41994-73774 GCF_000696425.1 Galeopterus variegatus
GGGGGGGGGGGGGGGAGGGAGGGCACAGAGGGAAGAAACACAGTAAAACAGTAAGTGGAGGAGGAACTGGAGCATGGAAAAGGCAGCAAATTTGGGAAAAGAAAAAGAATAGGTTCAGTTAAGAGATAGGCTCCAAGGGTTAGCACTAAGATGCAGAAAGCTTCTAAGTGACTACCCTTTCACTCTTAGGGAAGGGACCAGATGAAAAGAGATAGGAGTGATTCTACCGTCTCTCTCCCTTGCCATCTGATGATGACAGAATTTACCCACAGTCTTCTTAATTTCTTCCAGCTGTGATCCATACCTGTACAACCACGTCCAGCAAATAGGTTAAAATCAAGCAGAAACAAATAGCTGCTGCCCTCAGATTAAAACTAATTAGACCTGCACATATGTGATCCTCTTGACAGCTTTCAGACCTCTAGGTCTCTGGACCTGCTTGCCTCCAGAACCAGCCTATGCCTTAACTTAAGCCTGCACATTTGCCCAGTAGTCTTCTTCTACTTCATGTGGCAGGACATATTGAAGAATTAGAACTCTGTATACTGGGAATGGAGCCTAAATTGAATCAAATCAAGTGATTTTAGAGATGTAATTGTTGACTGTAGACATCCATGAATATGTACATTTTTCCTTAGCCATTGCCTTTTACAAGGACAAACATTTATAGTCACATTAACAAGGTGAGGAACAGTCCTGTTTCAATCTAAGAAGCTTGGATTCCTTCCCACCTTTGCTTGGTTGCCTTACTCTTTCTTCCAATGCCCTCTAATCTCAGTGGGTCTTAGTTTTCCCCATGACTTCTAAGGAAATAGTTTTATATAACTGAGCCTTTAAATCATGGGAGGAAAAAAATAAAACTTTAGCTATGTAAAATTACTTTTCAAGTAGTTGATTCAATATACGAGGAATTTTACTACAACTTTACATCCTTTTAACAGTTGTGATTAAAGAGCTTGGAAACTTTTGCCTGGCTGTTTCAGTGTGTAATTTATGATTCATTCAATTAACAGCCATTTATTGAGTGCCTACTATGTGCCAGGCTCTGTGCTTTGTAGGTGCTATGCCAGTTACTACAAGGAAAACTTCGTGTGGGTACTATTTTACGAGGAGCCACCTGAGAACAGATTTAGATCTTTTCCTGTGATACTCTTTACACAATCTATTCCAACATCTGTCACCATTTCATGCCTTTGGCCTTTGGCACAGTATCTTGTTACCAGCTGGGCCCTACTCTGCCAAATGCCTTTCATCTGTTGCCATTTCCATGGAGAACAGGGATGCTTATAGTTGTTATTATGAGTGAGAAGCATGCTCTGCATCAGATGTGGTCCCAAAACACCTCTGGTAGAGACCTACTTTGCCATGGCAAGTCCTGCCAAGAGAGTTAATACCCTTTTCCCCTGTAGTGCTTGCCCCCTGTGGCCATTTACATGTGGTGGGAAATAGACTCACCATACCAGACCTCTTTCCTGGCATACCATTCGAAGTCCTGAGTTATATCTTGGGACAAACAAACCTGAACTTGGAATAAGTACTAAGGTAGATGAGCAAGAAGCAGTAGAGGGCATAAAAGGAGGGAGAGAGAAGTATCTTGCCTACCAGCTATGTCTCTAGGACTGAATGTGAATTGAAATACTTCAGTTTTCAAACCAGATAGGCAATCTGTATATACTATTCAGATAGGGCATTTTCCTTAAGATTCAGTTGAACCCAGTATTGTACCTCAGAATCCTGTACCCTGCTTGAACTTCAATTCTGAATCCCTGTAGAGCCTCACATTTTTCTCTACGGTCCTTATTTTTTCATACCAGGTGAGATGCTGAAAATTGGAACTCTCAGCCTAAGAATTTCAGACATACTATGGCTTCTCTACTGTGGAGACCTATTTGGGTGTATCAGAGTTTAGGGCACTATTCTTAGGCTCAGTTTGTACCCTCAGTTTTCCCCATGTCTTATCTTTAGGCTCCACTTCTGTCCATGCCAGTTAGGATGTTGAGTTACCAAATTCTGCTTGCATGTTAGGACCCTACTTTGGTATGTGTTCTTGTGCCACGCCTGGTTCTGTAAGCATTAAACCCACTGCCTATTTTAACTCTGTCCATATCCTGTTCCCTCTGTTTTAATATGACACCCAGTCTCTGACCTTAGTTTTTCCCTTTGTATTCGTTATACACTTGAGCTCCTCCTTCTGTAGGACTTGATTTCTTCTTCCCCATTCTCCTCATGTTACCTGTAAGACTTGCTCTCCAGATTATTCTTTCTACCTCGCTGGCACACAGAGTTGTCTGTGGGAATTGGGGAAACCAGGTACAGGGTTTGGACAGCAGGCATGAGAGAGCAGCTTCTTGATCTTGAGGCCAAGTCCTGCCCCCAGTTAGGAAGCTGACAACACTGATGTAATGTCTATACAGACAGGGTTAAATCAGGCATGGTCAAAGATTTGAGAGTTCTGACTTCTGATTGGTGGGGAGAGAGATTCCTGGAGTCATGCCATTCCTAGAATGATATAAATGGGCAGGTCTGAATTAGAATCTTCACAGGTGGTAAAGAGAAGACAGACAGAGTGGCCAGCACAGGCTCAGGAGCAGAGACCAGCAATCAGGTAGGATTTCTTATTGCTGTGCTATATGGACTGGCCTGAGTCTTTCATGAAGTGTGTGTGTGTGTGTGTGTGTGTGTGTGCAAGTCTCACTCAAATCACAGATTTCTCCCCTGGAGCTATGATTGTTCCAGTTTTCTTTCTCCTACCACATGGGTAGGTTGTGCCTGAAGATTTGTTGGTGTTTATAGAGAGATGGGGTCTTTTCCTGAGGAAAACTGGGCCTCTCTAGGACAGATGAGAGCTGATGAAGAATAACTACATTCAGCTGGTACCGTTAACGAGGAAGCTGGCAGAAGAAGAGAGGGTGAAAGCTCCTGATCCCAAGCCAGGTAGGGCTTGGAGGGAGCAACTAGGAAGTCGGGAATCCTGTACCAAAGCTGGGGAGGCCTTGAACGTGATGCCAGAATAGTTGGCATAAAACCTATTTGGATAATAATCCCTCATGCTTGTACAGTGCTTTATGCTTTGCAAAGTGCTTTCATATCCATGATTTCACTGGGTTCTTCCAAAAGAGGTGGTTAGATCTAGTGTTAGAGATAAAGGAACTTGATAAATGAGTCAGTGGCAGAGGTAGAACTAAAAAACCAGGGATCCTGCTTTCCTGTCCTGAGCAGCAATCTGGCTGCCTCTGGACTAATGTGAAGGGTCGACTTCTCTGTGGTGAGTAGTTTTTCAAGAGTGTTCTTACAACAGGCATTGACCCCAGAGAGAGGACTAACTTGTCACTGGTTATTCCTGAGGACTTGGGCCACTCAATTTTGCTTTCTTTAGCAGCCAATCTCTTCCCTCTTACCTAACAGATAGTTGCTAGTTATTAGTATAGTTATTAGTTTCTTAAATAAGAAAATGTTCATTTCTGCTGTTCAAGCTGATAACCTTGCTAAACTCACTAATGTTTCTAACTGCAGAGCTTTGACAGTAAACAGACGGGTGTCATACCTCTTATGAGGGCCATTTGGCTGGTTTCTAATTACAGCCAGCCATTTCAAGTGTGGTTGCCGTTTCTAGAGGACACCAGGATTGGCAGACAGAAACTGAGAGACTCAGGTTGAGTGGATAATCTCTCTTCGAGTCATTCTCTTCAAGTTCCACTCTGGTTGTTAAGGTGAGCTGAAAAATAGGCATTGTGCAAGTCAGTGGACAAAACTGTTCCTAGAATATAAGTGGGACTCATTTCCCTGGGGCTGTAACTTTGAGGCAGATAGAGAGTGAGGAAAGCATTTCATCAACTGGTACTAAAAGACCTGAAACATATATATGCAAATGCATAAAAATCCCATTTCCCCCCTGCAGCCACTCCCACTCCCTGCCCCAAGGCAAAGCAGCCAGGGCTGACCTTGTCCTTCCTTTCTTTCATACATGCACCATCAGGCTGACCTCTAAGTGACCACAGTTTGACTCTCAGGTTTTTCTTATTATTCCCTATAACCCAAATGTTGAGAGGGAGAGAGAACACAGTGTGACTTCCCTCAGGTTCTCAATCTTCTAGGGATGACCCCGCCTTTAGGCAAGATATTGAGCACAGGCATACCTGGGTAGACTCTATCTACCCACTCTTTTTCCCACTTCACAGTTGTAATGTGGCCCTTCAACCTAGCCACAACTTCAGGAACAGCTCAGCTCCTCTCTGGAATCAAGCAACTCCCCGTCTCTAGAAGGCAATTTGGCAGCTCCCCTAAGTTTGACTTTTTCTAACTCCTGAGATATGTCACTGTAGGGAAAGTGAAGGAAAATGTTCAGGGACCCTCAGATGTTCAGAATCTTCCCTAGAATATGATGTAAAAATGCACGTGTGCCCAGGTGTTCCTTTGCTATTGTCTTATGTAATTGCATATGTGAGCCCATGTGTCCTGGGTTATGGACTTAAGTATAAAGGACGAGTGGCCTGCATGTGAGGGATCTATGACCCAGCCTGGCATGTGAGGGGTCTGGTGACCCAGTCTGTAAAATGTGTTTGAAGGGTCTGTGGGCCTTAACTCCTAGTCTGGACAATACAAATGGAAAACTTAGTGTAACTAAAATAATGAAACATTTTGGCTTTAGTTATGAATTGCCTAGCCATACAATTGGCGTAGTAATGGCCCTAATGAGACAATTGGCGTAATCACCTAGCATTATAGTCATTATTGTTTTGAACTAAATGAGAGCATAAAATCATAATACATGAATGTGTTGCTAGGGCTAAAGCTATGGCAATTTTTGGAATCCTGCCGATGGAGCCAATTATATTGTTGAGTTAGGGCTCACAGACCCTTTAAACCTGTTGTACAGACTGGGTCACCAGACCCCTCACACACAGTTCTACAAGCTAGGTAATTGGGAAAGATCCCAGGAGCCATTGGCAGATGACACGAGCTCAGTCCTCAGCAGCAGTTTACAAAAGCCTCTAACAGCAGTGGTGGTGGCCTTCTGGGGGCCCTGGCAGCAACAGCCTCTCTGTGACCCCCCGCCCCCCCAGGAAAGGGGGCCCTGTGGATCAGAGCCATTCCTCCTTTATTTTCAAGTCAATAACCCAGGAACACCTGGGTGCCCACGCACATCCACAGATAATACCCAAGGAACACCTAGGTGCACGTGAACAGTTACATATTTACATCAAATGCTCAGCAAGATTCTAAACATCTGAGGGGCCCGGACCATTTATCTTCACTTTCCCTACAATGAAAGAAGTGAAAGTTCCAAAAGCACATCATATATAATTAGTCAGTGACTTAAACTCTGGGGGAATCTGATTTATATTACTCTACCCCATATGGGTCTTGTTTCAGTTAATGAAAACACTAGTGTTATTAATTGATGAGTTAGATATTTGCCTTATCAGAATGAGCATAAATCAGATCTTTATTTCACAGACCTTAAAACTTTTGAAAATTGCTACCTAGGTCTTGTGCACACTCCCCTCCCTCTCCTCCAACCCTCCAGTCTCTTCCTCAAGGATGGTTTTCTGCCTTCCTTTACATACCAGTTTGTCAGTGTCCTTCTTCAAATGTGCCCCTCCCCCAGATATTTATTTACACACCGGATATGGTATGGTATATTCAGAAAACTGTGTAACAGCTTAATTGGACACTGTAGTGCTTTAAATGACATTAGCCTTGTTTTAAATTGCACCGGCTTTGTTATTTGGTAGTGGTGGTGGTTTCCATTTTTGGATTTTGTTTTTCAGCAGCCGTCTTTTGCTACTGGCTTGCTGTGCTTATGATCAACAAGAAAACCTCCAGTGACCTCCTTATGCATACTGTTGTTAAGTCAGGTCTCCTTTTATAGTTAATTTTCTAAACTAAATTTGGATAATACTTGGAACTTTCACTTCTTTCATTGTAGGGAAAGTGAAAGTAAATGGTCAGGGCCCCTCAAATGTTTATTTCTTTCATTTCATGTGGGTAGATTTTGACCGTCCTTTTGTATTGGCATCAGACTGATTTGCTTTCCTTCCAGTTTTGTCACCTGTCAATTTCAAAAGGATTCTTTTTTTTTTGAGACCCTGGTCCAATATGAATAAAATAGGAGAGCTTCGCAAATTTTTCACTATTGTCAACAGAGAATTAATACATTTGGTGAGAATGGCTAGTCAACTAATTATAAATTCTTCCATTCTCTCAAGCCACATTTTCTGTCTTAACAGCAAGGAGATTATGTTTTGTTCAATTCAAATATACTAGCTATAAAGCATTCATCTCATCTTTCAGGCTATTCACACTATCAAAAAAGGAAATGAGGTTAGTTTGGCCTGACATGTTCTCTGTGAACCCATGTTAGCCTATTGAATATGAAATTTCTCTGTCTTGCCAGTTCAAGTTATCTGGATTTAACAAGGAAAAATTACATGCTCTCAGACTTCAGAGCATTTGTACTGTCTTGACCACCCCCAGAAGTAGAACTCTAATTGACAGAGCTCATGTTTCACAAGGAGCCATTTTTAACACAAAACTGACCCAGAAGTCAGTATGATAGACAGAAATAAAAGCTGGAAAATTGAGAGAATATAACCTTAGTCTCTTAGGAAAGAAAAGGAGACAGACAAGACAAATATTAGTCTGTCACTTTTCCTATCCTTTGAGAGCAATCTTGTTTCTTCTCTGCAGTTTGGCTTAGAGACCAGGTGGAAGTTAAGAATGTGTATTGACAAGAGGATTGAAGCAACCTTCAAAAGCATAAGGAGGCGAAAGAACTTAAGGCAGCTGTGGTCTAGGAAACAGAGAGTAACTTAAGGTCAAGGCTTGGACTTAAATCTGAACTCTAGCACATACCAGCTGAGTGACCTTGGGCAAATCATTTAATTCTTTTGAACTCTGGTTTCTGGGATTTTGCATTTTTTTTTTTTTTCAGATGGTACCTCATGAAGTTGTAAAGGTTAAAAGGGAATATGCTCCTGACTCTCAAATCCTTTCTTCACAAAATATAAAAGCCAATAGAAATTGTGCTCAACAGGGACTCACTTTCCTGCTGTTGGAGCCTGTCTTTTGGGGAGTCTTAGCTTGCTATTTTGTAAGGCTTCCGTAGTGCAAGATACACATGTGAACCCAATAAAGTTTATAGGCATCTTCCTGGCTTTTGAATTGATGCCAAATCTTTAAAAGTAGAGCATTATGAATGATGGGCATTTTACTATATATTTTTTAACCTTATAAATGCAAAGTTTTTCCCTCTATAATCTGAATTCCTTATCACTAACTTCAGTTAGGCAAATCAGTATTTTTTTTTTTTCTGTTTTGCAAATTGGAAAGAAAAGGTATAGCTAAATTGTTTAGATAAGTGGACTGTGCAAAGCAATCTACTGGGGTGTGGGAGTAAAAATAGTATAAATACTATTTATAGTTACTTTTAACTCATTGTTTATATTTTCTATATTTTGTGTAGGTATATGCAAATATGTGTATGTAATTATATTGATATATTAACATAATTGACCTATAAACTTGGGGGACACATACCCAAAATTTACCGATGGGGTACAAAAAGTTTAGAGGTCACTGGTTTTGAGGATGATAGGAATAAGATCAGAGAACTTTTGTTAGAAATTCATCACACCTAAAAACCTGTGCCTCCATTTCCCACATGAATCTGGTCCTCCTCTTGACCTACCTATTTCTATCAAGGATATGATCATTCTCTTAGTCACTCCATCTAGGAACTTTGGAGTTGTCTTTGCCTCCTCTCTCATCTGTCACATAAAAGTAGTCGCCAAGTCTATTTCTGAAACATTTTTCATATCTGCCTCTTCCGTTCTAATTCTACTGCCACCAAAGTAGTTCATGTATTCATTAGTATTTTTAAGTCATTATTGCAATATTGTTGTAACTGCCTCCTAAATGCCTTCTACCTCTAGACCGAATTTACCCTATCTATTTTTTTAAAATACCTGTATGTCTCATCGCTACTATTAGAGTATGGACTACTTAAAGGCAAGCAGGCATGGGCTATGTCTTTTATCTCTTCTTCCTTCATGCCTTGCATATGGTAGGCACTCAAATGTTTCTAAATGGCTAAAATTAGATTGAAATTTGATTTTCTGTCTAGAATTGAGAGCTAGGGTTCAGGCCTTGGGTTTGGAACTCACATAACTCTTCTCAACTTATATAATCAAGTAAGGGCAAAGTTAATTTTGCATTCAACAAAAATCAGTGCTTACTAAGTTCATATTTACTTATTCTTTTTAGCTACTTTGCAGAATCTCACTTTATCTGAGAAAAACATTTCATGAAGAAAATAAGTGTATTGTGGATGAAATGTCACTTCTCTTTCCTAAGATGTGCTCACAGGGAGCATTTGTTCTCATTCTTTGTCCTTTTCTTGGGAGTCAGAGTTGAATTCTGGGCTATACTTTATTATCAATTTCCTATGATTACCTGGATGAATTGTTACAAATCATATAAGCTTGCTATGTTTGTAGAAATAATCAGGTCTTCCCTCCCTCCTTCCTTTCCCCACTTTCCTCTAGCTACCTCATAGGGATGGAAGAAATGTGATCCTACATCTGACGTGACTTAGGATTCTCGGAAGAAATTCTTTATAAATTCAGAGCAATGTGATGAAGCTCCCTCTTGGGAAGAAAAGGGAATGAAAATAAACTGGCTCATTCCTGTATAATTATGGACTTGTGTTGTTAGCTTGTTCAAAGACCTTCAGAAATGGTGTATATCAAGTAGTCTTAATGTAAAGAACTCATTGAAAATTAACAAATAGTAATGCCTATATTCTTTCCAACTTATGTTACAAGAACACTCAGTGAATTCTGCCAAGTATTTAATATAAAAACAATTTTCTCCTTCTGTACCCATTTTCCTTCCCAGCTGTAATTACACATTTGAACCTCTCTTAAATTCACAATTCTTCCAAATACCAATTACAGAAATTTTCTTCTTTGAACATTATCTCTCCATGTCTCTAGCCACCAGCTCGAGTATTTCCCTTTCAGTTCCTCTTAACAATTTCAATTCACTTTTGTACAGTATTTAGAATATAAGCCATGTTCTTTCTATAAATCTTTCCCATTTTCACTTTAAGCACCAATTCACTAACATATTTAATATACATATCCTTCATTTCTAGCTGTATGTTTCAAGCCCTGAGGCTTCTTCCTTCTGTTTTTATCAGATTGTTTCAGCACCAAAGAAACTGAATACTCAATACTAATATTGGCAGCAGTGGCTGCTCCTTGCTTCAGACTGATTATAGCCAACTCCTTTAGGTCCATATGACAAAGAGGCTGCTGACATCACCATTGATTGCTTTGTTTCTCCCATGCCAAAGCAACCAGTTCTATCATTAGAGAGAAATGAAGAATTTCTTTATGTTCTTTTCAAGCAATTAGTAATAACAATTAATTTTTTCTGGTGAATATTTTTTTCAGGCCACTATGACCCTGAAAAAATTGAGGAAACTCATGACAATGAAGAAATATCGTTGATGAATTACATTCATTAATGAGAATTGGATTTTAAAAGAAGTCATGTCAGTCTATATGTTTTTCAACACTAAAGCAGGCAGGCCGTGCAATAAAGTAACCAATAAAAACTTTTGGTAAAAAAAAAAAAAAAAAAAATCTGTTAAATCAGTGCAAAATTGATTTTTGCAACTTGAAGCTACAAGGATACAATTGGTTTCTAAGCTGCTACCTCAATCAGATATTTAAAAAGTCATTCGTAAGATTGGGTATAATGCATGGGTGTGTCCACCCACGTGATTAGATGATGTATTCCCAATATCTACATGCATTTTTCCTTGACAGTCATATGATATGTGAAGAATAAAAAATGCAGGAAAGTATACCGTACTGTGTGGGCTACTTCATGCAGGTTACTTGTGAATCATCTCAGAGCTGTTACTATAACAAATTTCTAAGCAATACTTGTACTAGCTCATATCCGTTGCTTATAACAAAATACACGGAAATGGGTATTTTATAAAGAAAACAAAATTTATTGCTTATAGTTTCTGAGGCTAGGAAGTCCAAAGCCCAAGGAACACAGCTGGTAAAGGTCTTGGTGGTGGTGACATTGATGGCAGGGTATCACATTGTGAAAATGGTGGAGCAGAAAGAGCAGAGAGAGACAGACTCTCCTCTCTCTTCTTTTAAAGCCCTGAGAACCACACCCCTGACCACCATTTTTTAATTCATTCACTACAACATGGTTCTACAATCTAATCACCTATTCAAGGCACCACCTTTCAATTACCATAGTAGGATTTCCCACCCTCAACAGTTACAGTGGGGATTAAGGTTCTAATATATGGACTTTGGAGGACACAATTCAATCAACCCACAGCAATACTCAACTGTTGAAGGGGATATGTTCTTTTGGTCATTTCAAACTGATAAAATCCCTGAGGCATTTTCTTGACCAGCTTCTAATTTGTAAGAATTAAGTTTTGCCTTTGATCTACTGCTGTCAGTAGTTCCAGTTGAGTAAGGTATTATTCTCTGAAGTTATTAGGGTCCCTACAGTTATCTCCATTCTGTACTTCCTATAGAAGCTTAATATTAAAACAGCTTGCCTGTGTTTTAACTCTGTCAAATGTACTCCAACACAGAATTAGTTTTTTTACAAAGAGGTATGAGGAAATTTTTACAAGTGTCCTGTTTGTCAAGAGTTTTCAGGACTTGAAGAGTACAAATAACTTTATGGTACTGAGGAGGATGGGGGATCTTGGTTTCTTTTTAGTACTGAGATTTTATGAAAGTTTGACACCTGTTGAAAATAAGCATTTATTGCTTTGTAGGGATTTTCTATGTTTCTATAGAGAGGGAATTAGAAAGATTCATATGATGGTAAAATATATAAATAAATAAAAACTTTGGACAACTAGGGAGTGAAGTTAATTTATTCCAAAATTTGGACCCCAAAGTCTTATGAAAGCAGACCTAGTTTGTGTGGCTGGTTTTGGAAGATATTAAACTAAAAGAGCTAATGAAAGGCAAGTACATAAATTGGTCCTGATTGATTCTCCTTCCTGCTAGCTTCCTAGTGGTTTCTGTATGGGTTCATAATAGCAGAGGCCAATGTATAAGACTAACACTTCGTGTTATTTTAAGATCAACTATATTTAATGCCATTATGATCACAAAGAGAGGGAATGCCTTAGTTCTGCCCCTTTCTTTCTACTGTTTATACTCAACAGGGTGTCTTTTCTCTGAACCATAGACTAGAAAAATAATTAATTTTATAAAAAATGACATATTACATGCAAGGTATTTTCATATAACCTATAGCCATTCATCCCCACTATAATCCCCATTTCACAGATGAGGGAAGTAAAACATACAGATGTGAAGTCACTCATCCAAGGTCACAAATTAATAAAGGGCAGAGTTGTTACTGGAGCCTCTGGTCCTCTTGAATTATTAATGATGAGAATAAAAGAGTTTACCTTTACATGGACCTAAAGACAAGCATCCAAGAAGTTATGTCCCGAGAGGGTACGGTGTTGCTCTTTGTTTACCCAGAATGGAAAAATTGTTGTTCTTTGGTATACACTATTGTTTTGGTGATCAAACATAAATAAAAAACTTTTGGATTAATCTGGTGTAAATTCTTTATAACATGAAATCAGTTGCCCAGTAGTATTTCGGTGATTTGCTTTTGGACTAGAAATATCCTGATAAGATGAAATAGTGTCTATAAATGCCACCTCATAGATTGTCACTGGGACATTATAACCAGGATTTGTAAACCCTCTCTAATTACCAAACTGATGCCTGGAAATTTCTCTCTCCTTTTTCCAAAGACCCATACTTATTTGTTTTATGTAAGGTTTTTTTTTTTTTTTTTTTAATGTATCTATTGAGAGACAGCTGTGGAACAACAGAGTGAAAAGGACTTTGAATCTGAAGGTTAGGTTTCATGTTCTGGCTCTGTTGCTGTGACCTTGGGCATGCTACTTAGTCTATGGGAAACTAATCCTGAATGGGTGGCTGTAATTTTTTAAGGTTTTTTTTTTTTTTTTTTAATGTATCTATTGAGAGACAGCTGTGGAACAACAGAGTGAAAAGGACTTTGAATCTGAAGGTTAGGTTTCATGTTCTGGCTCTGTTGCTGTGACCTTGGGCATGCTACTTAGTCTATGGGAAACTAATCCTGAATGGGTGGCTGTAATGATTAACAAAGATGATGTTTGTGAAAGTGCTTTGTAAACTGTGAAAATAGTATATAAAGTTTAGATAGATACTAAGCTTAATAGCTACATCTGAATATTTTACTGAGGTTTTGCTTAGTGGCCAAATTCTGTCTCTTGGCCAGACTTTATTGGTTTGTTGTTATAGTTCCTTATCAGTACATCTTATGGTAATGATCACACACAGTCATAGAATTCTTTTACCAGCTTTATTTGAAAGCTAATTGCTAGTGAACCAAATATGGTAAGGTCTTGCCCGTTGTTTTAAATCAACACTGTGTTTCTCATGTGTAAGTCTCTCTTAATTTGCTGATAAATTTTGGGGCTATTACCCTTATTTTAGCAAAATATAATTTAAGAAATGCCACATATATTTTTAAATTAAATATGTGTCTCAATCACTCTATCTTTTGAAAATAAAATGGCATCTTTTAGTTTATCTAAAGGGTGTATGGTATTTTATTTTTCATGAATTTCAAAATAATTTGATCGTAGTGTTATTTTTAATGACTGCCTTTAATGACCTAATCACTATCCTAAATCACCAAACCCTTCACTGTCAATTAGCCAGCTGTTTTTAGCCTTAAGATAATTTGATATAGCTTTATGTTGAAAACCTTGCCTAAACCAATATAACTCAGAACAGTAAAATTCAGTTTTCAAGGCTGATTTTGCAATTATGTTGTTATATTATAATCAAGGAACTAGTACACCATCTTCTGCTCTTCATTTTAGTGGTGTAGAGCTAGTCATTTTCTTGACACTCTTATGTAGATTATAATCATACTTGGTATAAAAGGTTTACTTCAAGTATGACAGTTTGGAGGCAATTTAAATTCTCAATTTTAATTATCTCTTTACTGTCTCCATGTGAAAAGCCATTGGTTCAATTGCAGCTTTTAGGTGAGACGTATGATATTTTGTCATTAGTGGTCTGACTCTTCTGTCTGTTTTCTCCATTCCTATGTCTGGGCAGTCAAGTGTCACCAAAGGTAGTTGAGATTCTTTATAAACCTCTGTCACATTTCCAAACAATTTCTAGTATTTTTCAGTCCCAAACTCCAACTTCGTCTTCATCACTTTCCCTCTCAGTGGTCCTTATATTGACATTGCCAAGTCGATGTTTGTATAAACAAGTCCCCTCAACTTTTTTTCTTTCCACCTCAAATCTCTATCTTTTCACTCGGTGTCATTTCCATATTCTCTTCTATCTATGGAATAAGTGTCCTTCATTCATTTGCAATGCTAACCCCTATACCCATGTTCTTAATTCTACTCTTAATCTGACTTTACAGGAATTTTCCTTCATTTGTCATACGTGTCTACAGGCAGAAGCAACTTTTGGCCAAATGACAAATGAAGCAGTGTTTTCTTCCTCTCTCCTTTATTTTTTCCTTTTTTTTCCAGGCAAATTTATCAGTGGGGGGTTGAGTACCAACTTTAGTGACACTAATGTTAGTAAGTTCTGATAACCCACTACCATGGGAACAGCTTCTCCTTTATTTTAATATCCTTTCCTGCTGTAATATTGCCCTAGGGGCCCTTTCTAACATATAGATCTATCAACTAGTCATATTTGCGAGTATAACTGATAAGTATTGTGGTACTAATAACTTATGATCGTAAAAAAAGATAAGCCCTTGGCCCTCCTCAGGAATAATTACATTTTGATTTGGGGGTGAAGGAAGTGCTGAAACCTACCAGCTTTGAAATCCTTACATTAATGAATCTGTAGAGATGAGATTTCAACCATTAATAAAGGAGGTAGTTTGGGTCATGTGCCTTTCTCAGTTCCTCTTAAATCACACCAGATAGGCAAGTGCCAATTTTGGCTACTTTAAAATTGGCCTTGTTCACCATTCATAATGTTATTCTTGTTACAGTTTGAGTAAGTATTCTCTAGAATCATTTGGTAGATGGTCAAAGTCCACATGGTAGAATTTGAAATAGTGCTGTCTAGTGCTGGTTTTTACAATATTACCAAGAAATATTTTGCAGTAGCTCTGGGTATTGGCATGAGTACCCTGTTTTAAAAATTCTGCAACAATTCAGAGCCCAGTACTTTCAGATGGCTAATGGGTTTGGACAGAAAACTCTTGTCCAGATAGTCCAGTGGGTAACATTTGAATAATTGTCTATTAAATAATTTCCCATTTTGTTCCAAACATGTTGTTTGAGCACTATAATATTTAGTTGTTTCTCAAATGCTTTCCTCAAATTCCAAAATCTATAATTGAATGCCTGTCCTCTCAATACTCAACTTGGAGCAGTTGTAATTAGGATAGCTTTTATTTTGGTTCTTCTGGAGATCCTTATTGGATTTTCCACATGAATAATCTTATAAACAGGTGACTTGTCTTCCTCTTCTGCTCAGTTCAGTTCCTGTCTTTTGAGGCTGGAGCTTGTGTAAAATCCCAATTTGAATTAAAAGAAATTATTTAAGGTTGTTCACTAACACTTCTTACAGACAGAACTATCTATAATCTCTACTAATATGGGACACAACCTTCTATTTGTGTGCCTTAGGCTGGGTTGCTCTTCTTTACTGAACATAACCTTTAAATAAACACTTAAACAGAGAATAATGAGAATTAAAATAGATACACCATGGTTTCTTTGGAATATATTTAATACTCGACAAATTCTGTGATATGAGGTGTTTGGAGGAAAGTATCACTGGCATTCTGTTCACTGGAGCTTTAGTATGCTTAAATAAGTTCTTGATAACATTGTCGGGTTGGATGACACACCCTTCTGCCCCGTCCTGTGCAGGTCATGATTTAGGTAGCTGGAAAAAGATTCTGGCAGCCGATAACAAGATAGACATGATTTATTCTGACTTGAACTCTGCCAGCCAGCGGTTCAGAGCCACTGTCTCTTATACCGAAAGGTACACAACAACAGCAATGAGCCAAGGAGTATATGAGCACAGATGTGCAGTCACACCACTCTTGTATAACTTGTTTACAATGGATGGGCTGAATCATACCCAGCCAGATATGAGGCAAGGGGGCCTGACTGTCACAAACATTAATACAGTTTTCTATTATGTCAGACATTTGTAGATTCTTTCATTGATAGGCACCACTTACTCATTCTTTGTTTATCTTCTTCCATCATTCCAAGAAATAGCTCCATCTTCTGATTTATCAGATGCAGAGGTCCCCTTCATTTACTGTTTGGTTAAGCCCCCATTTTTCTGCAACCTCCTGATTAATGGCATTGATTTTAGCTGTAAATAGCTAGTTTTCTTCTACAATGGCCTGCTGCCAGTCTGCAATATTTTGTTTATTTTATCTGCCTTCTTGGTCTGAATGGGGATTGAAGGAAGGGGGTTGAGGGGAGCTGTGGAGATCCATTGTTGGCATATCCTTTGTTTTGGCATTTTCTAGTTGAGTAGCTTAGTAACAATATCATAATTCCATTCCTCATGTCTGTTTAATATGAGTCCTAGGAAATGTGACTGGGTGATTGGTTGACTTGTATTTGTCAAGCTTCTCTGAGACTATCATATTGGTGGCTATTGAACTTTTTTGCAGTGCCTACTCACTGGATAGTAACAATCATTTCACTGTCCACAATGTGAGACTGACGTGATGAAAGCAACAACCTTTACTTTTGCTTTGTCTCTTCTTATTTTGGTCACAGTAATCAAGACCTCCAACAAGTGAGGCTTCAACGTATTAATTTTATTTTCCCTCTTTTGGGATTGTTAAGTCATCTTAAAAGGAATAAAATGGCAGCCATTCCCTGATGAGGAGCCACTGGTATTTGATAAAAGTTTTGTGGTTGTTACAGGCATGCAGGAGAATAAGAGTTGTTAAGTTAAAGCAGTAGCTCCCCCATGAACCAGATTGTTGCTTGCAACCTCCCTCTAATGGGTCTCTCCATAAGCCTGAGAGAGGAACCTGTGGTTGAAGAAACTGACCACACATCAGTCCTTCAAACCTTGTTCTACGTGGCTTGGAGAACACCCAGATAAGGCTTTGAGATCTAATGGTAGATCATTATCTATTAGGGACAATTGACCTAGGCCAATTGGACTATAGGATGTCATGTTTTGAGAGGATTGTTATTAGCAGTATTAATAATGACTAAGAATCTCACTAAAAAAGGAGAAGGAGGAGGAAAAAGCCATAGGAAAATAAAAAGAGCACACTGACTCAGTCTGTTCTATCTCAGCTGCTGTTCTCCTTAAGGAATTGTGATTGATGATGCAAAGTGGATAGTGTATTACCCCTCCTATTCAAGATGACTATGATAATAGCTCTAGAAATCTTTATCATCATCTTTCTAACCAGCGGTTCAGTCAAAACTTACCCTGAAAAAAATAATGTTAAAAAAGTACTGGGAAAGATTGTCTTTGCTTTCTTATTTTAAATTAGTTTTTGTTTCAACCAAACCAGTTTGCCTAAATTGAGCACGTCAGCAAAGGAGTTATGAAACTCCTGAGCAGTAACCATTATAGCTTGAAATTACAGATAATAAAATGGATTAAAATGATAGGAGGGTTTTAAGAGTGTGGGAAAAACAAACAAAAAAAGATAAAAGGTATGGTTGAAGAAAATGTAAAGATAAATAATAAAGATTCCAAGAACAAAGAAAAGGATGATGGTCTCTATGGGAAATAGAAATAGAAATTTATTGCCAGGAGAGTTAGAGATTTCTAATATGCATATATATATAAAATATTTCATATGTATATAAATATATGGTTTATCAAGAATAGAGGGAAGGAAATAAAATATTGATACCTCCTCCCTACCTACCCTTCAACCCTCCTCCCCCCCATTTTTGTTTTTTTTCTGGAAGAAAGGAGGAGAAAAAAAATTATTCAAAAAGTGGAGAGGGAAGAAAATGAAGCATCTCAAAGTTGTCAGAATTCAAGGATTACAGAGTAGATTGCAAAGGGACTTGAATGAGAAGATATTAAAGTAGAAAATTTGGGGAGTGGGGGAAGATGTAAAAACAAATGAACAGGGAATGGGATGGATGGATGGAAAGCAATGGTAGCTGGCATGTCATGGGCAACACCATGTGGATGAAAAGTATCCATGCAGGGGAAGAATTTACAGCATCAAAGTTATTGTTAGATAAGATGAATTTTTAAGACATCTGAAATCTTTAGGCTGAACTCAAAGTTTATACTGCTGAAAAGCTAATCAAAATTAATGACCTCTGAAGTTTTGAGCTCTTGGTTTGGGCTCACAGAAAAATAAAATCTCAATTGGAATCTTATTTAACAGCAATCTATCCATCCCCCAGAGTATTCACTTAGCAGAGCAGAGCAGAGCAAGCACTGAATATGGATTGAGTTGTTCAGGTCTTGTGATGATTCAACCCACTGTTAATGAAAATGTGTCCCTTTTTATGCATAATGAACTGTTTTATCTACCTCTCTGTATACCTTCCTATCTGGTTACACTAAACTGAGCTTTTAGGCACATTCAGAGACAAGGGATTCTGGTTTGTGGTCTGCTTTATTCTTGGGCCCTTTTGTTATTACTGTTTCACAAGTATGAGCCATTTGATTTTTCCTATAAGTCTAGTGGGTGGACCCCACTTGTAATTTGAGAAGCCAAAGCCAGAGGGGCAAAACGAAAGTGTGAGGATTCAGTTTGGAGCTTGTGATTTCCTTTGAAAACTGACACTCTTGTAAATAAGTATTTATTGATCACATAATACAGATTGGACATTTAAAAAAGTGTCTAATTAAGATGCAGATCACCTTCCTCTTTGGCTAGTTTTATAGGGTGTGAAGTAATAGGCACAGTGCAGTTAAGTGTTTTTCTTCTATTACTCTGCAAGTAGAGGAAAGGAGGTAGGATGTAGGGGTTGTCAGGGAACTGAGTGTCACTATTTTCAATCCAATATTGCCTCTGGGGCCTCTCTGCTTCTCACTTCAGAGTCTACCCTTTAAGTCAGCCTGTGGATTATAGTAAAACAATAAATAAAATCTAGAAACCAATTAAATATTATATCTACCCCCAGAACAACTGTTCCTTCTAAAACCACAGCAGTTTCTGCCAGGCTGGATACCCAAAGCCTCTAACTAAAATGAAAGCTTGAATCTCATCCATTACCTCAATAGAGAAGCTCTTGGAATATATGGTCATGTACATGCTGAGTTTATTGGGATAAAAAGTTGAGCCAGGCAATTTGTATGTTTTGTAAAGTATTTGTCAAGTCAGAGCTTATACCAGATTTCTAATTTCGATTCCAAATCTAAGAGATTTCACCAATTGCAGAAATATTTCAAGGGAGACAATAACATTTGCCTTAATGACTGTAATCTTCCCCAGGAATGTTGAATAGATTATTATCTTTAAAGGATATGTGGATTTAAATCAGTACATGCATCGGTAAATGATTCCACATAGCCTGAGTTAGTATATACCATTCAGAGGAGAAAAACATTACTCATGTGTGCATCAGCATTTTCATTTTTACTGCAGCGATATATCATTCCTTTTTTTCCGGGTGCTAAGAAATGCTGCTGCAAAATGCACTCCAGATCTCAGGTTAAAACCAATGGCTGGCTTTTAAGAAGCCACTCATTTAAATACAAATATCAGCTAAAACCCAAGGGAAACATGCTTCATAATTTTTGCCTATTTGTTCACCCTCTCCCAAGACAATCGATACCTTCTGATTTTTCTGTGTGATTACTTACGGCAATTTCTTATGTGGTGCTTGGTCAGTAATTAGGTAGAGGGGCAGGAAGGGTTTTAGCACCTCTAGCTGACTCCAATGACTCTAAAAAAAACAAGGGGCATTGGTTACAGCAGCTGAAGAGAATGATCATTTAGTCTCTGACAATGTGGACTGTGAATGAATGTGTAGGTGTGAGTATGAGGGAGAAAAAAGACCTAGAGACAGAAAGGGAGATGCAGAGCTAATAGTGATTCATGGCAAGTATAAAAACAGAAGTAATTGTAAAAGCAATGGGTGACAGTCTATAAAATAAGCCCATTTAACTCATCACTAAGGAGAAATTGTGCTTAATGATACCAAATATTTTTCCTTCAAAAACCCTGTTTGGATGATTTGTATAACTTTTCACTTTAGAATTTCTGTGATTGGTACTATATATACTGGATCTTAAGCTAGAAAAATCTGAGATGAGGTAATAAAAAATAAAAATAAACTAAAAAAATTTCCCATCCACTATTTGAGTTAATAACAGCAGGGAGAAAATGGATTTTCTTCTCTTCAAATAAACAAAATGAGCTTTCAGAATTGTGTTTATGGGAAATAATTAAACATACTTGGAACTTTAGTGCTTTCAATTGAGCATATGAGCAGCTCTGAAATGGGTTTGGATTTATCCATGATATTACATTTTAAAATGCCATCCCTAGCATGTATGTAAATTGCAGAGTACAGCCTAATGATTTGATTAGTGTAGCAGTGAGTGGATCTCTGCAAGAACTGTGCAGAGGCCTAGCAAGGCACATCTCCATTTGGCCTTTCCTTGTAATGCACAAGCACTAATTGGGTATTGCCAGCAGTGTGGGATTGAAAGGGGCACTGAACCCAGAGTGTCCATTTGCTCCTAAGTGCTAACCAATGTTATCTTTTTACTGATTGACTTTTTCAATTTATGAAAAAAAGAAAAGTCTATTGTAGAGGCTCTTGACTGTATATACATAATTAATAACACAGGCCTCTTTGTCCAGGCACTTAAGCACTTGCCAAACAGGGAGAATCACATTATTAGGGAGCGGAAGAAAGGGAAGAGATGTCTCTAGGCAGTATTTTAGAAACTATAAAGGTCCTTTTCTGTCACTGACTTTATCTGACAAGGAGTTGGGGGTTGATAAGTAAGAATAAAAAGAGGGAGAAAAGTGACTGTGTGGCTGCTATCAGTCTGTGACAGAAGCTCAAGAAATTCTGGCTGCCATCCGTGGGTTATGATTTAAGGGGTAATGAAGAAGGCCCCAAATCTGTCTCTCAAAAATCTTTCAAGCTGCCTGAAAGTATCACACTTTGCAGTTAAGAAAATGTGGAAAACTCTTATCATGCTTCTCATTTGCTTCCTCAGAGCAGAAACTCATTAGGCCTTTATCATCTATTAATATCTTAACATGAGTTATTTTCTCAGATCAGTTTCAATCACCTATCCAGTCCTTGAGAGGAAAGGACACTACAAGTGAGTGCTGCTAGTGAGAAATTGGAGGAGAAAGGTCAGAGCATAGATGACTCTTCCAGCTAAATAGGTTTGGGCAGGGAACATGGGCAGGTCTGGGAAATGATATAAAGGCAACGGGGGCCTAGCGATCATAAGGGCAGGGGCTAGAAGAGAAAGAAGAGAAAAAGAAGACAGAAGAACAAGGCTAAAAAAATATCTCTCCCTCTTTTATAGCTTAGTTGAAAACACTAGCCATGTCTAATGCACTGTCCTCTTGTGTATGGCATCTATTTTCTTCAGCTTGAACAGAGGGTGGCTGCAGTAGTGAAACATGACATTTAACAACCACAGGTCACCTTCTCTGCCTATCTGGTCTTTTTCTTTTCAGGGTCACAGACAGGGGAGAAAGATATAGCTAACTAGCCTGACTCACAGGAGGCCAAGATGTTATCCTTCCCTTGTGGGCATTGAATATAAAGGTGAGGAGAAAAGTCTTGAGAAAGACTGGCACATAATATCAATTAACTGAAAACAATTTTGTCAGATTTTTGGACTGGTTAGCAAACTTCTTTGTGAAAAGCCACATGTAAGAGTTTATGGAGTGATGAGAAACTCTTTCGTCTCTATGGTGTAGGTGGCTATGGAAGTTTAGGAAAAAAATATCAGCCTTAACTCAGTAGAGTGTGTCAGCAGGAAATCAATCATCTTGCAGAAATCCCTTATTATTAATCTTTAAAATATTGCCTTTGCATGGAATCTGGCTAAGAAAAAGAAAAGTAACATTGATAAGAGCTGGAAATTCACTAGCGTTTTTTAATCCCTGAAAACCCTCATTTTAACAAGGAAAAAAAAAGACATTGCATCTATGTGGCCTTGAATAGAGGACTGGAAAAGGCATTCCTCATGTTTTGTTAAAATGTAGTTCTCATCTTCTAAGCTGGATATCTCTTTTATTATTATTAAATGGTTCTTTAGCTTATTTGCTTTTTGGGCATAGCATTCTATTTGGTTTAAGACTTGGAAAAACTAAAGGGATTCTCCCGAAAATGGACCCAAATAATCAACGAAATGGAGATTAGGCTCTAACACAATTAAGGTTATTCTGTCTGAAGAAGAGAAGGATAAGGGATAATGTGATTGCTGTATGCTAGAAAATGAGGGTGGTTTATGTAGAGAAAAGAGAGATACCGATCACTTGTCTTCCATGACCATGAAAGACTTTGCAGAGGAAAAAAAAAAAAACCCAATAACCTAACTTTAAAGTGGGACAGGTCCTGGTTGGACAAAAACAAGTTTTTTAGCATTAGGTTGAAAAAAAAAAAAAAAAAAAAAAAAAAAAACGTGGGAATGAAAACTGTGTGATAAAGGTTGTGAAGTCCCTAAGATCGCCCGAGGAATAATAATCATGAATATATAGGATACAGGAATTTGCTATAATATTCATCATAACTTTTTGTTATGAAGATATTTAAAAATAATTAAATAATGAATAATGATACAACTGTGTGAGATTCTTTTCTTTTGAATTTATCTGTATTTTGAGGCCCCATCCCACAGCCCCAAACTGGCACTGCGCAGGTGAGCCCACCAGCCAGTGGAACCGCGTGGCTCCACGTAGCCCCCCACCCTGCACCTTGGAGCCAGGTGGGGGGGAGCTCCAGGCCCCGCCCTGCCATCCCAAACCAGCACCACTGGTGCCAGCCAACCAGTGGAACTGCACGGCCTCATGTGGCCCCTCATCCTGCCTCAGATGCAGGGGGGAGCTCCAGCCTACGGATCTGACCCACCAAGTTTGGCCCAGCAGAGCTCCACATGTTAGGGGCTCATTCTATGACCACAGTGTCTAGAACAGAAACCAAGTTGGTTTAACATGACCACCACCACACCTACTGTCAATAAGACACTTCATGCCCTGCAGTAGCAACCTAGGCCACTCCACAGCCAACCTCAGTGTAATAGAAGAAGCAAATCCCCTACCAAATGACCAAGCATCAGTGAAAAAACACTAGAAGTACAAACAATAAAGAAGAAATGAAACCACCAAAAGAATACAGTAATGCCCTAAATTCAGACTCCATGGAACAGGGAATCCTTGAAATGTCTGAAAAAGAATTTCGAGTAGTGATCTTAAGAAAACTTGAAGAAATAAAGGAACACTCAATTAGAGAACACAATGAAACAAGAAAAAACATCCAGAATATGAAGGAGGAAACCTACAAAGAGATTAATAATATCAAAAAGAGTGTAACAGAACTTCTAGAAATGAAAAACTCACTCAATGAAATAAAAAACATGACTGAGAGCTAGAGCAGCAGGGTAGAGCAAGCAGAAGAAAAAATTTCAGAGCTTGAAGATGGTCTTTGAAATAAGTCAGGCAGACAGAAAAAAGGAAAAAAGAATTAAAAATAATGAGGAAAACCTAAGAGAGATAGCAGGCAATCTCAAGTGCTCTAACCTCCAAATTGTGGGTATTCCTGAAGGGCAGGAGAAGGGAAAAGTTATCAAAAACCTACTCAAGGAAATGGTAACAGAAAATTTCCCAGGTGTAGGGTGAGGTACAGACTTTCAGATCCAGGAAGCTCAAAGGTCTCCAAACATATTCCACCCAAAAAGATCCTCCCCAAGACATATTATTGTTAAATTTGAAAAGCTCAAAGATAAAGAGAAAATTCTACAAGCAACAAGAGAAAAGTGTCAGGCCACTTATAGGGGCACCCCCATCAAACTAACAGCAGACTTCTCAACTGAAACCTACAGGCCAGAAGAAAGTGGAATGATATATTCAAAATACTAAAAGAAAAAAAACTGCCAGCCAAGAATTCTTTACCCAGCAAGGTTCTCCTTCAGAAATGAGGGAGAAATAGTGTATTTCCCAGACAAACAAAAGTTGTGGGAGTTCACCAGCACACAACCAGTCCTGCAAGAAATTCTCAAGGGAGTCATTCATCTGGATTCTGAATAATAGTGACCATCATCACGAATACACAAGAAAGAGCAAAACCCACCGTTAAAACAAAAATGCCAGCAAGAAAGAGAAAGAAGGTAAACCATTCTGCCTTAAATCCCCAACTCACATTGGAGAACAGAAATAAAAGGGGAAATAATGATCAAAAGATATTTAAACCACCTAATTAGCAATTAAATGACAGGAATTAAACACTTCTCAATAACTACTCTAAATGTGAATGGACTAAACTCCCCATTCAAAAGACACAGAATAACTGACTGGATTAAAAAGATAGACCCAAGTATATGCTGTTTTCAAGAGACCCACCTCACCTGTAAAGACACTCATAGACTAAAAGTGAAGCGATGGAAAAAGATATACCATGCAAAAGGAAAACAAAAATGAACAGGAGTAGCTATTCTTATATTGGACAAAATAGACTTTAAAACAAAAAAACATTAAAAAAGACAAAGAAGGCCATTATGTAATGATAAAGGGAACTATCCAGCTAGAAGACATAGCAATCATAAACAGGTATGCAACCAATACCAGAGCACCCAGATGTATCAAGCAAACACTCTTAGACCTAAAGAAGGAGACAGGTCCTAATACATTAATAGTGGGTGATCTGAACACCTCTCTCTCCATATGGGACAGGACTTCCAGGCAACAAGTCAACAAAGAGACACAGGATTTAAACTACACCCTAGACTAACTGGAGTTGGCAGATATATACAGAACATTTCACCCAACAGCTAAAGAATACACTTTCTTCTCATCAGCTCATGATACATTCTCCAGGATACACCACATATTAGGTCACAAATCTAGTCTCAGCAAATTTTTAAAAATTGAAATCATTCCAACAATCTTTTCAGACCACAATGGGCTAAAATTGGAGATAAGCAATAAGCACATCACTGGAAACTATACAAATACATGGAAAATAAATAATAGGCTCCTGAATGACCTATGGGTAGAGGAAGAAATTAAACAGGAAATCAAAAAATTTCTAGAAACTAATGAAAATAAAGATACATCATTCCAAAACTTGTGGGATGCTGCAAAAGCAGTACTAAGAGGGAAATTTATTGCAGTGAATGCTTATATCAAAAAAATGGAAAGACTCCAAATAAACGACCTAACGCCACATCTCAAAGAAATTGAAAAACAACAACAATCCAAACCTAAAGGCGGTAGATGGAAAGAAATAATTAAGATCAGAGCAGAACTAAATGAAATAAGGACCCAAAAAACAATAGAAGAGATTAACAAAACTAAAAGTTGTTTTTTCAAGAAGATAAACAAAATAGAAACACCATTAGATAGATTAACAAAAAAAGGAGAGAAGACCCGAATAACAAAAATCAGAAATGAAAAGGGAGACATTACAATTGACACCACAGAAATACAAAGAATCATTAGAGACTATTATAAACAACAGTATGACAACAAATTTGAAAATACAGAAGATATGGATAAGTTTCTAGACACATATAAATTACCAAGACTGAACCAAGAAGAGATAGAAAACCTGAACAGACCAATAACAAGCAAGGTAATTGAAGTGGTAATTAGCAACTTCCAATAAATAAAAGCCCAGGTTCATATGGCTTTACAGCTGAATTCTATGAAACTTTTAAACAGGAGTTAATACCAATTCTCATGAAACTGTTCCAAACAACTGAAACAAACCCTACTCTCCCAAACTCATTCTATGAGGCCAACATAATTCTGATACCAAAACCAGATAAAGACACAACAAAAAAAGAACATTATAGGCCAATATCCTTGATGAACCTAGATGCTAAAATCCTTAACAAAACATTAGCAATTAGAGTACAGTGACATTTAAAAAAATTATACACAATGATCAAGTGGGACTCATCCCAGGGATGCAAGGATGGTTCAACATATGAAAGTCAATAAATGTGATACATCACATCAACAAGCTCAAGGACAAAGACCATAAGAACATCTCAATAGATGCTGAAAAAAGCATTTGACAAAATTCAACATTCCTTCATGATAAAGACTCTCAACAAATTAGGTATAGAAGGAAAATATCTTAACACAGTAAAAGCCATTTATGACAAGCCCACTGCCAGTATTACTCTGAATGGGGAAAAATTGAAGGCCCTCCCCTTAAAGACAGGAACACGACAAGGATGTCCACTCTCACCGCTTCTATTCAACATAGTGCTGGAGGTACTAGCTAGAGCAATCAGGCAAGGGAAAGAAATAAAGGGAATCCAGATTGGAGAAGATGAAATCAAACTTTCCCTATTTGCAGATGACATGGTACTATATAGAGAAAAACCTAGAGACTCTATCAAAAATCTCCTAGAGCTGGGTAATAACTTCAGTAATGTTGCAGGATACAAAATAAATGCCCAGAAATCAGTAGCATTTATATACTCAAATAATGAATTAACAGAAAGAGAAGTAAAGAAAGTAAGCCCATTTACAATTGTCAACAAAAAAGTATGATACCTAGGGATCAATTTAACCAAGGAGTTTAAGAGACCTCTACAATGACAATTATAAACCACTTCTGAAAGAAGTTAAAGAAGACACAAAAAGATGGAAAGATATTCCATGCTCTTGGACTGGAAGAATTAACATTGTGAAAATGTCTATACTACCCAAAGCACTTTACAGATTCAATGCCATCCCCATCAAAATACCAATGGCATCCTTCACAGAATTGGAAAAAACAATCTTACCTTTCATATGGAAAAACAAAAGACCCTGAATAGCCAAAGCAATCCTGAGCAAAACAAACAAACAAACAAAAAAACTAAGCCAGAGGCATAACTCTGCCTGGCTTCAAATTATACTACAAAGCTGTTGTAGCAAAAATAGCATGGTACTGGTGTAAAAATAGACATTCAGACCAGTGGAGTAGAATAGAGAACCCAGAAATCACTCCTCAGGCTTATAGCCATCTGATATTCGACAAAGGCAACAAAAACCTACATTGGGGAAAAGACTGCCTCTTCAACAAGTGGTGCTGGGAAAACTGGACATCCATATGCAGAAGAATGAAATTTGATATGCGTCTCTCACCATACACTAAAATCAACTCAAAATGGATTAAAGACCTAGGTATAAGACCTGAAATTGTAAAATTACTAAGGGAAAATATAGGTGAAACACTTTAACCGTTAGTTCAGGACACAGGCTTTATGAACATGCGCCCAAAAGCACAAGCAGCAAAAGAAAAAAATAAACAAATGGGAGTATATCAAACTGAAAAGTTTCTGCACAGCAAAAGAAACAATCAACAGAGTGAAAAGACAATCTACAGAGTGGGAGAAAATTTTTGCCAACTATCATCTGACAAGGGACTAATGTCCAGAATATACATAGAACTCAAGTAATTATACAGTAAAAAAAATAATTGACCCAATTAAAAAATGGGCAAAGGAACTGAATAGACATTTTTCAAAGGAAGACATACAAATGGCCAACAGATACAGGAAAAAGTGCTCAACATCACTAGTCATCAGGGAGATGCAAATTAAAACCATGCTGAGATACCACCTCACTCCAGTTAGACTGGCTATGATCCAAAAGACGGTGAATAACAAATGCTGGTGAGGGTGTGGAGAGAAGGGAATACTACTGCACTTTTGGTGGGAATGTAAATTAGTACAACCACTTTGGAAAACAATTTGGAGGTTTCTCAAACAAGTACAGATAGGTCTTCCATATGATCCAGCAATCCCTCTTCTGGGTATATATCCAGAGGAATGGAAATCATCTTGTCGAAGGGATACCTGCACTCCCATGTTTATTGCAGCTCTGTTTACAGAAGCCAAGATATGGAACCAACCTAAGTATCCATTAATAGATGAGTGGATAAGGAAACTGTGGTATATATACACGATGGAATACTACTCTGCCATAAAAAAGAATGAAATACTCCCATTTGCAAGAACATGGATGAACCTGGGGAAACTTAGGTTGAGTGAAACAAACAAAGCACGGAGGGATAAATGCCTCATGTGCTCACTCCTTTGTGGGAGCTAAGAGAGAAAGGAAGTCAGGAAAGAAAGACCACAGTAGTCCCATGTTCCAACAGAGGGAGGGGACATTCTTTGGGCTACAGATTGAAGTTGAGGGGGGTGGGGGAGAGGGAGGGGGAAGGAGGTTGGGGATAATTGGAAGGTGACAAAGGGTACCAAAGCAGTTTCTGGTAATGGGTATGTCCCCAATATGAATCTGGCCCATGCATCATGAGCAGGAGAGGGGACAATCAGCTTTGTATCTCATGAATATTCGAAATAAATAAATAAATAAATAATTTATCTGTATTTTTTGATAATCCTACAATGAACACTGTATTTTTTATAATCAGATAAAAAGTAATTAAAGAGTGTTAATGTTGAGACATATTGAAACACCTCTCTTTTTTTTTGATTGGACATTTCTACATTTTCCTATGAAAATCCCTTTTATAATTTTCTCTAGTTTTTATTCTGTCTGCCATCTTCATCCTGCTCAGCTTTTAAAAATTTATTCAACCATTTTTTAAGTGCTGATGTTATGCTGTTATTAAGTACATGGGTACAAATATGACTAAAGCACAGCCTCTACCTTCACATTACTTACAGCCTTTTGAGAAACATAGATGAGTAAATGACACAATGTGGTAATTATCACTGAAGAGTTATGAACAGGCTGTTATGGAAGCTCAGAAGAGTGAAGTCCTGGAGGGGAGCTTAATCCCAAACCTGTAAGAATGAAGCTGGGTGAGAAAAGTAGGAGATGTCTTAGGTAAAGAGGAAGAAGAGAGGGCATTTCAGACACGGGAAGCACTATTTGCAAAAAGTGTTGTAAAAGGGCTAACCATGTCTAGGGAATGGTGAGAAGTTCAATGAAGAAGAAGGAAGAGTCATCGTTGACATCTAGGTTTCTGGGTTAGGACAACAAGGTTGATGGTGAGGCCATTTACTGAAAAACAGAAACAGAGGGGGAGGAGCAGTTCTAGCAGTTTGTGGTTGGAGATGTAGGCTGATAAATTTAATTTTGGATAGCTTGAATGGAGTAGCCTGAGGGAAGTTCAAATGGGATATATTTAAGAGTTTAGAAAGGAGATCTGGGTTGGAGAAAAAATTTGTGATTTATCAGCATTTAGGAATAAGATCATATAGAGAAGATAGCGTAAAATGAGAAAAGACAAGAACTGAGGATAGAACACTAAGAAACACCAAAATTTAAAGGACTTTTGAAGGAAGTAGAGGTCCCACCCCAAAAAGACAGAGAAGTGGTAGCTACATAGATAGGAGGAAAAAGCAGGATAGTGTCGTAGAAACCGAAAGAAGAACAAGAGGTATTTCACTAAGAAGGAGATGTCAATGTGACCATTGGGTATAGCAATAAGTTGGTTCTTATTGACTTTGGCAATTTCAATGGATCAGTGGGGTGGAAACAAAATTATAGTAAATTGAAGAGTGAATGAGAGAGGTGGATATTGAAACAATGAGTGCAGACAACTCTTCAAAGAAACTTGGCTATTATGCAGAAGCAAACAATGTCGCCGTAACTAAAGGGGGACATCAGATCAAGAAGAGCCATGCTTGTTTTTTTAAAGATAGAAACTGAAGCATGTTTCAACACTTTTGGCAAGAACTGGTATGGAGGGAAAGATTAAAGATACAGCAGAAGAGGGAAAGAGCAAAGGAGGGAGGGAGCAAGGGAGGGAGGGGGGGAGAGAGAGAGAGAGAGAGGGAGGGAGGGAGGGAGCGAGGGAGGGAGCGAGGGAGGGAGAGAGACCATGCACATGTTTGGGGTGGGAGAATTGATGGAGTGGTGGCAATTGTGAAATATCAGGAAGCAGTAAGACCGAGACCATGTGTGAAGGTATTAGCTTTAGACCAGAGGTAGGGCACCTCTTCCATTGTGACAGGAGGGAATAGGAGACTGAGTGCTGAGCAGGTGTGTTTATAGGTGGCACGGCAGAAAATTTGAGGGGTTCTCTTACAATTGTTTTTAATTTTTTCACATAGTAGGAGGTGAAATTGTCTGAGGAGACAATGCGGCAGAAGTGTGGTGGTGGTAGGAGAGTAGAGGTTAGAAATAGCTGTTATAAAGACAGGAACATAGGAAGATTACCAGGTGGCATTGAAAGCAAGTTGAGATTACAGATCAGGAGTTTGCATTAAACCAATTTCTAATTTTCCCCAACAACGTTCAGGAGCTCAACATAGTAGGGCTAGAGAGGTGGACATGTGGACTGATACATGGCTTGGATTTTATCAAGTGGATGCTACATAAGGACAAATAAGAAAGGCAAGGAAATTGGCAAGAGAGTAATTGCAGTGATAGATAACAGGATCTAGGCTGGATAGAGAAGTTAAGACAGGATTACTCTCTTCACTATTGTACTTTTCCCCTGATTGGGTTTCCAAGGGAGTTATAGTCCAAGCAAGAAGGCAGATATTGGAATTACATAATTTCTAGGTTCTTGAAATATGTCAAAACATCAGTAACCTTTACTGCATGGCAGGGCCACTGGGTATGTTATACAGTCTTATCAGAAGGGCAATGATTGAAATCAGGTCCTGGAAGGGGGCAGATATTAAATCTAAAATGCTAAATCCTTGGAACTAAGATTTTAGTGGGAGGGATTTGGCAGAGATAAGTGGTCAATATGCAAAGAACTGAGATGACAGAGCAACCAGTAGATCAAAATCATGGGATTTAGACTTAGTGAAATTCTGGAGGTATAAGGCAAAGTGCTGGTGGGTAGCTTTGTATGCTGTTCCCGCTCTGGCTTGAACAGGTATAACCAATTGATGTAGAACCATAAGAACAGTGAGAAGGGAAGAATTTGATAGGATATGGTGACTGGCTTAATATAATGGGTATAGGAAAGTGACAGATCATAAATGGGAGAATGTAACAATTGGCTGAGGGGACAGTTAGGAAACCACCATTTATAAGGAAAATATGATAAGTTCTGTTTTAGACTTGAGGCATCTGTAGTAATGATTAATAACCATATAAACATTTTCAGTAGGAAGTATGAGACTGAAAGTAGCCTGAAAATCTAGTTTTAGCTTTCATCAACGCAGATGTTATAGAAGCCATGAGAATGAATGAAATTTCCAAGGTAAAGAGTGGAAAAAAAAAATCAGGGGCATTAAAAATTAAGTCTACAGAAAGGTTTAGAAGAAAGACTAACCAGTGAAGTAAATTAAGAATGAATATATGGAGGAAAAAAGAAAATCAAGATAGAAAATGTTATGGAGGTAAAAAAAAGAGATTCAAGGTGGAGGTTATTGGCAACCACATGCTGTGAAGAGAAAATGTGGATTTCTCTACAAGGAGGTCGTTGGTAGACTATGAGAAAGCAGTTGCCCTAGTGAGGTGGAGCAGAAGCAAAACTGAAGTGGTATATATAGGGAGAGGTTACATAGAAAGAGGAGTAAGCTAAGGTATACTATTTGAGAAGCTTGACCATGGAAAGAAAAGAAAATAAGATGATAGCTAGAGGGAGCAGTAGGATTAAGTAGATTGTTTTCAAGGTTGGGCAGAACTATGCCTCCAGGAAGTTGTTAAAGAATGAAATATTTTATTATTATACATGCTTACTCTGGTTGTAAAATTTTCTAGTTATTCACCAAATCCATGAAGCTATCAACCAATGTACAGAGCCAATAAAGACCTTCAGCTGATTATGCATTGGTGTTAGAATATTAATGCTACAGCCATGCCAGCTCATGTTTAATCACCCTGACAATGTTTTTATAATTCACCCTGACAATGTTTTTCTTTAATTTGATTTTTTGGAATAGATTCCCAAGAGTTTATATGGCAGTATAAATGATTAGATTATAAACACACAGGCTAAGTTGGGGGACTTAGAATACTAATGATATTTAATGCTTCAAACTCACAGTTCTAAGCCTTAGTCCTTACAATTCATTTTTCTAACTCTTATTTCTGAATGCAGAAATGCAAAAATCTTCATCAATTTTTATAAACACAATTTATTTGGAAGCAGTTCAACTACGTAAATATACTTTTGGAACTGAATAGAGAAGCTATATTATCTTGTTTTACTGTTGGGGCACAATAGAAGAATAGTGGGAAAGGGAATGAGTAGACACTATTAGAAATCAGCTTCTGTTCTTGTGCCTTATTCTTCATTATGTTCTCTCTTTACCACAGTGGTGAGTAGTGGGAAGGGCACAGACTTTGGACTCAGATAGATTTCAATGCCACTAATTACCTGTGGGTACTTAACCTCTTTGGACTTCAGTTTTCTTATCTGAAAAATGGGGATGATGATATCTACTTTGTAGAATTCTGAGTATTTAATGAGGTAACTTATGTACAGTATCTAGCATATTGCCTAGCCTAGATTTTTTTTTTTTCTGTTTTCCTTTTCTTCTAACCTAACCACTCTTGTCTATAAAATTGGGTGCTATTTTCATTGGTTTTTTTTTTTTTTTTTTTTTTTTTTTTTACC
>NW_007726121.1:74610-111755 GCF_000696425.1 Galeopterus variegatus
AAAATTTGGTTGTTTTTTTTTTTTTTTTTTTTTTTTTTTTTTTTTTTTTTTGACCAGTAAGGGGATCGCGACCCTCGACACGGTGTTGTCTGCACCACGCTCAGCCAGTGAGCGCACCGGCCATCCTTATATAGGATCCAAACCCGCAGCCTCGGCGCTACCAGCACCACACTCTCCTGAGTGAGCCACGGGGCCAGCTCTTGTTTTCATTGTTTTTATTCATGTCAGCCACAGTGCTTACAGCCTACTATTAACTCAGTCCAGGGTCACTAACAATCATTAGTTTGGTGGTCTTGGTAATCGATTCTAACAGCTAATGTGAAGAAATGTTTTCAAAGAGTAACTGAAGAATGAGGGGAAAAAAGACACCATCATATTCTAGTAATAATATTTACCTCTAATGGGGAGAACCCTATTTTTTTCTATTACATTACATTATTGGAGAGAGTTGAAAAGGAAAGAGATAGGGACACTTTAGTCTGATGGAGAAAAATGTTCTGTCGCCTATCCAACCCTTAGAATGAAGATCTGCCCTTTCAGCAATATGCCTTTCAGTTCCCCTCATCACCAAATGTTCCTTAAAAAAGTTAAAACCTGTTTTTCAACTTAGTTATTTGGGGACATTTAAATAAAAATAGGAATGGTGCAAATATGTAGAATCACTTTTTAAATATTTGAATAAAATAATTTAATATATGATTGATGATAGCACATCTCCAATTCAATGTCAGCTGTCTTGTATCCTTTTTAGAATTAGGTAGAGTATAAATTATAAATAAATAAAATAAAAATTCAATGTCAGACTCCCTGTGCTCTATTCCACATAAATCCAAGTGCTTAAAATTGCAAATTAACTTTGCCTACATCTATACTATAGAAATTGAAGGGCCAACTATCTTTTCAATTGATAAATAATCTCTCAAAACCCTTAATACTTTGGTGTAATCTATTTTTTTTAAGTTTCACCACAAACTTACAATGATGTAATAATGCACTAGTTTATCATGACTAAATACGTACTGAATGCTATGACATGCTAGGTATGGTCAATTGGGTTCGCAGTCCATGTTAATTACTCATGTTGATATTTGTAGCATCTAAATGCTGTATAATTAGAGACAATCTAATTATTGATAGAGGGTACATGGCCAATTGGCTCATGGCCCAGAAGGTCTGGGCTGAGGTGGAAGGGTATATTGATGCCAGGAACCGCCCAGGAACAGAGACAGTTCTGAGATCGGAATGCTAGGAATTTAAGTAAGAAAGAGTAAGTGAACATCCCAGGAGAAAACAGATGAAGAAGGAATAACTTGGCCTATTTTTTTCTTCTGTACGTGAGGGATATGTAAAGCCTAGGTTTTGTACGAGTCTCATTCACCCTTTCTTCTTCCTTCTCTTCCTCTTGTCTAAGAGAGAGTTGACCTAAACAGTCGCTGGGTTTTTGGGTTTTTTGTTTGTTTAATATATTAGAGCCAGCATAAAGCTCTCTCTGAATCCTCAGAGAGCAAGGGTTAAGATGAGATCTCCTATTCTGGGAATTTTTCCTCCCATCCCATCCCCTTCCCTTCTTCATGTATTGAATTGTCATGTTTCCCAACTCCACCACTGTTCCACCTTGAGTCACATGTTGTTTTTTTTTTTCTTTGTTGTTGTTTTTCAGGCTGTACTCCAGGAGGAACACATTTACAGACAGTCCGCACTTTGAGGTGCAATGAGTTCTAGAAAGACACATCGTAGAGCATCTGGCCATAGGGCTGACTCCAATCTAAGCCTGTTCTGTTGCCTTCCATTCTTCGAACATCAGTGGACACCTGAGAATCGGGTAAGAGCATTAGGAAACAAGGCTTTGGCTATTATAAGGCTGTGATTAAGGCACAGAGGAGTGGGAGATGTTGAATATCTTAGTATCATGACTGTATGCAGACCCACCAAGTAGTTGTATCATGTTTGAGACTTTCTCTAAGGAATTTATACAAGTTCAATGAATTGTGCCTTTGTTGGCGTGGGGATTTGGGAGGCTGGGATGAGATTGGGATTCCAAACAATTTTGACAAGCTGAAATGGGTAAAAATAAATAAGATAAAGTCTATTAAAGGACAGCTCACTTAGAGAGGAATACTAGATTACAGAAATGAGTACACGATGGTTCTAGAGTCGCTATTTATAAGTATAGCAAATAATTGCACTGGGCTTGTGGGAGTCATGGGTCAAAAGTGCCAGTAATAGAATGCTCTATGGTTGTAAATGGGGAACATTTTCTTATATTTACATATATTAATAGCTGACATGTAATCTTCTTGGTATATTCTGCATTAGTTAGGTTTTTATCATGTCTTCCATGTGGAATAATGTGTTCAGTTTCAGCATCTATGCCCTAAGTTAGAAGAGATTTAAAGAATGGCCGGAGTAAGCTAGGCAAAGTGATTCCTTTGAAAGTCTTAGGAATTTGCCCTTGTAAAAGAAGCCCGAAGAACTGAAAGATTACCTTAACAGAAAGTCTTCAAATAGTTGGAGAGAGATCATGTGAGGGGTAGGAGGGGTGGATCAGACAACTGCTCAACATTTCTACCCAAGTCAGACCAGATAACATGAGCTTTAATTACAGTGCGGCAAGTCAGAAGTTTGTTTTTCACGTAACATTTCTCCTCACTCCACAATACTGAATTATTTAAAACTAAAGAAAGATATAAAGTTTTCCCCTGTGCAATTTCTCTGAATAAGGCAAACAGCTACCTTTACAAAATGACTTCAGTACAGATCAACCATATGGCAAAATGAGTCTATTAGTAGATTTTTGGAAAGCCTTTTAAGTAATAGACCTCTGTGAAGTAAGGTTCATTCACTAGTTCAAAGGGAAAAGTTGGATTCCTAAACATCCATTTTGTTTCTCATTATAATTTTGATAGCATTTGCCTTCAGGTGTGTTTTTAAACAGTCTGTTTCCTAGACTTTAAGATTTCCCACACCTGTTTTACATTTGTAAATGTTTAACACCAACCTTTTTCCAGTTTTCAATGTGCCTACACATTTATTATTTGTTTATCCTGACTTCCTAGACTGTGTTCTAGCAAAATAAAGATGATGTGTGTGAAAATATTTCTAGTTAATCATCAAATTTTTGGTTTATCAAATTATTCTAGTTCTAACTTAGTTTTCTACCTCTAGAAATTTTTTCCACGTCCAAAGCAAATGTTTGAGACAATTGGCTGAAATAAAGCAAACAGCTAAGTTGCTCTCAAACCATTTTTTATTCTGTACTGACATATGTTCTCACAACATAAGTGTACATCAAGAGATAAAATGAGAAATCGAAGAAAAGTAGGAATTTTTAATGTGCTACCAATTCACTGAGTATATATGACTGAGCACTGTGGAAGGCATCCTAAAGAGATGTTTATTTTTCTTTCTTCCAATTTCACCATAGCTATATCTAAAAAGCACCAAGGCTGGATAACCAAACAACTGTTAATTTCAGACAATTAGCTAGTTGTTTGGGCCTAAAGATGCTCAACACTCATTTTTGACTTTTTTTTCACTGAAATTTTCAGTGGAGATTTCATTCAATTGTTTGCTTCATGCAAAGTGAAGTGGAGAATTAGAGCAATTATCCACAGGATTTAAACAAAAAGATGACCTCTTTGACCTCAATTATAGTACCTGGATATTTCAAGCAAAATATGAGTTTTGCTTGAGAACTTGAAAAAATGTTGTTGTTAAATATTTACAAATGTAACATTTATTCAGAAAACCACTTAAATCCTCAACTTCTTTATTGGTTTATATGTGTCTGAACATTAACTGCAATGCTGCTAATTAATTAAATGGATTGTATACTGATTCTTGATAAGAAAAGTAGCTTTGTTTGAAGACAAATAGCAATTTAAAATTATCCTTATGAGAACAAGCTTATTAGGAAAGGGGTAGAGGTGAGAGGGATTCTAAGCTGTCTCTTGTTACTGGTGTAGTATTGTACCAGAAATGTGCAATAAGGAGAAATGGGACTCTAAAATTAACATTTGAAATGACAGCAAGTCAAATAATGCAAAGCATAGTAACAAGCAGCTACAAACAGTGGTGGCTGAAAAATTAGAAGGGGTTTCTCCACAACAAACATACATCTTTACTCTAACATCAGTTAATTGAAACGAAGAGCAGAAATGATAGTCTTATTGCTGAATGGTGTTTTAAAGCAATAGAACGTGCAACACAACTAATTTATCATCATTATTTAGCAAATTGGAAAACCAGGAAGGCAAATCAACCCAGATAATGTAACTATGAAACAAGTTGTAGATTCAGTAAATTTAGAATTTTGAAATTGAGGATGTCTGTTTAACCACACACACAGAAAACAAACAAGCCACACAGCTATTTGAATTTTGGCCCAGTGTGATCTATACGAATCAGTGACAGAATGGACATACGTTTGCAGCAATTAATCATTAATATGGTACCCTCCATCCTCAACTCCTCTCCTCCCAAACGCTAGGCATTTTCATGCATTATCTTTTATAATCCTCACAACTACTCTACAAGATAGGTTTAATTATATAAATTTTAAAAATTGAAGAAATGGAAGCTAAGAGTGCTTAAGTTACTTGCCTAAGGTCACAAAGCTAGCACGTGGTGCAAAACATGATTTAGATTCAAGTATGTCAGATGCTACATCATTTATAGAAAAAATCATGCAAATCTAAGAAGACTGCCTTTGGTACTTTCATCTTTACCATGTATGTAATTTCATCAAAGCCTTCTTTGATGAAATTCAAGGTAGTAGAGAAAACAGAAATGTACAAAGCTATGTGCAATAAAGGCAGTTATATGCAAAGTAAAAAGATAACACAATATTTATCCATCAGCATCTACTATATGTTACAGTGCTGGATGATGGAGGTATACTGTGATGAGGAAAAGTAGACATGACTTTGCCATCTTGTAGCTTACATTTTAGTGGGAGAGTCAGACAGTAATCAAATAGTCTCATAAACGTATGTATACAGACTATGAGTACTATGAAGGAAAGGTATGTGATGCTATCAGAACAAAAAGCAGAGGAACTGGACCTAATCTGTTAGCTAAGAAGGCTTCAGAGAGGAGGAGCTACTTGAAATAGGCTATGACAGAAACTTAGTAGTCATTTGAGTAGATAAGGAAAAGTGCAGGAATGGTTTATATAGACACATATGCTTAAGCAACATGGCATATTAAGAAAAATATAAGACGTAAATGGGGAATTATCAGAAGATGGGGCTGGAGAGGTATGCAGGCACCAGTTCACAGTAGGTCTAGATTTAATCCTGAACGCGATGTAGTGTCATTGAAAATTTTTAAGCCAGGAGGTAACGTGATTACCTATATCTAATCAGATATATGTGTTAGGAAGATCATCTTACTCCTCCTTCAAAGTTCAACTTAAATCTTAAATTCTAAAAAGCCACCTTTGTTTTTCCCATCTTTTTGGTAAGAATAAGTATTTTCCTTTTCTACACTGATAGGACAGTTTGTTTTTTGTCAGTACTACTGACATATGAGTCTGTTTCCCACATTAGATTGTGAACTTCTGATGGTATGGAAATATCTTGTTCTCCTCTGTAGAACATCTGCAGGGGAAGGACATTGTGAGAAGCCAAAGAGATGAAAAGTCTCAGAGGCTTGACAAGATAGACTCCCAGCCACCACATAGAGGCTCTCAAAATAGTCCAGGTAAGAAATGATGAATGACTGAACTAGGAACAGTAAAAGGAGGAATGCAAAAGAGAGAACAGATTCAGGAGATTAATTCATACATGCGTTTATTCTTTCAACAAATATTTATTGAGCACCTCTTATGTGCCAGGCACCAATTTAGCTGTTGAAGGTACAGCATTGAACATGACAGATATATTTTCTGTCCCAATGAAGTTGGTTGCAGTATAACATAGTGATTCAGAGCATTGGTTCTGGAATTGCTGTGATTTGAAGTTAGGTTCTATTATTTTTTAGTTGTGTGACCTAGGACTAGTTAGTTAACCTTTCAAAGCCTTGTCTATTAAATGCAGATACAAATATCATCCATCTCATAGTAAGTTCCCAATAGATATTAGTAATAATTATTAATGATAAGTGATAAAAATGTAAAATACAGAGTGCCTTCAAAGTGCTTGGCAGGAGATTATAATCTAGAGGAAGAGTGGGGTTAGACAAAGCTTTCCTAAGGAAACAAAGGAGGCAATTATATCAGTAACTCATAGATGAGTAGGAATTAGCTAATCAAAATCCAGAGCATGGGTCAGTGTGGCTAGAATTTGGTGAGCATGGAAAACTTAAAATGAGGCTGGAGAGATACATAGAGCCTTGTAGGCTATTGAAAGGAGTATGGATTTTTTTTTTTTTTTTGTCCTTTTTGAGACCGGCCGCACCGCGCTCAGCCAGTGAGCATTGTGAGCGCACAGGCCATCCCTATATAGGATCCGAACCCGCGGTGGGAGCACTGCTGCGCTCCCAGCGCCGCACTCTCCCAAGTGCGCCACGGGCTCGGCCCAAAAGGAATATGGATTTTATTTTAAGTACATTGAAGATCCAGTGAAGATTTTCAAAAAAGAGATAGAATGGTCTCATTTGCACAAAACTGAGAACCGCCAACTATATGTAGGAAATGGAGAAGACTGAGGCATTAAAGATAACTACGTTTCTAGCACAACTGACTGTGTGTAAGATGACGTCATTAGTAGAGCAATAGCACAAAATACCAAATACCAATGGTGGGATTTTTGTGATAGGGAGAAAGAGAAATAATGAATTTGGTTGGTGACATACTGAATTTGGTATGACTGAAGAACTCCACGTATAGATGTTTAGCCTATGGAAATTATATGTAGAGCCTAGGAGAGTGGTCTGGCTGAAGATACTGTTGTAGGTGTCATTGGTGTATAATGGGATGTTTGAAGCTGTATGGGATGATGGATGGGATTAGAGACAGAGAATGTGCATGTGTGTGGAATGAAAGGAAAGGGATGTCTATATTTGAGAGGTGCTCAGAGAAAGAGGAGTTGTCATAGAAGACTGAGGAAGGGTCAGAAAGTTATGAGGGAATCTAAAGGATACATTGGGAGAGGAGCTAAGATGAAATATAGTAAAGCCCAAATATATTTTATGGTCTTTCAGACACAGTCTGAAATGAATTATCCTGCTGAATGTTTTGTGTGAGCAGTCTGTCATAAACATTTATAGTACATTTTTCCATGATGAAACCTGTAGTCTCCATGGTCTGGAATCTTTCAAAAGTAAGTCCAGCTCCGAACTTACCTTCATTTATTCTGTTCTGTAAAATGACCATTCATTCTTGAGCAAATAAATTATCTCAATTGAGTGCCAAATATTGCTAATTTTTGTAATTTAACTACCTGGATAATTATATGAGTATGTGGATGAAAGAACACAGGGAAAGGGTAGAACAGGTGAAAGGTCAAATTGCCAGAGTAAATTCGATGGACATGAACAGAAGTGATGGCATTGTAAATCCATACTTTTCAGTTCATTCATGCAAAAGTGTGCACACACACACACACAAACACACTTTTTCTCCAACTCAAAGAAACTGTATTCAGTTCCCTCAAAGCAATAGATGTTCTCATACCTCAGGACCTTTACATACATTGTTTCTTTTGCCTAGAACTTCCTTATCTCAACTAATTTTCTCTCTTCCTGCTCTTCCTCCCCCCACCCTCAGGGCACACACGTTCCATTCAAGCAAATTCCCATTTTCCCTGAAAGATGTATCTTTTGGAAAGCGTCCAAACATCTCCCTCATTCAACCTACTCACTCATTGCCATAATACTGAGTATTATGCTCTTCTTCTGTACTCTTAAATCACCTTATACATATTTTTATTACAAATTTATCACACATATATGCTTTTATATATCAATTCTCCTGTATTCCTCTCCCAGTAGACTGTTCCTTTTACTAATAAACTTTTAATTTTTGAACAGTTTTACAGAAGAGTTGTGAATACCCCACAGTTTCCTCTGTTGTCCACACTTTACATTAATATGGTGCATTTGTCACAACTTATATCAATACAAAATTACTAACTAAGGGCCATACTTTATTCAAATCTCCTTAGTTTTCATCTATTTTTTTTGTTTTTATTGTTGTTCCATGTTCCCATCCAGGATATCACATTACATATACTAGATTATTTATTGGCAGAAGCTGCTCTGTCTTCTTTGTTTCACTTTCACCACTACTTACTAGAGCACCTGTAGGTGCTCAGAAAATATTTGTTGGATTTATGGAAGAATGAATGCAGAAATTAGTGAGTGATATTATGCAAAATATCACCAAAATAGTGCGATTCTCTTTCTCTCTATATATATAGATGGATAGATTTTACTTTAGAGAAGACAGATCAAGAGATAATATCATCTCCATCAAGGACAACTGTTACCTCTCCTGTTAGGGATGTCATCATAGAATACACTTGTGACTTCAACTACACCAACTTAAAAAAATTGCAGATGTCATATTACACTACACATGATTAAATCCCCAATTACAAAATCAGATGTTCAAAATGACTATGAAGGTCAACTGGGAAAATGACCCACTGAGACAAAAACTAAATAATTAAATGGTGTAATAATTCATTGTATTTCTGTAACACTTTATTCTTTGCAAAGTTTTTTCATGTGTATTATTTTACTTGTGCTTCACAATAACCCTGTGAGATATCTTATTACTCAGTATCTTAAAACACAACATCACTAAGAATAGTGCTGAAGTGACACATATTTAATAAAATTTACAGCTGTGAGTCTGGCTGGTTACCTCAGTTGGTTAGAGCACAGCCTTATAACACCAAGGTCATGGGTTTGGATTTCCCTACTGGACAGCTTCCGAAAAAGAAAAACATCTGTCAAACTAATGCAGCACTGCTCAGTGTTTATTTTTAATCATTGTATCAGTTATGCTGGCAAGGCTCAGGTGAATGGAGCAGAATTGGGGTAAAACATGAGGATCTCTATACTTATATATACTTAGGACACTGAAAAAAAGATCTCAAACCATGTGGCCAAAACAAGGATGGCAGCTAATTTCTATTATTACACAGGATAACTATGGATGAGACAGGGGCTTGCTCCCAGGATGGGTGCTAGGATCTTCCCTGAGGAATTGGTCCTAGGTTAGGTCAAGAAAGAGAATACTTTAAATGAATAATCAAAATTAGTAGATCTAATTAAGTCTGCTAAAAATTAGATCTGGAGGGAACAAATAGTAAAGGAACCCCTGTGGCAATAGGGTTTTATCTGGGGAAATGGACAGAAAGTAAAAGTAAAGGGATGGAGGGTGGGGGTTAGCAGAAATATCTTTGTTTGATTGAGGTTTTTGCAGAAAGAGCAGATAATTTCAGACCAAATGCTGCAATAGGGGAATTTCCCAAATGGACTAGTTGTGCTGACAGAAGTTTATAGCTAAATATTGCTGGCAACAAGGTGGCTAAGAACTTCCCTTGACATACTATGCATTGAGTGAGCTGTTCTGGCTTTAAATAGTCCCAGCGTTTGGGGACAAGAGTCCATGCCTTCTTTAGTCTAGGAGTTCCCACCTTGTGCCTCCTTTCAAATCTAATTGAGAGAAAGCATTCTGGAGATTCTGACAGGGACTGGAAGGTAGCTGAAGGACCTGGGAGTTGTTATTCTCTGCATTATCCATTTGGGTCATGTCAGCCTCCTTGGAGCATCACATTTGACCATGATACTGAAAACTCGGGCTCAGTGCAAAAAAAGGACTGGCAATGCAGAATAAGTTTTATTTTATGGTATTTTAATCATGATTTTCTTTCTATAAATTATATTTATTCGTTTTATTTTGTTAGTTCCAGGGCAGACTAAAGCAGGAAACAATCATAAATATTTTAGCTATAAACAAATTCTTCTTCCAAATGATTGAAAAAGAAGACCTGCCAGAGCATGCATCAGTGATGATATGTAGTTCATTTCCATTATGGTTATAAAGTAAGGTTGATTAAATATTTTCTGGGCAGTGCTGTGCTAGTTTGACAGTTGTGTTTCAGCACGCCAGGGAGAAAAGCATACTGTGGGTCGGTAAATGGATTGAACATGCCTCTTGCCAAAAGCAGATGGTAGCTATGGGTGGGCCATTATGTATATCTCATACTCTGATGGCCCCTGCCTATTTGCTGATGGCAGGAGTGAAAATTTTACTGAATGGATGTACTGTATTGACTCTTTCAGGTTCCTGGAGCTCAATATTGCAAAGACAAGAGATTTACTGGAGATTTTATTATAGCCACTACATTTTCAGGGGTTTGAGAGAGTGGCCCCAAGTTCTTTTCCATTTATATAAATTATTAGCAATCTCTATCCTTTCAATACTTTAGCTACCACCAACTCTTCGCCCAAATGATGAAAGGAGAAATGTGTTTAGATTTCACAATACTATCTACACAGGTAATGTAAATCATTATCATAGAACAATGATAGAATAGGAAGTTTTCTATAGGCAACTGGATATTGCATGAATTGTTTCTTTACTGGAATCAAGAGTCTTATTGGAAGAATGATACTCCCCCCCATTTCTTATATTAAAAGATGCTGTTGGTCAGCAAGGGAATATTATTTCCACCACCTGCATAAATTTAGAAACCAAATTATTTAACATACAATATGTTCTAAGTAATTTCTTATCCAAACATACTCAGCTGTTCTAGCATCCCATGCTTAGGTGATATTCTATTGTAAGGAGAACAGCAATCAGAATATGATTACCACTGTTTGTGTCAGAATGGGAACTCAGTCAAAAGTGCAATGGGCCATATGCCATAAGAGGCAAGTAGCTGGAGTTTAAAATGCCCAGTAGAGTGGGATGGTCACTTTGGAACAAGCTTAGCTTCAGATAATAAAAAGACACACAGGTGGAAATGCACAAAACTTAGGGCAGCTAAGAGGTGATAATCAAAATAGTATTAGGGAGGCAATAAATGAGTGTTCTCCAAATCAGAGGAGGAACTAAAAGGAGGAGGGCTGGGAGGCAAGAGAGTGGGGAAGACATAGGAGTGAGTGAGAAGGGAACAAAGGGATGGGGGTTGGGCCCAGTAAGAAGAAAATGAGGTTGTAAGGAGAGAATGTGATGGAGAGAGAAGGGGTGGGTTCTTGACAGGGAAGGAATAGGAAAAGGGGGTCAAGAGAGAGTGCAAGCGGGCTGAGCAAACCTGAATCCAGAGTGGGGAGAGAAGGAAGTGGAAAGGCAGAGTGGGAAGGGATTGGGAAAAGAAGGAAGGAAAGTTGAGGGAGGTGGGACATTGTGGAGGCAACCAGCTGGTTATCACAATTTGATGTATTCCAAGTCAAGAGTATGGATGGCATCTGTGGATAAATTAACTTCTATTAATTTGAGTCATTTATTTGATTCACATTTCTTTACTCTAGTGAGTATAAACAATGTGGCTTCTCAAATCATTTTGGGCATAAGCAGGATAAATAAATTATACATGTAAAAAATGTATTAATAAATAATTCTAACTCTTCCACTACTAATTTACCTTCCAAAAAGAGGTAAAGTTAAGATTAAGCAATGGGATAATAAGCAATGGGATAATTAGCAATGGCATATAGCCACCTGGTTGGAAGGGGTGTTAGTTACTGAATAGACTGGTATTATGGCTATTTGTTCTCTTTGAAGAAGTTTAAAATGTTGCTTCTTTTTCTGAAATACTTCCATCTTGAATTTGTGATAATGTGAAAATTTAATAATGTGATAATCAGAAAGTCAGTAGTGTAGGTCCAAATGGTCTTAAGAAACTACAAAGGGCAGTATGTAAGAAGCAGAACATACCTTAGGAAACGAAATAGAGGGGAAGGAAAGGGGAGGGAAAAGGAGGTTGGGGATAATGGGGTGGGGGACATGAGGTACAAATGCAATGTGTGATAATGGGCATGTTGCCAGTATGGATCTGGCCTTCACATCTTGGGCGTGAGGGGTGACAATCAGCTATGTATCTCATGAATATTCATAACCAATAAAAAATAAAATAAAATAAAAAGAAACATGTTTTAAAAAGAACCATTTTATAACAAAGAACATAATATAAACCCTTTTAAATTAAAAAAAAATCACCTTTTACTTTGAGGGAATATTTCCAGTGTTAATATTTGTTGTACCCATACATACAGTGTGTTTATTTCTGTGATATCGGATATTACATTTTAACGATATTGTTTTCCCAAATATACATTTTTTAACCACGTATGTGAATATTTCAAACACACTCCAAAGAAAAGGAATTTAAGAGCACTCAGCTAATGATTTCTATTCCTCATGTATAATATGTTAACCAAATGTGAGTGAAATACATTTAAGAAAGGTTAGTCATTTCTCTGCCATTTAATAAAAGTAATGTGGGGTATACTGTGGCCACATCCAAATAACATATATAAAGTTTAAAATATCGAAATTTGTATGAGTTTCTTTCTGACGGTGTCCATCAAAATTTATTTAAGTGGAGCAGTTGACTCTAAAGTATGGCCAATAAGGTCAATCACTTTGGGCCTCCTGTTTTAAGATGCTTTGAACTATTGCAGGGAATATGTTGCTTGTGCTGCACAGAAACTCTGGAAGGACAGTGACTCATATGTTAGTGGGAGGGAAAACCAGGTGACATAGCCTATTGCTAAAAAGGATTTGAGGTGTTCTTATATAATCAGCACATAAACACCCCCACCCATAACCAAGGTAACAACGGCTGGTTTGGTCACAAAGGTTTCCTTCCCTTTAAATACTCTCCTTGGGCCTCAAAATACTATTTTGCAAAATCTACTCTTTGTACTTCCCTACTCCACCCTCAGCCCTCTTAACATTACCTTAGAGTACTGTTCATAATTTGTGCGTCTACAAGGGTAGTTCAAAAAGTTTGTGGGAAAATAGAATCAAAAGATAATTTGTATCTTTCCATGAACTCTTTGAAGTACCCTCATATTTGTGTGTGTTTCCTTTCCTTTGGCTTGTTTGATGTCTTTTTTTATAAGTTAAATTTATTGAGGAATACTTTTTGTACAATAAAAAAACATTTTTTAGAATACAGTTCTATAAGTTTTGATAAACACATAGTCATGTAACCAAAACCACAGAACATTTCCATCACCCCCCACCCCCTGAAACTTCTGACCCTTTGACCAAAACCCTTCCCCTTCACTTCTAGTGCCTGGCAACAACTAATCTGTTTTCTGCCCCTCTCTGAAGCTTTTTAGGCTGGCTTTATACACTTGAAATAATGTATTTGCATTTCATCCATGTTGTTGCAGTTATAGGTAATCCCTTCCTTTTCATTGCTAGGTAACACAACTTTGATTGGATGTACTACACTTTGTTTATCCATTTTCTAGCTGAAGAGAATTTTAGTGGTTTCCAGTTTTTGAAACTTATTATTAAAGCTGCTATAAACATTCACATACAGGTTATTATGTGAACGTATATTTTCATTTCCTTGGGTAAATATCTAGGAGTGGGATGCTAAGTTATATAAGTGTATTTTTAACTTTTCGAGAAACAGCCAAACTTGTTTTCCAAAGTGCTGTACCAATTTACATTCCCACCAGCAATGTAAGAGAGTTCCACCTTATGCTCATTCTCTTCAACACCTTGTATTGTTGGGCTTTTAGTCATAGTAACAGGTGTGTAGTGGTATCTTATTGTGGGTTTGATGTGGATTTCCCTAATAGCTAATGGTATTTAACATACGCTCATGTGCTTTTTTTCCATTGATGTAACTTCTTTGGTGAAATGTATGTCAGATCATTTGCACACTTAGAAAATTGTTTTTCTTATTACTGGATTTTGAGATTCCTTATATATTCTGCATACAAGTTTTTTTTCAGATATATGACTTGAAAATATTTTCTCCCACCCTTGGCCTGTCTTTTCATTCTTTTATTAGTGTCTTTAAAAAGTGGATATTTCAAATTTTGATGAAGTCCAATTTTTTCTTTTATGGATCATGCATTCAGTGTCAAATTTAAGAAACATTTACCTTACTGAGGGTCACCAAAAATGTCTTCTTTCTTATATTCGCACTATTAGAAATTTTATAGTTTTTAGGTTTACATTTATATTAATAATCCTTTTTGTTTTAGATGAGGGAATGTTTCTATTTATTCATTTAATTTTTTAAATTTCAACTTATCAAAATGCAATGTAGTTGATTTTCATGTCCCTTTACCAGTTCCACTTTCCCTCCTCCCTCTCATCACTCCATCCCATTTACATCATATCTGTTCACTTGTTTTAACAAGCTCAAGGAATTGTTGTGATTGTTGTGTCTTCTTCCCTCCCCACCATTTATTTGTTTGTATATTTATTTATTTATTTTTAGCGCCCACAAATAACTGAGAACATGTGGTATTTCTCTTTCTGTGCCTGACTTGTCTCACTTAATATAATTTTCTCTAAGTCCATTCATGTTTCTGCAAATGGTAGTATTTCATTCTTTTTTATAGCAGAGTAGTATTCCATGGTGTATATATACCACAGTTTCCTTATCCACTCATCTGATGATGTACATATGGGCTGGTTACAACTCTTGTATATTGTAAGTAGTGCTGCAATAGACATGGGAGTATAGGTATCCCTTCAACATGATGATTTCCATTCCTCTGGGTATATTCCCAGCAGTGGGATAGCTGGGTCATATGGTAGATCTATCTGCAATTGTTTGAGGAACCTCCATACCATGTTCCATAAAGGCTGCACCATTTCGCAGTCCCACCAACAGTGTATTCTTTTTCTTCACAACCTTGCTAGCATTTCTCATTCTCAGTTTTTTGGATATTATCCATCCTGACTGGAGTGAGATGGTATCTCAAAGAGGTCCTCATTTGCATTTCCCAAATATTGAGTGATATTGAGCATTTTTTCATGTGTCTGTTAGCAATTCTTTTATTTTCCTTTAAGAAAGGCCTATTCAGCTCCTTTACCCATTATTTAATTGGGTTATTTGTTTTTTTGCTGTAAAGTTGTTTGAGTCCCTTGTATATTCTGGATATTAATCCTTTGTCATATATATATTTTGCAAATATTTTCTCCCACTCTGTAGGTTGTCTTTTCACTCTGTTAATTGTTTCTTTTGCTCTGCAGAGGCTTTTTAGTTTGATATAATCCCATTTGTTTATTTTTCCTTTGGTTGCCTGTGCTTTTGGGGTTGTATTCATGAAGTCTGTGCCCAATTCTATTTCCTGGAGTGTTTCCCCTATGTTTTCTTTAAGGAGTTTTATTGTTTCAGGATGTGTATTTAATTCTTTAATTCATTTTGAGTTGATTTTTGCATATGGTGAGAGGTATGGATCTAGTTTCATTCTTCTATATATGAATATCCAGTTTTCCCTGCAGCATTTGCTGAAGAGGCAGTCTCTTCCCCAGTGTAGTCTTGGTGCCTTTGTCAAAGATCAGATTGCTATGTGTTGATTTCTGGATTCTGTATTGTATTTCATTGGTCCATGTGTCTGTTTTTATGCCAGTACCATGCTGTTTTGGTTATTATAACTTTGTAGTATAGTTTAAGGTCAGGTAGTGTTATGCTTCCAGCTTTGTTTTTTTTTGCTCAGGATTGTTTTGGCTATTTGTGGTCTTTTGTTATTCCATATAAAAGTCAGGATAGTTTTTTTCCATTTCTGAGAAAAAAGTCATTGAAATTTTGTTGGTGATTGCATTGAATCTGTAGATCACTTTGGGTAAAATGGACATTTTTACAATGTTACTTCTTCCGATTCAAAGAGCATGGGATATCTTTCCATCTTCTTGTGTCATCTTTAAGTTCTCTCAACAGTGGTTTGTATTTCTCTTTGTAGAGATTTTTCACATCCTTGGTTAACTTTATTCCCAACTGTTTTATTTTTTTGGTGTCGATTTTAAATGGGCTAGCTTTCTTGATTTCTTTTTCTGCATGTTCACAGTTGGAGTATAGAAATGCTACTGATTTTTGTGTGTTGATTTTGTATCCTACAACTTTGCTGAAATCATTTATCAAATCTAAGAGTTTTTTGTAGAGGCTTTAGGCTGTTCAATATATAGGATCATGTCATCTGCAAAGACGGACAGTTTGGCTTCATCTTTTCCAATCTGGATGCACTTTATATCCTTCTCCTCTCTGATTGCTCTGTCTAGTAATTCCAACAGTACGTTGATAGGATGGTGAGAGTGGGCAGCCTTGTCTAGTTCCTTTTGTTAAGGATGATATTGGCAGTGGGCTTATCATATATGGCTTTAATTGTGTTGAGAAACTTTCCATCTATACCTAATTTGTAGAGAGTCCTTATCAGGAATGAATGTGCAATTTTGTCACATTCTTTTTCAGCATCCATACAGATGATCATATGGTTTTTGTCTTTGATTTTATTGATATGTTGTATCACATTTATTGATTTGTGTATGTTGAACCAACCTTGCATCCCTGGGATGAATCCCACTTGAGCATGGTGTATAATTTTGTTGCTGTATTCTGTTAGCTAGTATTTTATAGAGGATTTTTGCATATATATTCATCAAGGATATTGGCCTGTAGTTTTCTTTTTCTGTTGTATCTTTGTCTGGTTTTGGTATCAGGGTGATGTTTGCCTCAAAGAATGAATTTGGTAGAATGGCCTCTATTCTGATCTTTTGGAATAGTTTGTAGAGAATTGGTATCAATTTCTCTTTGAAGGTTTGGTAGAATTCCACAGTGAACCTGTCTGGTCCAGGGGTTTTCCTTTTTCAGAGACTTCTGATAAAAGCTTCTATCTCTTTTATTGTTATTGGTCTGTTCAGAATTTCTATATCTTCTTGGCTTAGTTTTGATAGTTTGTTTGTTTTCAGAAGTTTTTCCATTTCCTCCAGTTTTTCAAATTTGTTGGCATATAGTTGTTTATAGTAGTAATCTCTAATGATTCCTTGTATTTCCGAGGTACCAGTTCTAATATCACCTTTTTCATTTCTAATTTTTGTTACTTCGGCTTTCTCTCTTCTTTTCTTAGTTAGCCTTGCTAAAGATTTGTCAATTTTATTTATCTTTTCAAAAACCCTACTTTTTCTTCCATAGTTCTTTTGTATCAGTTTTTGGGTTTCTATTTCATTTTGTTTTGCTCTGATCTTAATTATTTCATTCCATCTGCTAACTTTGGGTTTGGATTGTTCTTGTTTCTCTGGTCTTTTAAGGTGAAGTGTTAGGCTGTTAAATTGCATTCTTTCCATTCTTCAGAAGTAAACATCTAACATGATAAATTACCCCCTTAGTACTGCTTTTGTAGTATCTCACAGGTTTTGGTATGATGTGTCATTATTTTCATTAGTTTTAATACATTTTTTGATTTCCTGTTTAATTTCTTCTTGGACCTATATGTCATTGAGCAGAATGTTGTTTAATTTCCATGTGTTTGTATAGTTTCCACAGTTTTGTTTGTTATTGATTTCTAATTTTAATCTACTGTGATCTAAGAAAAATATGGAATAATTCCTATTTTTTTGAATTTGTTGAGACTTGATTTGTGACCTAACATATTTTCTATCCTGGATAATGTCCCATGTGCTGATGAGAAGAATGAATATTCTGAGGTTGTTGGATGGAATGTTCTGTAGATATCTGCCAAGCCCAATTGGTCTAGAGTATTGTTTAGATCTTGTGATTCTCTATTGATTTTTTGCCTAGATGATCAGTCTCATGTTGGGAATGGGGTGTTCAGGTCCCCTGCTATTACAGTATTACAGTCTATCTCATTCTTTAGGTCTAATAGTGTTTGCCTTATAAATCTGGCTGCTCTGATGTTGGGCACAAATATATTTATGATTGTTATGTTTTCTTGATGGATAGATCCTTTTGTCATTATATAGTGGCATTCTTTATCTCTTTTTATGGTTTTTGTTTTAAAGTCTATTTTATCTGATATAATAGTAGCTACTCCAGATCTTTTTTCATTTCTATTTTCATGGTATATCTTTCTCCATCCTTTCACTCTTAGTTTATGTGTGTATTTACAGGTGAGGTGAGTCTCCTGAAGGCAGCATATTGTTGGGTCCATCTTTTTAATCCAGTCAGTCAGACTGTGCTTTGAGTGGGAAATTTAATCCTTTTACATTAAGAGTTATTATTGAAAGGTGTTGATTTACTCCTAGTATTTTACTGATTTTTGTTTAGATGTCTTGAGTATTTTTTGTTCCTTTCTTTCTGATTTTCCGTTTGTCTTCTGTGTTTGTTGGTTTCTTGGGGTGGTAGATAAACTATTTTTTCTCTTTCTTGTTAGCATTTTTATTTTTCTCATGGGTTTTGTTTTTTCTTGAGTATTCATAGCAGTAATGTTTGTTTTTCAGGTACCAAATCCAGTATTCCCTTGAAAATTTATCCTAAGGCTGGTTGTGTGTAGTGAACTCCTGCATTTTTTTTTTGTTTGTTTGTTTGTCTGAGAAATATACTATTTGTTCTTCATTTTTGGAAGGTTAGCCTTGCAGGGTAAAGTATTCTTGGCTGGCAATATGTTTCTTTTAGTACTTTGAATATATCATCTCACCCTTTTCTGGCTTTTAGGATTGCCAATGAAAATTCTGATGTTAGTCAGATTGGGGTTCCCTTATAGGTGACCTGATGCTTCTCTCCTGCAGCTTTCAAGATTCTCTCTTTGTCTTTGAATTTTGCAAGTTTGATTATAGCATGTCTTGGAGAGGACCTCTTTGGGTTGAATATGTTTGGGGATCTTTGAGCCGCCTGCATCTGAAAATCTGTGTCTTTCCATATATCTGGGAAGTTTTCTTGTACTATTTCATTGAATGTGTTTTCAATGCCATTTCCATTTTCCTCCCCTTCTAGAATACCCATGATTTGGATATTTGAGTGCTTAAGGTTGTCTGTTATCTCTCTCAGATTTTCTTCAGTTTTTAAAATTATTTTTCCTTTTTTTTTTTTTTTGTCTGCTTGTGTTATTACATACAGCCCATCTTCAAGGTCAGAGATTCTGTCTTCTGCTTGTTCTAGCCTACTGGTTAACCTCTCTGCTGTGTTTTTTATTTCATTGAATGAATCCTTCAGCTCCACAAGCTCTGCTACATTCTTTTTTAGTGCATTGATTTCTCTGTAAATTTCTTCTTTCAGGTCCTATATAATTTTTCTCATTTCATTGAGTTGTCTAACTGAGTTTTCTTGTATCTCTTTTAGTTTCCTTAGAATTGTTCCTCTAAATTCCTTTTCAGTCATTTCATGGACTTCCTGTTGTATATTATCTAGAGGTTGAGAATTATTATTTTCTTTTGGTGGTGTCATACTTCCTTGATTTTTCATATTTCTTGTATCTTTCCTTTGTTGTTTAGTAATTTTTGTGGAGGTATCACGGTCTGCTCCTTCCACCCTGATGTCTGGCCTGGATCCCACAGGGACTGCCAATTCTGGGTGGCAGGGTCTAGCCTGGACTGGGGGTCCTGCAACATGGCGCCTGCCTGTTCTGGTGCAGCTGGCTCGAGGTGTGCAAGCCCGGTGGCTCTTGGGCCTCTCTGGGTGGCAGGGACTGGCCTGGACTGGGGTGCTGCTGCATGGCGCCTGCCTGTTTTGGTACGGCTGTCTCGGGGCGTGTGAGCCTGGCAGCTCTTGGGCTTCTCTGGGCAGCAGGAACTGGCCTGGGCTGGGGGTCCCATGGTACTTGCTTGTTATGGCATGGCTGGCTCAGGGCATGTGGGCCTGGCAGCTCTTGGGCCTGTTTGAGAGGTAGGTATTGGCCTGGGCTGGGGGGTCCCATGGCACACAGCTCCTGCCTGTTCCAGTGAGACTTGTATTTATAATCCTTTTTGAGTTACTCTTTGTATATGTTGCAAGAAAATAGATCAAAGTTTATATTCTTACACATGGTTATTTAATTTTTCCAGCACCCTTTGTTGAAAAGTCTATTCTTTCTTCACTGAATTGCCTTTCCAACTTTGTAAAAAGTCAGTTGATAATGTTTGGATTGGCATATTTCTAAAGTTTGTATCCTGATTAATTGACCTATTTGTCTGTCTTTATCCTAATAACACATTCTATTGATTACTATATCCTTATCATGAGTCTTGAAATCTGATAGTGAAAATCTTTCAAATTTGTTATTTTTAAAAGTTGTTTTGGCTACTCAAAACCTTTGCCTTTCTGTATCAATTAGAGTTGAATCAGTTTTTGAATTTCTATAAAAATCATGCTGGGATTTACATTGGAATTGCATTGAATCTATAGATCAAATTGGGGAGAATTAACATTTTAACAGTATCGAGTCTTCTAATCTGAATCTATGAAGGCAGTATATCTCCATCTATTTAGGTCTTCCTTAAATTCTTTCATTACTGTTTTGTAGTTTTGTCATATAAAGCCTGCTTATATTTTATTAGATTTATATCTAAGGATTTCATGTTCTTTTATGCTATTGTAAATTCATCCTTTTAAAATGGACAATTTAGTGGGTTTTAGTATATTTTCAACATTGTACAACCATCACCACTATATAATTCCAGAACATTTTCATCACTCCAAAAAGAAATCCAGTACACATTTGTAGTCACTCCTCATTCCTCCCTCCCTCCATCCTCTGGAAACTATTAATCTACTTTCTGTTGTTATGGATTTGCCTATTCTAGACATTTCATATAAATGGAGTTATATAATATATGGTCTTTTGTGTCTGGTTTCTTTCACTTAGTATAACGTTTTTAAGTTTCATTCATGTTGTATCATGAATCAGTACTTCATTCCTTTTATAGCTGATTGCTATTTCATTGAATATCTATTTAGTTTTGAGTGAGCTTTTATTACTTGTTTCTTTTAATAAATTGGTCCATTTATCTAAGTTGTTAGATCTATGGGCATAAAGTTGTTTCTAATATTCCGTTATTATCGTTTTCATAACTGTAGGATTTGTGATGATATCTTTTATTTCATTTTTGATATTGGTAATTTGTGTTTTCTCCCTTTTTTCTTGATTGGCATAGGTTTTATTGATTTTCTTTATTTTCTGTCTTCAATGTCATTGATTTCCAGTCTTATTTTTATTATTTTATTATTTCTGCTTGCTTTACATTGAATTTGCTCTTTTTTTTTTTTACTTTTTTTAAGGTCAAATTTTAGGTTATTGACTTGAGACATTTATTTTCTCTAATATAAGCATTTAGTGCTATCAATTTCTCTCTAAGCACAGGTTTTGCTGCATTTCTCTAATTTTAATGCATTCCATTTCATTTTTATTCAATTAAAATATTTTAAAATTTCCTTTGTGCCTCTCCCCTCCTTTAATCATTGGGTTACTGAGAAATCTGCTATCTAATTTTGAAATATTGGGGGATAGTCCAGATATCTTTTTGTTATTGATTTCAAGTTTAATTCTATTGTGGTCTGATAACATGTTTTGTATGATTTTAAATATTTTAATTTGTTAAGAATTGATTTAGGATCTAGGATATGCTATTTTTGTGAATATCCCATGCATACTTGAAAAGCATATGTGTTCTTCAACTACTGGTTGGAACAGTCTATAAATGTCAATCAGTGTAAGTTGTTTGAGAGAGTTATTCAAATCTTCTATATCCTTACTGATTTTCTTTCTTGTTTGTTCAATCAATTACTGAGAGTGGAGTGTAGAACTAGCCTATTAAAATTGGGGATTTGTCTATTTGTCCTTTCAAATCTATCAGTTTCTGCATGATGCATTATAAGGTTTTGTTGTTATCTACATCTACATTTAGAATTATTCTGTATAGTTGGTGAACTGACCTTTTTATCTATATGCAATGCCCTTCTTTACCCCTGGTACCATTTCTCGTTATGATGTCAACTTTGTCTGATTATTATATAGTCTCTCCAGGTTTCTTTTGATTATTGTTTTCATGGAATACCCTTTTCTATCCTTGCATTTTCAACCTAGCTATTTCTGTATATTTTAAGTGGATTTCTTATAGAGAGCGTATAGTTGGTTTTGCTTTTTTAACCAGTCTGACAGTCTATTTTGATGTGTTTAGATGATTTACACTTAATAAAATTATTGATTTGGCTGGAGTAACATATTCCTAGTTGTTTTCTAGTTTTTCCTTTTCTGTGTATTATTCATATGTCTTTTCCCAATGGCAATATCTTTCATAAACATAGTATAATGTCAAAGTCAGGAAATTTATGTTGGGTCAATACTAACTCAAGTAGAGACTTTATTCAGATTTTACCAGCCCCCCCATCTCAATATATAGTTCTATGAAATTTTATCACACTCATAGATTTTTAGTAACCAACAGCACAGTTAGGATACAGAACTGTTCCGTCACCACAAAGAAACCCCCTTGTGTTATCCCTTAATAATCACAAGGCTTCCCTTAGTTCTAATTCCTGGCAACCAGTAATCTTCCCTTCATTTCTACAATTTTTTTATTTCAACAGTGTTATATGAGGGTACTTCAAAAAGTTCATGGAAAAATAGAATGAAAAGAAAATATGAAGTTTTGTAAGACTTATAACCCTCACAAAATTTTTTTCCTATGTTTTCTTCCATAAGTTTTATAGTTTTTTATATTACAACATGATATATGTATTCAGTTAATTTGCTGTTGCTTTTTATTTGGTACTTGCTAGCATAGCGGTGGGACAAGGGGGCTTCTCTGTTGTCCTGATTAAACCTCAATCTTAGATAGGCCCTGCGTCCCTGATTCTCAGGAGTGGAGTTTTCTCAGTGACACTGCTATCCATGGCAGCCAGGTTCTGCCTTGTACTTTGGCAGGCCTCTGAGGGAGACAGTTTGCTGCCACTGTCAGTTGGTAGGAAGCCTCTCTAATTGTCTGGGCCTAGGAGAATTTTCTGCCCCTCTCCTAGAAGTAGAGGGTATTTTTCTTTTATCCTTTCCCAGTAACGGCAGAGCTTCACATGTTTCCTGGGGGACAACACTGTGTTCTGCCCCTCATCCCCCCACTGTCCGGTAGCATTTGTGCAGAATTTTTGCCCTTCCTGCAGTGATAGCTGTTCCTTTCTTCCAGGCCTATTGTGAATGCTCAAGGAGGCTTTTTCTGGCATTCTGCTCTGCCACCCTTCTTCCTCATGTTCAACAGGTATAAGTCTGTAGAGAGCAGCATGAGAGTGGATGCCAACTTTTCTCTTCTCAGCAGCTCCAAGAAATTCTGTAGTCTCATGCTATACCATTACGGGCCTTTAGCAACTCATTAAAAAATTAATTCAATGCTCCTTACTTCTTTTTACAAACATCTCTTGCCCCCGTGTTCTGCTACAGGTGAGCCAGTGCTTGCATTCCATCTCCCTTGTAAGGCTTGTCTTTCTTTGGATTTTAGGCTACTTGACCACCCAGTGCTTTCACCTTTAATGGGCTCAAGAAATGTTATGATTTTATTGCTTATTTGCCTTTTTTCTTGTTAGGGTAGAAGCACTTTTCCATCTTTCTACATTCTAGGTTGAAGTGGAACTCTGGTTGATATCTTCTTAAAAAATAATTTGTTTTAAAAAGGGTGAAGGAAAGAACATACATGAGTATATCTAGGTGCCGTACCTCCCTGTGTATAGGCCTAGTTATTTATTCTAGTTCTAAGATGTGTTAGTATTATAACAGTGCAGCGATCATTTTTGTACATTTAGGCTTCTCTCTCTCTCTCTCTCTGTCTCTCTCTCTCTCTCTCTCTTTTTTTTTCTTGACCGATTTCTCTGGGACTAGTTCCAGAAGAGAGATTACAGAGTCAAAGTGAATGAACATTTTTTATCTCTCTTGTCGTTAGAGCTTTTTCTTTTTTTTTTTGTCTTTTTTCCGTGTCCGGCAACGGATCGCAACCCTCAGTGTTGCCCCCGTACCGGACCGGGGACCGGCAACGGGATCGCAAGCCTCGGTGTTGCTCCCGCGCCTCGCTCAGCCAGTGAGCGGGAGCCGGTCTGTACGTGGGATCCGAACCCTCAGACGGGAGCGCCGCCGCGCTTCCCAAGCGGCGCACTATCCAGTGCGCCGCCGGGCCGGCCCCCATTTTTAATTTTTTTAAAATTTTTTTCCATTTTTTAAAAGGCTGATAAATCGTCCAATTTGAGGCATAGTATTTATGTTTTTAATGATTTTTTTTTTCTCATTTCATTGTCATATGATAAACAACAAAGGGTTTCTAGGGTATGAGTTTAGATTCAGTTTTAATAACTATTTAAATAAGACTGTAACTTATTTTCTTAAAATGGATTAAACATCTTAGTACAAGAAGCACCATTGTTGGACCTCCAATTAAGAGCAGGCTTTAATCCTGCTTTAAATAAATTTCTATTCAAATATGCTAGATCATCCTCAAAGATCTAAACAGCAGAGAAGTTAGGTAGAAGCTGTGTTGCCTTTGAAGAATTTTTAAAATATAGTTATATAGAATGCATTTTCTAGGAATATGTTAAGGAACTTTAAGATTATTTTGTATAACATTCCCTTTGAAAACCTCTCAAAACTTGAGTTTAGGTCAACTCAAAAAATGATTTAGGAACCAAATGAACTCTAAATCACTAAATGCATCAAGAAAATAATTTTCAGTTTTAGGGAGAAAAACCAATACTTGGTTTTAAAAATCTTGTTTTGGGACGACCGCGGTGGTTCCAGAGTGTTTGCAGAGGATATAGAGGCATAGGCGTGAGGAGAACTGCTCGGCGTCAGTGACGCCATGAGGATGTGGAGGCCGGCCCGCAAGCAGACTGAAGGAGGGAACGAACAGCCTATGAATCGGGGTGAAGGCGGGGACCAGCCTGGGCGGGGACCAGGACTAGAAGAGGCGCCTGAGCAGCCGCTCGTCCGGCGGCTGGGCTAGGGCGGGGGTTCGGACGGAGAGGCGAACGCCCAGCTGAGTCTTCCAGGGCTGGAAGGTCGACGGCTCAGAGAGAGCCGAAGAGGGCAAAGCGAGGTATGGAGGACAGGGCATCTTTGGAAGTGGCCTGAAGCGTTGGTGTAAGGAACCGAAAGAATCAGGTAGAAAGAAGATAATAGTAAGTAGCTGAAAGGATTGGGTGATCAAGAAGAAGACCGGTATAAGTGAAGGAAGAATGAAGTGTGCCTGGATCAAGAGAAGAGAGTCTGTGTAAGTGAAAGAGGATCAAGAAAAGCTGTGGAAGTGGCTGGGGCTCAGAGCCGGAGAAGTGGCAAAAGGGGCCTGAAAGCAGCGGAGCGAAGCTCAAACCCGAGGGTGTTTGGAAATTGGAAAATTTGGTGGCGAACGAGGGTCAGGACCTGGATCTTGCCTTGGAGAGTGGGAGACGTCTCTGGGATGTGCGTCAGAGGCTGGTTATATTGACCGCGTTGCAGCAGCTTCGCGGGCTGTCTATGGCATTAAGGTCAACAGTGTCTGGGGCAGTTTGATCGCAGGAGGCATGAAACAGCAGCCACGGAAATAGGGGGTAAAATATTTGGAGTACCTTTTAATACGTTGCCTCATTCTGTTGTGCCAGAATATGGGCACATTCCAAACTTTCTTGTTGGTGCTTGCATGTCTTTGGAAAAGCTTATTCATGCAGAAGGGCTTTTTAGGAAATCAGGATCTGGCATTCATCTAAAAGCCCTAAAGAGTAAACTGCATCATGGTGATGATTGCCTGTCATCTGCATCTCCTTGTGATATTGCAGGGCTTCTTAAGAGTTTTTTAGGGCATTGCCAGAGCCCATTCTCCCAGCTGATTTGCATGAAGCACTTTTCAAAGCTCAACAGTTAGGAATAGAGGAGAAGAAAGCTACATTGTTGCTCTCCTGTCTTATGGCTGATCACACAGTTGAAACGTTAGGAAACTTTTAAAAACATTCTCAGGAATGTTTCTCTTAGGTCTGGTGAGAATAAAATGAACAGAAGCAATTTTGCGGTAATATTTGCACCAAATCTTCTTCAGACAAGTGAAGGACAGGAAAAAAACGTCTGTTAAGACAGAAAAAAGTATGATTACAAGCTGCACCTGTACAGACTCTCATTGATTATGCATCAGGTACTGGGCGTGTACCAGATTTTATCCTGGAAAAGATACCAGCTATATTGAATATTGATGGTCTCTGTGCTGCTACTCCATCACTGGAAGGCTTTGAAGAAGATTTTGTTAGTGGAGCGCTAAATAAACTTAAATCTAACAGAGCACCTTCTATTACAACTCAACGGGAAAGAATTGTACAGCTCTGTGTACCACCAATGATTCTTACATGAAGTGTTAAGTGGAAACTGCCTGTAGATTCTTCTCATGGTTTCTCAAGTAAGAAAAGAAAGTCCATCAAGCATAATTTTAACTTTGAGCCATTGCCAGATAATTTCTTCAATAGCAGTTCTACACCAGTATCAGTTCACAATGATACTAGCCCAGAAGGGTCATCTCAGAATTCACTATCTCCTGTAGCCATCAGTAGGAAACATTTGTCAGTACAGGTATACCAAGGTGAAGTAAAAGAATTGCAGGCAAACAAACAAACAAACAAACAAACAAACAAATAAATAAATAAGCAAGCAAGCAAGCTGGGTGGAATTAGGAAAAGCAGGCTGCTTCTCTCCTAAATTCAGTCATAAAGAAAAGGTTTGAAGATCTCTTCGTTTGAAATTTAGTCTAGAGAAAAATAACAGAGATGTAAATGGATCTTCTGGTGTCAATAGACATTAATATATTGGTTGGCAACTTGCAAATCAACAAAGTTTAAAAAATAAGATTGATTCTGTAAAAAGGCCTGCTTTTTAGCCCAGATATTGAGGAAGGATTACCAAAGAAAGGTTCAAAAAAGATCAATAAGTCTGAGGAAAACTTATTAACTCCAGAGTGACTAGATGGAACAAGTTACCAGACGTCTTGGACAGGACCTAGTAATTCAAGTTTTCAAGAAACAGATGCAAGTGAAGCTTTTTCTATAGTAGGAAATCTTGAACTTGAAAATTCTTCTTTGGAGCCTGATATTACGGTTGAAAAGTCACCTTCTACTTCATGTGAACTTACTGTACTGTATTGAATTATGTTCCCCCAAAACTACTGAAGCTTGAATTGTCTCCCAAGTTTTATGTATTAGAAACTTGGCCCCCACTGTGACTGTTAAGAGGGTGGGAAATCCTATTATGGTAATTGAAAGGTGGAGCCTTGAAGAGGTGATTGGATTGTAGGACTGTGCAGTAGTGAATGGATTAAAAATGGTGGTCACGGGCTTGGTTCTGAGGGCTTTAAAAGAAGAGGAGGGTCTTTCTCTCTCTCTTTCTGCTTCCACCATCTCGCAATGTGATATCCCTGGTTCACTGCTGCCATGACCAGATGGACTTTGGACTTCTCAGTCTCAGAAACTGTAAGCAATAAATTTCATTTTCTTTATAAATCACCCAGTTTCAGTATTCTGTTGTAACAACAGAAATGGACTAATACACTTACCCCTTCCAATTTACACAATAAGCATAATACCAACATAACGGGAAACTGCCTGAGAAAGGATGAAAATAACTTGAACACAGAGACTTTGCTGAAAATTCAGAAAGAAGCTTCTGAATCTAGAAGTAATCTTCTTGCATTGATAAATCAGAGGCAGTCATCAATAACTAATGTGGAGAAAGTAAAATTAAATGAAATATCTTATATAGAATATAGCATGGAGAAAAATCTATTTTGAAACTAATGATTTGACTGCCACAGAATCAGAGGAAAAGTATGAACACCACACTGGTAAAGATGAAAATAATTTTTCAGAGACTTCTCACCACATCAAACTCAAAAATTTGGTAGAAAAGCAACTATAAAATGTTATTCAACTCAGATGAAGGTCGTACCTGAAAATGGTACTCATTCAAATATACCAAAAGTGTTTAAGCAAACAAGACTTCCCCAGCGATGAACAAATAAACAGCAGTCCCCAGAGGGTAAACTAAATATCACATTAAAGGAGAATGAGAATATGATTGAAGAGAACTTACTGAAATTCACAGCTTCTAGGGAGCGTGAGGCCAGATCCTCTTCCTTACAGCAGAGTATGTGTAATCTAACAAACTTCTCAAAATCTGGGCCTGTGAGAATTGCTAAAAAGCAGTCGCTGGTAGAAACGTGATAAAACAATTTCTGAAAGTTTACAAATGACACGGCCTGGAAAGGTTTCAGATCACACACAGTGGTTTAACAAGCTTTCTTTAAATGAACCAGATAGAAAAAAAGTTAAGCCACCTATTAAGTTTCAGCATACTCCTGTTTGTCAGTCTGTCTGAAGAATTAATTCTTTGATTGAGTATAGCAGACAAACAATAAGGCATAATTTGGTTTCTTGGTGATGCTGCTTCTCTTCTGGTTAAATCAGTGAGCTGTGACAGTGCTTTTTCTTCTTGTAAAGAAAGTACATCAAAAGTGTCCTCTATTTCATGTACCAAATCAAGTCCTAAAGAAGAGAAGTCTACATAATGTGAACAGTCGAACGATGCAATTTCAAAATCGAGCATAGAGTTAATTTCTAAGTCTTTCTAAAGAAAAGGTACCCAGATTCAGCGAATGCTTCTCTTGGATCTACTAGAGTTTGTAAACAGGGAGTGATATCTGATGGCCAAATAAATTTCCTTTGTATGATCTTACTAATCATGTTATATTAAAATCTGTTGTAAATAGCAATATGGGCTTTTCTCCTGGGTTAAATAACAGGGTCCTTAGGAAACCATTAGAAAAAGAAAGGGTCTGGTACAAAGGTTCTCCAAAAAATTTCATCAGGAAAGCTCCACTACTACCAATAAGTAAACCAGTAGACTTGTAATTGGTAAATGTTATACTTGCCATTAATGTAAATAAACTTAGCAGTTGGTGATAAGATTTGCAGGATAATCTGCATGTTAGTTTGTAGCTCAGGATCATACTTAAGCAATAGGTTTAATTTCACTGCACAAGCAATTTGGATTTTTAAACTTGTACAAATGACTACTTTATTTTTCTTAATTATGGAAGCATTTAAACTTTTAAATTTTATTGCAATCTCTTACAGCAGTGGTTACACTGTACCTTTTTAAAAGAAATTGTTGACTGGATTTATATGAAATTGATTTTTGAAAGTTGTGTGATAGGGAAGAGGGGAGAAAGTTGTGCCTATTTCCTGTTATTCTTCCAACTCAGGTAAGATGTATACAACAAATTTCTAGCATGTAAAGGGAAGAGATAAGCCCTGCAAATCTTATGTCTTGAATTATATTAATATTTGTTTTTACCAAAATCCCTAGAAATTAATTTGTTTCAGTGGCATCCTAACACTTTTATTTCTACTTGGGGGCAGAGTAATTTGGTTTATATTGCCTGTAGATGTACCATGTGTTCTCTTGAGCTAAGAAAAATGGCTAATGCAAAATAATGACTAAAGTGTGCTCATATATCATGTTGCAGAAGTAATTGATGGCTTTTAAGCCATACTATGTCTTTAAAGGTAGTTTGCACAAATATGTTTGCATCTGTTTTGTCCAACATAGGAATAAAAATTACTTAAGAGGGAGTAATTAAACTTGAAAATTTTGGGGCCGGCCCGGTGGCGCACTGGATAAGTGCGCTGCTTGGGAAGCGTGGCGGTGCCCCCGCCCGAGGGTTTGGATCCCACATACAGACCGGTTCCCACTCACTGGCTGAGCGAGGCGCGGGAGCAACACCGAGGGTTGCAATCCCGTTGCCAGTCCCCGGTCCAGTACGGGGGCAACACTGAGGGGTGTGATCCATTGCCGGACACGGAAAAAGACAAAAGACAAAAAAAAAAAAAAAAAAACAACTTGAAAATTTTAATCAAGTGATTTCTTGCGTGTAGATACTTGATTTTAGAATTTGAAATAGTTGATACACCTCTGTACATTTTACTTGGGTAAAACCCTAAAATGATTTTGTCTTATGTGCAAATGTTGTTTTGGGATAGACATTAAAGATAACTTTCTGTAAAATAATAAATAAATCAAAGTCTTATTTAGTCTAGGGACCCTGACATAGGCCTACTTGGGATTATGGCTATTTCAGTGTTGCTCCAAATTAGGCTAAAGTATGTGTCTCTTTCATCTGTTAGGGGGTTTGAATGTTACTTGGGAAATAAAAAATATTTCTCCACCCCCTGTTTCCCAAGGACTCAACTTTACATAAATGTGTGGCCCCCTTTAACAGTCAGAATTCTAACAAGGGGTGGGTCTCTAAGTGGAAAGAGACTTACTTAGTGGGGCCAGGCTTAGAACCAAATCAAATTCTCTGCCAGGGAGCTATCCGGGGTACTAGCCCACGTCTACCTGAAGTTGCCCTGACACACTAGGTAAGCACTCTTTGCCCATATCAATGTCTACCTACTTTCCTAATGTTGACTTTCTTATCCCTCGCTTGTTGGTCACTAGTAACCCAGAAGCCTGTCATCTGCCCCATCTGTGCAAAGTCTAAATCAATACAGTGTGTATATGAGTATATCCTCTTCTGTAGACACCTCCAAATTTGCCCATTTTCTCAGTTGAATTCCTAAACACAGCATCAGAAAAAAAGGCACTTTTATTATGTTTAACTATGGACACTGGGCCGAGCCCGTGGCGCACTCGGGAGAGTGCAGCGCTGGGAGCGCAGCAGCGCTCCCGCCCCGGGTTCGGATCCTATATAGGGATCGCTGCTGCACTCACTTGCTGAGCGTGGTGTGGCTGGTCTCAAAAAAAAAAAAAAAAACCAAAAAAACTATGGACACTAATAAGTTGTTGTTAGCATGCCAACTCTTTTTATGTAATGTCTTAAAGTGCCTCAATAGGATTTATACCTTGTACACGATTTCCTGTGTAAATTCCTTTGCAGTATAAATTTGCATTTACTTTCCAACTCACTATTCTTTTTGGTAGGAGTTCAAAAGATCTGAATTTTGAATGAATTATTTATGATTTTTCAGCAAAAATACTTTCTTTTTTTTTTTTTTTTTGAGACCGGCTGCACTGCGCTCAGCCAGTGAGCGCACTGACCATCCCTATATAGGATCCGAACCCGCCGCGCTGCACTCTCCCGAGTGCGCCACGGCTCGGCCCGCAAAAATACTTTCTGAAATATCTTATTTGCTTTGACTAATTATAACTCCAAATAGTGGTTCTCAGAGTATGGTCTCCAGACCAGCAGATCAAAATCACATGGGAACTTGGTAGTTCTGCAGGTACTCAGTCCCCAGCCAAAATTTTCTGAAGCAGAAACACTGAGGGTGGGCTCAGCAGTCTGTATTTTCACAAGCCTTGCAGATGATTCTGATGCATGCTTACTGATGACTTAGAGTAAGATATTAATAAGATCATAACTATATGCCTGAAATTATCTGGTTCAGTTGAACATAAATCCTATTTAGAAACCTTAAATGCCAGGGGAACCTAGTGAGCAAGTAAGGATGAATCCAAGAAAATCCTTTATCATTACTTCAGTGGTGTGAACTCTAATCACATGTTTTATTGTATGTGACAATAGTTTTGCAAATCATAAGCAAAAAGTAGTCCAAAACTAGGCAATTTTGTAGATGCACATTTGTATAATTTTTATTGCTTTACAGATTTAGTAGTATGTTTGAAGTTTGAGCAGGGTAATATAGCTTTCATATCCTTAACCAAAGAATGGTTCACCTTGGGCCAACCCCGTGGCACACTTGGGAGAGTGCAGCGCTGGGAGTGCAGCGACGCTCCCGCCGAGGGCTTGGATCCTATATAGGGATGGCTGGTGCACTCACTGGCTGAGCACAGTGTGGGCGACACCAAGCCAAGGGTTGTGATCCCCTTACCGGTCACGAAAAAAAAAAAAAAAGAAAAAGAATGGTTCACCTTTATCTCATAAGAAATTCTTCTCAACAAAGTTCCAAGGTTTGGAAGGAACCCAAATGGAAAATTGTGAGTTAGGGAAGAGACACCGAATAACCAGTCAACCTGGATGACTCAGCCTTGATGAGCAATGCTGTGAAGGATGTTACAGCCAGATTATCTTCATATCTTGCATTATTGCTTTGATTTATAAAAACATACCTTTTTTCCCTTCAGCTATGGCTGGTTATTACATTTATCTATATCATCCTTGTAATTCATTACCTGTTTAGTAGATTGATCATACAAATATTTTGGAAAACCAACTAAGGTCTACTGTTAAATAGCATTATAAGCAAATATTTTGACCTGATTTAGAGAGATTTTGAAATAAAAATAGAACAAAATTTTACTGTTTGATACTTTGCTTATATATAATATAGAAGAACTCTTTTGTAACAGGTGCCATTATTAGAATGAAATGAGGTTGGGGTTTTAGCTAAATCATGAAATATGAGTATCTTTCATAAAAATACTCTGGGTTAGACTATGAACAATGGTTATTGCTCCTCTCCTTTCTAGTATTATAAAGGGATTTCACTCTCTCTATAGTAAAACTTTAGTTACTCTATAGTAAAACTTTAGTTACTCTCCAAATAGGAAGAAATATTAAATTATGATCATATTTGTCATTTATTTATTGCTTAATGCCATTCATTTCAACATACAGATAATGAATGGTGAACTTACATTTCACAAGTATTTGTGAATTGCTCGTCTTTATGCATTTGATTTGTAGGGACCCAATGTTACTCATTATTGTTAGAGAATACAAGTTCTCTGAAACTTCTAAGGCATTATTTAAAGATAATAAGTGAGTATTTATCAATACTTAAACTCTTAAGAGTCCCATATTTCAATACATAAACTCCATTTTTATATTTTTAAATCAGGCTAACTCCAAAATAAGAAGATATTTGAATATTTTTCTAATAGTGCTCATGCTCTGTGTCGGTTCACTATTTTCCAACTATTTGGGTTATAATCTTTGGGAAAATAGGCAGAGAATACTGAGAGACTATGTGACTCTTCCTATAATTATACCCCAAATATGCATTACTTTGTGTATGTCACGGTTTAGAAATAAGGGCCACAGTGTAGGAATGGTGGGTAGTCTGTGATCTGCTGATCAAAGGCCCTTGGTTCATATTTCACACCCCCTTAGTGGGGCCAAGGTGGATCAGTTAACTTTTTTCAGTTAAATTACAGGACTACCCACTTTTACCCCTGACCCCGATCATCCAATGTGTGTGCCATTTGTCACAGAGTAAAAAAGTCAGTGTGAAGGTTTAAGTATACCCTTTCCCTAGTCTTGGAAATACTCAGAACACATGTTTTTATGGTGGTGGAGCTCATATCATTGTCTTATATGATGAACAAATTATTATTTCAGAAACTGCATATAGGGCATCCCAGCTGGAGAACCACAAAATACTGCCAACCATTGGGTAATTTTTTAAATGCTATATTAGAGTAATTGAAAATTGAGAGATGTATAGGCATATAGACAGTTTGGGGCTTAAAAATTCTTGAAAACTGAAGAGAAAGCAACAACCCCTGCTGTGCATACTTTGCAGAAGACAGAGAAACTTAAGTCTTCACTAATATCTGCTTTTGTGCCTAAAGAAAAAGTCATCATGTTTTCATCAACAGTCCAAGGGCCTTCTGGTCTAGTAGAAATTAAGTCTAATAGGCCCTGCTTACTGGTAATTTAAAATCAGACATATTTCTTACATAGAGAGTCAACATGGAACAAATAAGCACTAAGCTCCACAGAGTTAAGTATTGTCCACGTCGTCTTTTTTTTTTGGTGGCTGGCCAGTACAGGGATTAAACCCTGGACCTTGGTATTATCAGCATCACACTCTTACCAGGTGAGCTGTCTGGCCAGCCTTGTCTTATTCATTTTTGTATTAACATACAGCTTTAACACAATTAAAACTAGAGTAGAGAAGTATTGTTTGTCCATCCAGCATGTTTATTGAACACCAACCATATGCTGTGAATGCAGAGCTTAATAAGTTAAATTAATTCACTAACATCAGAAAACTCAAAGTTTTCTGGTTAAGAAAGATTAAGAAGTGCTGAAATAAGGATATGCAAAAGATGTTATAGAAGAAAAGAAGAATGGATGACTAATGTTCTGCAAGGGAAGAGTGGAGGGAGGGCATGGTGAGGGGAAAGTAAGAACAGAGAGGCTTCACGGAGCATCAGAGTGAGACAAAATGTGGCATCAGACAGACCTGGTTTTAATTCTAGATTTTTACTTAATAGCTACGAGGCCTTGGAGAAAATTACCGAACCTTTCTGAGGCACAGTTTCCTTATTCGTAAAATACAGATAATATAAATTTTTACAAATTGTTAGGATGGCTAAATGAATTCATGAGGAGCATATACCTGGAGCATAGTGGGCTCTCAATAAATAATAGTTGTTAGTAATGATTGCTATTAAGAATAAATTACATAAGGAGGCCTGGGATAGGGAAGAGGTAATAACGTGCATAGATTTGACTGAAGTATGAGGTGGTAGATAGTGAAGATGAAGCTGGAAAGATACTCAGAGGCCAGATGGTGAAAACATTTGTATTCAGTGCTAAGGAGTTTGGATATTTTACAGGAGAGAATGGAAAATCATTAAAGAATTTTGATCATGAAGCTGACAGTAGGGAGAATGGATTGGCATACATGACAGAGTATAAATTTAGAGTTAAAAGGACCAGCTAAGAGAGTGTATCATTAGTTCAAAGAAATATTCTAAGAGTTGAACTGAGGCAATAGCAATGGGGATGGATCAGAAATTTTTAAAGAAATTTGAGGTTGAATTAAAAGGACCCAACTGATTGAAAGTGAGAAACAGGAGTCTAGTAAAACAATAGAGTTGAGAAAGCATTCTTGATTATTATTATTTTTTTTAAGAAGGGAGAGAAGTATGCATGGTTACATGCTAAAGAGAATGTTGAATGACTGAATACATATGAGGGTTAAATATTATATATAAAGCAAAGTGATACACTTTTTCTGAGCAAGCTACTTAATATGTGATGCAGTATATTTATCAAATGCAGATGGCAATAGCAAAGGACAAATTCTTTCATTCAGAAAATATTAATCGAGCTCCATTATATTCCAAGAATTATGCTAGGGGCTGGGAGGAATAAATAAATATACCATGTGTTGATGGTGTTATGAAGAAAAAGCAGGGTGAGGTTAGAGAGTTATGGGGTTGGTGTTTTAGGTAAGATGGGTATGGAGGGATTCCATGAAGTGAAATATTAGCAGAAAACTAGGTGGATGGTGGAGGCCATTAATTGCCCTGGAGAAGACTAGAGGAGGAGCAGGTTGGGGTTGAATCAACTCAGTTTCAAATGGGTTAAGTTTGAGACATCTATTAGATAACTGCATAGAGGTGTTGAATAGGCAGTTGCAGGTACGTTTGATTTCAAGAAAGAGTTTGCGGCTACAGATAATTTTGGACATCCTCAGCATACAGATGGGATTTAAACTGTGGGTCTGGATGGGATACAGGAATACTTAGAATGTTGGGGAGGATAGAAATCAGGAACTGAACCTTGGAGTTCCAACAGTCAGGGATTGGAAAGATGAGGGATGATCCAGCAAAGGAGACTGAGAAGAAATGGCCAATGCTATAGGAGGAAAACACTATTTGGCTGTGGAGGACAAGAAAGAGGGAGTCAGGAACTGCATCAAATGCTAGCGAATGGTAAAGCAAGTTGAAGTCAATAACAGCATGCATGCTTTTTTTTTTTTGCTGATGGGAAAGATCCAGTAGAAGGAGGAAACTAGATGATGTGGAAGAGATGGGGGACAGCTGCAGAACAAGTCGTTTGAGTAGGTGAGAGATGAGACCCAGAGCTCAAAAGGGGTGGTCTTAGTTAAGAACACTATCAGTTCAGCAAAACATGAGGTTGTGCTCGTGTGCCCACACACTCTCACACATTTTCACAGTTTATAGCTCCATGCACCCACCTTCAAAGCTTTCACTTTTACTGAACCATATTAATAAAGCTCACTTTCTCCCTGGGATTTTAAGCAGAGTAAGTGAGAGAGGCACTATTAATGATCCTTGTTTGCAATTCATTGCCAGCCTCTGTGGCCCCCTTTGCTTTGTAGCTCCTCATTTATTTCACAACAGGTAAATAAATGGAGGGCATAGTTCAGTGTTCTCCGCGAGCACAACAGAACAGCCCTAGGTGTAGGAAGGGGAAAGGGGTGGTGTGCGTTTTACGTAGAACGTTAGAAACCTCTTTGAGGTACTGAGTCGGCTTAGCCGCTGTTACAGCTGCTGTTTTAAATCTCTTTGAAGTGTCAAAGGTGGAATAACTTTTTGACTTTGCGTTCTGAAGTGTTTTGATGAGAAGGATCTTGATCATTCCCCGTGTATGAGATTGTACTCTATCTCCGTTATATTGCTAGCACCCAGTACAATGCGCGACTTAGGTAGCAAAGCAATAAATCTTGGTTTGAAGACGATAGAAACATTATAATTATTGTCACTACAGATCCAATATTCTCAGAGCGGGGTAGGGGAGGGGTTAGCTTCGGACACCCTGCCTTCGGTGCCACAAGTAGAGTCCCGTAAGAGGAGCGCGCGTGTGGGAACACGAGAAATACTGTGTGTCAGCAGTGTGAGGGCAACCAGTGGAAGCATCGTGAGAGGGACAAGCGGGGGTGGGGTGGGTAGGGAGCACAGGTATACTCTTTCTTTTAAGTGCATTTTCTCCTGCCTCGAGCTGCTAGGAGGCTAATGCACGAGTGTAATAGACTAAAATCCCCGCCCTCGTATTTGTCACTAAGTACACAAATGGGCGTGGTTCTACGTGTAAGGACACTTGCTCTTCCTGAGCCCTGCAAACAGATACTCCTGGAAGTCCTCCCCTGACACCGACTCCTCAAGCATTCGGGAGGGTCCCCCAGTTCTCGCATGCCTTTTGGGAATCCTCCTGCCGGCAGTGCTGCTCCCTTGACTTCATAGGGCCTGCTGAGCATGTGTGAAGAGCGCCGCGCATGCTCCGTGGAGTGGGCAGGTTTACCGAGGCGCTAGCAGTGGCTTTTACTACTCTCCACCCGCTTACCCCGCCCAGCACGATCCCCTCCCCTCTTTCCCACCCCCACCACTTGGTTCCCCGCATCCAATCCCCTCTCCCCCTCCCTTCACTCCATGCTGGGGAATCTCCATTGACGTTCGGGTGACGCCTCTGTGCCGTTGCCGTGGGGGGTTCCAGGCGCCGCACAGGTAACGCCGCCGCTGCCGCCATATTGACAGAGCGGAGAACGGGGAGGGGACCCGAGGAAGCGTGGTGAAGCGGGAGCGTCACCGCCGAGCGGCCGTCGCGGCGGCGGCGGCGGTGGAGAGCTCCAGCCGAGGCG
>NW_007726121.1:112041-175331 GCF_000696425.1 Galeopterus variegatus
GGGGCTGGGGCTGGGGGGCTGGCGGGGACGAGCCGGCGGGCTCGGGCGTGCAGAGTGAGTGCAGTCCCTGCCGGCTCGGCTCGGGTGGCCACGCCGGAGTTGTTGTGACTAAGTTTTTTCACTTTCCGACCCGAAGTGGGACTGGGAGCCGCGCCCTGCTCCCCGCGTCCCTCTTGCTTTGGCGCGCCCCGTTTGCTCGCTGGGAACACTTTGGGAAACAGCTGCGGACTCCAGCTTACAGTTGGACCCCGGGAGCTTTAGGAACCCAACGCAACACAAACACACCAAGGTGACGAATTAACTCTGGGGACATTTAGGGACCAGTGTTCCCTGGTAACTTTCTCCTGTCTCTGTGGTTCGTTATGGTTCTTTGTGACAACCCAAGTCGAGAAGAACTGGCAGCGGCCAGGTTTCTTTATCTACATCCAGGTGATGTTCTCCTGCCTCCCCTCAGGTCCCGCCCCCCCCCCATTCTACTGTCTTTTTCCTCCGCCCCTTCTCTTTTCCCCAACCTCTGTCCCCGCCCCATCCCGTTGGTCGGTAAAAGAAGACGCAGAGTGAATCCCAACCCTTATTAGACCAATCTTTGGTAAGACTTATTGAGGTACACCCAAAATATTTTGGTTTACCTCTCTTCCCGCTCTTCTTACTTCCGAAACTGTTCTCGTTGGGCTTTGGTCAGCTGTACTGTGAGAACTTAGATGTGCACAGGTACTTTGTTTTTTTGTTGATGTTATAAAAGCAGGCAGCATTTAAACACACAAAAACGTGTCTTTTGTAATAGAAATTCAGATCCTTTTCTGATAACTTAATCGATTGCATACTACTCGAGTAGAGGCCACCATACACCGTCTAAAAATAGTTGATAAATGCCAAATTGATTCACTGTAGGATATTTTGAGGTAAGACTCGAAATCCTTGACATCTTAAGGGTGCAACTTTGTCTTCAAGTACTTGCTCCATCTTTAAAAACACACTTTGAACTGTTACATCATTACCTTGTTATTTTTTCTTTCGTTAATAAAAATTTCAACTAAACTGGGGTTAAGATTACATGCTTGAAATGTAGTGGAAATAAATTTAGAAGTACCCTAAAGTTGAACCCTTTCTACTTATAGGAAATATCTTATTAGTAAACGAAGCAATTCTGAAATACATTTTAGTATTCAACATCTCTTAAGAAAAGGATAAATGAAGAGAGGTTCATTTCTTCTTGAAATGTGGGAATGCTAACTACTTTTACAAATTTTATAGCAAGACTGTTCAAGGGGAAAGGAATTTTGTTTTATTCATGTATGCAATCTGCTGGTTTATGGTCACAGGCATTTAGCTTATAAAAATAGGTAAATGCTTTGACATAGGATGGGATGGGAGGTGGGAAGCCATTTGCATGCCTACTATTTTATTATTTTTAACTTCAAATGTAGTATGTTTTAAATTGTACTTACTGCATATGGTTTGTTTTTGTTTTTGTTTTTTGTTTGTTTGTTTTTTTGCTTTTTTTTTTTTAATTGTTTGCAGTATGTTTTAGGTATTGTAGAGATTTAACAATGGGTCTCTCTACCTCAGCAATTTGGAAAAATACTCCAGTGGAAATTGTTAATCCCTGTGAAGTAAAACGAAAGGTGAAGGTAATGTGGTGAAGACAGTATTTCTGCTTTCTTTGTCTAAAACAGTTATGATTGGTTAGATTTAACCCTGCCAGGGACTTAATTAAAAATGTTCTAGGTGAAAACTAAATGTTACATTTGAACAGACCCACTTAGTACTTAGAAGAATTTTTTGTTTGTTTGTTTTTAATGATATTGCTTTGATAAGAAGTAAATAATTTTACTTCCCAGAATTTATTTTAATTATATGTTTGTTAATGTTGGATTTAGAAATGCTAACTTTGAGTAAGAGCTTTATAACCATAAATGTGATAGTTTTTAGGACTAATGGTGTTTTTATTTTAGAATATATATTTTTAAATGTTCTGGAATCCCTAAAGAAAATGTAGGTAATGTTAACTTTAATGTCAAAGGAAATAATTTCTGTTAATTTCTGTGTGTGTTGAATCCTGGTAAGATTAAAGATTATAGATATTACCATATATTTTGGAGACTTTTTCAGTATATTTTACTTGTCCTGCTTTCATGGGCAATTGTTAACCTTTGAATTATCATTCAGAAGTGTGTAAATTGGTTGTTTGAGACTCCTAACATGTTTCCCCACAGGAAAAAAAAAATTACTAAGGGTAGTTACATTTTTATACCAATGCACTACAGTAGGGTATAAAGAGCCTAACCACTGTTTGTAAAATTGTCTTATGGTAAAATGTGTCAAGGTTGCACCGAGAGCTAGCTTGGTTCAAGTGAGAAGTGGAGAATGGGACTAAAAAGGGGAAACATGGGCTCTGTTGGCTCCTAAAAAGAGTTTTTGGAAGAGGGAAAATAGGGAAAGCGAGAAGCTCTGGTTGTGAGAGCTCTTGCAGGGACTGTCTCCGTTAGGTTTACTGGGAATAGGAACTTCAAATGGCATTACTTCTCCGGCAACCACAATTTCAGCTCTTGCCTGGATTCTGTTAGGGTCAGAGAAGAGGTATTACTTGAGGTTGGTATTGGTCATTCCTGGGTGAGGGTCATAAAGAACAGTCTGTTTGAGTTACGTGAACTTTTCATGAGTTAGTGCCATGCATGTTACAGTTTGTGCACTTAGTTGTTTGTTTTTTTGTTGAGGGAGTGCTTGCTTCCTTGTGGAGAAGTTGATTATAGAGTTTTCAAATCTCATATCATATATTATTTTTAAACTTTGGTACTTTTACATTACTTCTTTAGCAATACTGCTTTTATTTAAGGAAATTCGTTTTGAGAGTGGTATGGTTCATTGATTAAAAACAGTTTCTAATTAAAGCCACAGGCAAAAAAAATTAACTAGGATGGCAGATATAGCACAGATTGCGAAAAACTGCTAGCTTTAATTAATTTTCATGAGACCCTGTAGTAATAGAGGAAAGAAAAATGAGTTTTGGAGACAGACATATCTGAGTTCCAGTCCCACTTCCACCTCATACTAGCTGTGTGACCTAGTGCACATTAATTAAGCCCTCTGAGCCTCAGTTTCTTCATCTGTAAATGTGAGAAAAACGTTGTCAAGATTTGTTATGTAAAGAAAATGCAGTGCCGGGTTTAATACATTTAGCAAGGTGTTTTGCACATGGTAGATCTCTAGTACACAGTAGTTCTTTTCCCCCACAATCATCATCATGTCCCTTTCTCTGCCCTACTTTGAATTATTGTCACCTGTATTAAAACCTTGAGATTTAGATAGCCACAACCACAGCACCAGCCTTTCCTAATATGAGCAGTTTTCTTAAGACCTCCTTCTTACATCTGATTGTTTCATCTAAGTGTAGTAGAGTTCTCATTCTGCACATTTGTAATCACAGATAGGGTGATTCAGGGATAAAATATGTGGTTATATTTATAAACACTTTGAGGGATAAGAAGAGACAAGTCATTTCATTTATAAGTGGCTAATGAGGTGTTTCATTGACATTTAATTTTGTTAGTTTTTTTTTTTTTTCCTATTTTGAACTATTGTCATGATAGGAATTAGTTCAACTCATCAAGTATTTATTGAGTACAAGGCAGTACAATACATCATGCTATAATGTGAAATGCCTAAAGATATACCATGGAGTGCCATCCTACCTCCATAGGTGTATACTCAAGTGGGCAAGAGAGGCATGTGTGGAAATTGCTATTATAAAATGCACAAGATCATCAACAATGGGGTGGTGGTTTAGGGATGAATCAGGTAAGGCCTTGTGAAGGAGGTGGAATTTGAGCAGGGCATTAGAGAGTGATAGCATTTTTGCAGAGAGAGAGGAAAAGAGCATATTTCAGGTAGATGGGGAGACAGTATAAGCAAAGACATGGAGGTGTTCTGGAAAGAAGGAGGAATCTGATATTGCTAAGATATAAGTCTGTTGTGTGGCAGTGGGGACATAGCGTGAGATGAGGTAGGGAATTATTAAAGATAGACTAGGTTCAGGTCGTATAGGTCTTTTAAAGCTAGTTTGAAGTCTCAATTTTATTTTGTAAATAGGAGCCACTGAAGATTTTTGAGGACATGAGTGACCTTATCAAATTTGTGCTTTGAAAACTGATGGCAGTGTGTAGGGTGGTTTGGAGTGGAGGAGATTCTGAAGGTGGGGAATACCAGCTAGGAGGCTATTGTGTTAATGAAAGTAGTAGTGAGATTTTTGAACTAGAACAGAAGGAGTAGAAAGGAGATGACTGATGGGAGAGCTGACAGAGGTAGAATAGTTAGAATTTGGTAACTGATTAGATGTTGGGGAGTAAGAAGGAAGAATAAACAACTGAGATTAGGAGCTTTGTGGTAGGAATTAATTCAATTTAGCAGGTATTTAATGTGTGCCTGCCAGTTAAAGTTTCTATGCTAGCCACTAGACTAATACAAAGATAAATAGATCTTTGCAGCATAGGGAGTTATGAAGGTAAAATGAACTTCCCACTTTCTAATATTGTCTTGAACTATAGCAGACCACTATAAACATGTCTAGTCATGCTTGGCATGTTTAAAATCTTCACTATCAAAGGTGAATGCACTCAGTGCTAGCTAAAAAGTTTCTTTTGCTTTTTAATGGGCCTTAGGCCTATAATCCTTGTCTTACCTATATTCATATTAATAGTCAGCCGCCCCTGGGTGCAGAGTGCTGTTCTGAAAATAGTGACTGGTGCTCCTTTCTGGAATGTGGAAAAGAGAACAGGGACATCTGTATTTCTTGCATGCTTTCACCACGTTTAATTGGAATAGTGGGAAGAGTCAGGAGAGCCCTGGCCCCTCCCCCCAACAGGTGCCTTTCCAGTCTCTCCAGGTCTATTTTTCTTTATACCAGTCTGGTCTGGAAATATTCAGGTCAGTTCCTTCAGGGCAGGGCCTCTATATTTCCCTACCTTGATTAATTCATCAAGAGCTAATCATTACCTCACTGTTCCATAACAAGGCTTACCAAGGTACAGTTGCTTTCTTGGTTCATATTGTTTCAGTACTACCCCTCTCATAGTGTCGCTCATCTGTAATTTTGAGGCGGAAATGCAAGATTTTTTTCCTTTCCTATAATTTCTCTCTTTGTGGGTACTGTCCTTGTATTTAGCAGCAGCACTTGGAATCTTGAGGTAAGCCTTTTAGTACTGTCATAATTTGCTATATAACGTTTACCCATTTATGTTATTTCTAAGGATTATTTGTTGTTCTCGCTCATAGTTTTTTTTTTGGTGTGAATTTTCTTTTTTTTTTTTTGTTTGTAGGTGGGAACAGAATGGGATGGGAGAGAGATTTAGAGCTCAACTTAATCTGGCTTTTGCAGATATTAGAGATGTTTTGTGAATTGCTCTGGAGGTGTTCCGTGTAACTGATTTTACTGCTAGATTTTAACCTGTATCTGTACATTTGAAGTAGGTCCTGCTGTGCGTGTGTGTGTGTGTGTATTTTATGCTTTGCTTTATTTCACAAAGTAGTTTAGATGTTTTATGGGAAATACAATCCAATAACAAACTATTTTGATATTCAAGATGAGGGAAAACATAAAGTAGGACATGTATGGAAGAGGTGGAGGATGGAGGTGGAAGTTGAAATACAACACAGGTAAGCAGGCTTTAAGGGTCTGTTACACATTTAAGATATAGCCAAATTGTAAATTTGGCCTTGAGTTTCGTTGGCCTGTTTGTTATCAACTCTGGCTGTATATTAGATTTACCCGGGATTTACCTGGATAAAAAAAATTATCCATGCCAGTGCCCCAGTCATAGAGATTCACATTTAACTGATCTGGTGGGGGCTTGGGCATCATTCCCCAAATGATAATGATGTACAGTCGGGGTGAAGAACCACAGCTCTAGGCCATTGTACAAAGAAAAATAGTCATATAGTTTCCATTATCCACAAGAAAAAGGCATATCAGTTCCTAAGCTAGCAATTAGCTGTGAAGTAAATTTTCTGTGAATTGTAATGTTTCTCTGTGTGTTTTATTCTGTTGTTGTTTTAAGGTATGACTGAGCCAAAGGGGGTATTTGAACTGTCTTGAATGCTCTTATTGTTTAGTTTTGAGGAATTTAATTTTCCATAAGAGGAAAAACAAAATTTTAGAGTCCTAGCTGATTTTGATACAGTTCAGCTATATAATTAGGAGGTTAAATAACCTGTGCACCTTATGACTAGCAAAGTAGGGGGATAGTGATTCTGTTTTGAATAACAAATATCCCATTACATCCCTAAGAAAAATTTCAAAGGCCACAGATAATTATCACTACTACAAGACCCCTCTGCATCTGCTATAAAGTGGTTGGGGACAAACTTTAAGGAGAAATATAGCAATTTTAATACCCAATATAATGTTTTTACCTGAAAAAACATTGGAATTCATTCCATCTTTAATGTACCTAAACTTAAGAGAGAAAGAGATCTAGCATTTATTGAGCATGTACTTATGTAACAGACACTACTAGGTGCTTCACACAGATTATATTATTCACTCTTTAAAAACAGCTTGGTAAGACAGGTGTGTCTTTCTAAAAGATGAGAAAGAGACATGCAAATCAATGGGAGGTGCATCTGGAATTTGAACCTGGATTATTTTAAATTCCTTTGTACATTGCTGTCTCTATTATAAGGACAATATTGAAGATAAGGAGAGGATATAGACAAGTTGTTGGCAACCATATTAGATCAGCAATCAGATCTGCTGATTTGGTAGCTATGCATGTCTACTCAACTTAAATAAAGGTCAACAAAATCCCAGCAATCCTTTTTTTTGGTAAGCATAGATAAGCTTATTCTAAAATGTATATGTAAAAGTACAGGACCTCTAAGCTCTAAAAAAATTTTTGAAAAAGAAGAATAAAATGCAAGGAATCACTCTACTGGATGTTACAGTTACTGTGTAACTGCATCAATTGAGACTGTGGTATTGGTGGAAGGGTAGACAGATAGATCAATGGAAAAGAATAGAGAGAACCCAGAAATAGACCCACACAAATATGCTCAACTGATTTTTGAGAAAAATGAAAAAATAATAAAGGTCAAGATCAGTTTTTAAATCTGAGGATTTTTAGGGGGAAATTTACTACCTCTCTCAAAAAAACACAACTTAAAATTTATTTGTACTTTCATACTGAGGATTCTGGGGAAATTATTACATAAAATATTTTTGCTGCTCTCAATTACACAGTTGAAATTAGTTGTTATGATGTAAGTAAGTGAAAATGGAACATGAATGTTTCTAAAAAAACAAGCTTGGTGAGAGGTGAGATTTATTGGGTTTGTTGAACTACTCACAGGATCAGAACAGACAAAACTTCAGAACACAGAGGAGAAAACTTCATATGAAGGGAAATGTGGAGAAAACTTCATATGAAGGGAAATGTGGACTGAAGATCAGGTTTCAAATGACTTATTTTTTTAAATGCACCATCATGGGAGAAATTTGAGGTATATGATTAAGAAATTGTACTAATTGAGAATATCTAAAATTCAAGAACTAAGGAAAATGGATAAGCTATTAGGTCTGATTTGATAAAAATCCTTTGCATTCATGATTGTTCACCTGGGGCAGCTGCAACGATAAATGAATGCTGTCAGAAACAATTTCAGTTCAAACTTATGTGGACATATTCCCATACTGATTATATAGATATATATTACACTGATTTTATACTGTATTTTACAAATGGAAAAGTGCAGCTGTGGACCTCTGGCACAATCATCAAACATTTGTTTGTGTTTATCATATGTAGGACAACTGTGTAAGAATAAATGAATAATTATAGAACCTCTTAAAGGAGGTATATATGGGTTTTCAAAAAAGACAGGATGATCTAGCAACTTCAGATCTACAAACAATATTAATTTGATTTTATTTTGTTCTCATCCATGATGTAGCGGGTATCAGTTTTCTTTTTTATTACTGTACAATATTCTATTGTGGGGATATACCATAGTTGGTTTATCCATTAATCAGTTGAAGGACATTTGGGTTGTTACCAGTTTTTGGCTATTATGAATAAAGTTGTTATATACATTTGTGTATAGATTTTAGTTTGAACATAGCTTTTCCTTTATGTTGGGTAAGTACTTCTGAGTGGGGTTGCTGTATGAGAGTTCCAGTTTCTCTGAATCCTTGTCAGCACTTGGTATTGTCATATTTAATTATTTTTTAAAAAAATTAGCTGTTCTAATAGGAGTGTACTGGTGTCTAATTGTGATTTTAACTTGGATTTCCCTAATGACAAATGTTGCTGAGCATTGTTTCATATACTTATTTGCCATCCATTTATTTTCTCTGGTGTGTTGTCTTTTCAAATTTCTTGCTATTTTTTAAATTGGGTTGTTTGTTTTCTTAACGTTAAGTTTTGAGTGTTCTTATACATATTGTGGGTACAAATACTTTATCAGGTATTGATTTACAAATATATTCTCCCATTCTCTTTTAGTTGCAGTGAAGTCCAGTTTATCAATTTTTTTTCTTTTATGAATCGTGCTTTTGGTGTTGTATCTAAGAAATCTTTGCCTAATACAAGGTTTCAAAAATTTTCTGCTGTTGTCCTCTGGAAGATTTTAGTTGCATGCCTTAATTTAGGCTTTTGATCCATTTCTAGTTAATTTTTGTATGTGGTAGGTGGTATGGGTTGATCCACTTTTTCACATATGGATGCCCAGTCATTCTGACACCATTTGTTGAAGAGACTGACTGTTCTCCATTGAATTGCCTTTTCACTGCATGAAAAATCATTTAGGCATATATGTGTGGTTTTACCAATAATTTTAATGACTTCGACTTACAGAGCTTCAGAATTTCACTTACTAAGCATAGGCATATAGTGTTAAAAATATTGCAGTTCTTTCTGTACAGGGTTTGATTAAATATTCTTGTTTAGAAGACAAAATAATTTTTATGTGGTATGTTTTCTTTGAAGTCATTAATTTTCAACATTAAGATAAGTGACTGTTCTTAGTCCCTTTTAAAGATGAAGAAACCAAATGAGGCCATAATCTCTCATGTGAACTTTCTCACTCTGCAATGATATTTCTCTGCTTATCCCCTCCCCATATCTATATATTATTCCTAACAATTCGTTTTTTTTATTTTTTTCTTTTTGTCTTTTTTCGTGACCGGCAATGGATCGCAACCCTCAGTGTCGCGCCCATACCGGACCGGGACCGGCAATGGGATCGCAACCCTCGGTGTCGCACCTGCACCTCGTTCAGCCAGTGAGTGGCCGGTCTGTACGTGGGATCCGAACCCTTGGCGGGAGCGCCACCGTGCTCCCAAGCGGCGCACTGTAGCAGTGCGCCACCGGGCCGGCCCCAATTTGTTTTTTTTATGCAGCAGTTGGTAGCCTGTTAGTGACTTAGTAGTAGACATGAAAGCTACAAAACCGAATAAGCTTCAACTCATATTCTAGAAATTATTTATTTGCCAAGAAAATGGGAGCCTGGAATGTTGGAGTTTTGTTAATCACCATTAATACAGACTTGTTTTTTCTCTTTTTGAAATATTTTATTTTTAAAAATTGGTATATTCCTTTTGCTCTTAAGAGGAGAATAATATTAGTTCTGTGAAAAACATTAAACTACCTTTTTAAAGCCTGGTTAATGATATTAGGTGCCTCTTGACTTCTTATGTGTAAGAGGAAATATGAGAATAATGTAAGAATGTAAGTTAGGTCATATTGAGAATATTGTGCTAATTAAGTTGATTGTTATTCTTAAAGTTAAGGAAAAATAAACAGTCGATTAGCCATCATAGATTTTTAGAAACTCACAGTGGCATAGAGGATAAGAGCAGGGACTCAGGAGGTAGAATGACTGAGTTCCTGTGACCTTGGGCAAGTTACTTAACTTTTTCTCACCTAACTTATTTATTTATTTATTTTTAAATTTTACTTTATCAATATAGAATGCAGTTGATTTTTGTGTCCCTTTACCAATTCCTCCTTTCCCCCTCCATCACCCCCTCTCCTCCATCAACATCATATCTGTTTACTTGTCTTAACAAGTTCAAGGAATTGTGATTGCTGTGTCTTCTTCTCCCCCCACCATTTATTTGTTTGTATATTTATGTATTTATTTTTAGCTCCCACAAATAAGTGAGAACAAGTGGTATTTCTCTTTCTGTTTCTGGCTTATTTTACTTAATATAATTTTCTCTAAGTCCATCCATGTTACTATGAATGGTGGTATTTCAGTTTTTTTTGTTAATAGAGTAGTATTCCATTGTGTAGATATACCACATTTTCCTTATCCACTCATCTGATTATGGACATTTGGGCTGGTTCTGTTGCTTTGCCTCACATAGATTTATCACCTCTCTTCCCCTGGGTGACTGAGATGCAAAGGATTACTCAAAGCCCATTTCTTCTGAGCAGTGAGAGACCCCAAAAGGGTTAATCTTCCAGAACCCTCAAGAGAGAGGCATTCCTTCCTTGGGAAATTAACCATGAACTGGGGTTCTCTCCCTGCATTTATTCTCCAGACCAGGAAGTTACAGAAAAATAACATAGGTGGAGTTATGGCTAAGAATAGTTTAATAATATAGGCTGGTAACATCAGTGAAAGAAGCAAAGTGACATTCCATAATGCAGTTTGCAAAAGGTTGAGTTGATCCACCAACAAAAGCTTGATCTTAGCAAACACTGTTTTTCCCTACAGCAATTTCCCAAGTATTTTACATATCAATCAAGTAACTTGTCTGTCCTTAGCCAGCAACTTTGCTGTGTTACAAAGACTTTAGCCTGAGGAAAGTTTCCTGTCTTTTGCAAGGTTAACATTTCTATGTGTAATTCCAAAAGGTTAGGCTAAACCTGAGACTACAGGGCTTTGGAATATAGGCCCTGTGAAATACATTTGCTTTATAAATGTTAGTATATTCCACATGGTCCCAATTCTTGGCTATTGTAAGTAGTGCTGCAATAAACATGGAAGTACAGGTATCCCTACAACATGATGATTTCTATTTCTCTGGGTATACACCTAGCAGAGGAATACCTGTTTCATATGTGGTTGATCTATCTGTAATTGTTTGAGGAACCTCCATACCATGTTCCATAAAGGCTGCACCATTTTGCAAGTCCCACCAACAGGGACGGAGGGTTCCTTTTTCTCTGCAACCTCTCTAGCATGTATCGTTCTCAGTCTTTTGGATATTAGTCATCCTAACTGGAATAAGATGGTATCTCAAAGTGGTTTTGATTTGCATTTCCTGAATTCTGAGTGATATTGAGCATTTTTCATGTGTCTGTTGGCCATTCGTATATCTTCCTTTGACAAATGCCTATTCAGCTCTTTTGCTGATTTTTTAATTGGGTTACTTGTTTTTTTACTGTAAAGTTGTTTGAGTTCCTTTTATATTCTGGATATTAATCCTTTGTCAGATGTATATTTTGCAAATATTTTCTTCCACTCTGTTGGTTGTCTTTTTGCCCCGTTAATTATTTCTTTTGCTGTACAGAAGCTTTTTAGTTTGATATAATACCATTTGTTTATTTTTCCTTTGGTTGCCTGTGCTTTTGAGGTCGTATTCAAGAAGTCTGTACCCAGTTCTCCTTCCTGGAGTGTTTCCCCTATGTTTTCTTTAAGGAGTTTTATTGTTTCAAGATGTATATTTAATTCTTGAATCCATTTTGAGTTGATTTTGGTATATGGTGAGAGGTACGGGTCTAATTTCATTCTCCTACATATGAATATCCAGTTTTCCCAGCACGATTTGTTGAAGGGGCAGTCTCTTTCCCAGTGCATAGGTTTGATGCCTTTGTCTAAGATCAGATGGCTGTAGATGTATGGGTTGATTTTTGGATTCTGTGCTCTGTTCCATGGTCTGTGTGTCTGTTTTTATGCCAGTAACATGCTGTTTTGGTTACTATAGCTTTGCAGTATAGTTTGGAGTCAGGTAGTGTTATGCCTCCAGCTTTATTTTTTTTGCTCAGGATTGTTTTGGCTATTCGTGGTCTTTTGTTCTTCCATATGAATGTTATGATTATTTTTTCGATTTCTGAGTAAAATGTCATTGGAATTTTGATGGGCATTGCATTGAATCTGTAGATCACTTTGGGTAGTATGGACATTTTCACAATGTTAATTCTTCCAATCCAAGACCATGGGGTATCTTTCCATCTTCTTGTGTCCTCTTTAATTTTTCTCAACAGTGGTTTGTAGTTCTTGTCATAGAGATTTTGCACTTCCTTGGTTAAATTTATTCCTAGGTATTTAATTTTTTGGTGACTATTGTAAATGGGCTAGCTTTCTTGATTTTTTTTTCTGCTAGTTCATTGTTGGAGTATAGAAATGCTACTGATTTTTGCATGTTGATTTTATATCCTGCATCTTTGCTGAAATCATTTATCAACTCTAAGAGTCTTTTGTAGAGTTTTTAGGCTGTTCTGTATATAGGATCTTATCATCTGCAAACAGGGACAGTTTGACTTCATCTTTTCCTATCTGGATTCCCTTCATTTCCTTCTATTCCCTGATTGCCCGGGCTAGTACTTCCAACACTATGTTGAATAGGAGTGGCGAGAGTGGGCATCCTTGTCTTGTTCCTTTTCTTAAGGGAAAAGCTTTCAACTTTTCCCCATTCAGGATAATATTGGCAGTGGGTTTGTCATATATGGCTTTAATTGTGTTGAGATGACTTTCCATCTATACCCAATTTATAGAGAGTCTTTATCATGAATGAAAAAATAGAATTTTGTCAAATGCTTTTTCAGAGTCCATAGAGATGATCATATGGTTTTTGTCCTTGATTTTATTGATTTGCCTATGTTGAATCAGCCTTGCATCCCTGGGATGAATCCCATTTGATCATGCTGTGTATTTTTATGTGTGTTTTGCTATATTCTATTAGGTAGTATTTTATTGAGGATTTTTGCATCAATATTCATCAAGGATATTGGCCTGTAGTTTTCCTTTTTTGGTGTATCTTTGTCTTGTTTTGGCATCAGGGTGATGTTTGCCTCATAGAATGAGTTTGGGAGAATGGCCTCTGTTTCAATTTTTTGGAATAGTTTGTAGAGAATTGGTATTAATTCATTCTTCTATGGAGGTTTGGTAGAATTCTGCAGTGAAGCCATCCAGTACTGGGCTTTTCTTTGTTGGGAGTCTGCTGATAACAGCTTCAATCTCTTTTATTTTTATTATTGTGTTCATGTTTTCTATGTCTTCTTGGCTCAGTCTTGTGTGTGTCCAGCAATTTATTGGATTTTCAAATTTGTAGGCATATTGTTGTGTATAGTAGTCTCTAATGATTCCTTGTATTTCTGAGGTACTGTTTGTAATATCACATTTTTCATTTCTAGTTTTTTTAATTTGTGTCTTCTCTCTTCTCTTCCTAGTTGGCATTGCTAATAGTTTGTCAATTTTATTTGTCTTTTCAAAAAATCATGTTTTCTTTCATTGATCTTTTGTATCTCTTGGTTTTCTATTTCATTTAGTTCTGCTCTGATCTTAATTATTTCTTGCCATCTTCCATCTTTGGGTTTGGATTGCTTTTCTTTTTCTAGTTCTATAAGGTTAAGTGTTTGGTTGTTTACTTGCCGTACTTCCATTTTTCTGAAGTAAGCATTTAATGTGATAAATTTCCCCCTTAGTACTGCTTTCGCCATATTTCACACGTTTTGGTATGATGTGTCATTATTTTCATTAGATTCAATAAATTTTTTGATTTCCTGTTTAATTTCTTCTTGGTCCCATGTCATTAATAGAATGTTGTTTAATTTCCATGTGTTTGTATAGTTTCCAGAGTTTCGTTTGTTATTGATTTCTAATTTTAATCCATGTGGTCTGAAAAAATGTATGGAATAATTCCAGATGTATTGAATTTGTGGAGACTTGCTTTGTGACCTAACATGCGGTCTGTCCTGGAGGATGTTGCATGTGCTGATGAGAAGAATGAATATTCTGAGGTTTCTGGATGAAATGTTCTGTAAATATCTGCCAAGTCCAATTGGTGTAAAGTGTTGTTCAGATTTTGTATTTCTCTGTTGGTTTTTTGCCTAGATGACCTGTCCAGTGTTGAGAGTGGGGTGTTCAGGTCCTTTGATATTATGGTATTAGTTTCTATCTCTTTCTTTAGGTCTAATAGTGTTTGCTTTATAAATCTGGCTGCTCTACTGTTGGGTGCATAAATATTTATGATTGTTATTTCTTCTTTTTGGATAGATCCTTTTATCATTACATAGTGGCCTTCTTTATCTCTTTTTATGATTTTTGGTTTAAAGTCTATCTTATCTGATGTAAGAATAGCTACTCCAGCTCATTTTTTGTTTCTGTTTGCATGGTATAACTTTCTCCATCCTTTTACTCTTATTCTATGTGTGTCTTTACATGTGAGGTGAGTCTCTTGAAGACAGCACACTGTTGAGTCCATCTTTTTTTTTGAGTGTGTGACCAGGAGGGGATTGTAACCCTTGGCTTGGTGTCGCCTGCACTGCGCTCAGCCGGTGAGCACACTGGCCATCCCTATATAGGATCCGAAACCGCGGCCTCAGCACTCCCAGCACGCTGCACTCCCAGCACGCTGTACTCCCAGTGCCGCACTCTCCCGAGTGAGCCATGGGGTCAGCCCTTGAGTCCCTCTTTTTAATCCAGTCAGTCAGACTGTATCTTTTTAGTGGGGAATTTAATTCTTTTACATTAAGATTTATTATTGGAAGGTGTTGATTAACTCCTCACATTTTATTGATATTTGTTCAGATGCTTTAAATATCTTTTGCTCCATTATTTCTGATTTACTGTTTGTCTTCTGTGTTTGTTGGTTTCTTGGGAAGGTAGATATACTTTTTTTCTCTTTATTGTTAGCATTTTTATTTTACTGGTGGGATTTTCTCTTTCTTGAGTATTCATGGTGGTGATGGTTGTTTTTCAGGTACCAGTAGCAGTACTCCTTTGAGAATTTCTTGAAAGGCTGGTCATGTGACAGAGAACTCCTGCAGTTTTTGTTTATCCAAGAAATATACTGTGTGTCATTCATTTGAGAAGGATAACCTTGCTGGGTAAATTACTCTTGGCTGGCGATTTTTGTGTTTTAGTATTTTGAAAATATCATCCCATTCTCTTCTGGCTTTTAGGGTTTCCTATGAAAACTCTGATGTTAGTCTGATAGGGGCTCCCTTCTAAGTGACTTAATGCTTCTCTCTTGCAGCTTCTAAGATTCTTTGTCTTTGAGTTTGCAAGTTTAACTATAACATGTCTTGGAGAGGACCTCTTTAGGTTGAATATGTTTGGGGATCTTTGAGCTTCCTGAATCTGGAAATCTGTGTCTTTCCATATACCTCGCAAGTTTTCTGCTATTATTTCATTGAATATGTTTTCAATGCCATTTCCTTCCCTGCCCCCCCCCCCTTTCTGGAATACCCATGATTTCGATATTTTAGTTATCTCTCTTAGATTTTCTTCAATTTTTAAAATTATTTTTTCTTTCTTTCTTTTTTTTGGTCTGCCTGTGTTATTTTGAACAGGCCGTCTTTGAGGTCAGAAAATCTCTCTGCTGCTTGTTCTAGCCTACTGGTTAAACTCTCTGTTGTGTTTTTTATTTCATTGAATGAATCCTTCAGCTCCACAAGTTGTGTTCCATTCTTTTTCAGGGCATTGATTTCTATGGACATTTTTTTTCCAGGTGCTGTGTACTTTTTGTCATTTCATTGTGTTGTCTAGTGAGTCTTCTTGTATGTCATTTAATTTCCTTAGATTTGTTGCTTGAAATTCCTTGTAAGTTATTTCAAGGACTTCCTGATCTATAGGATATAGAACTTGAGAGTTATTGTATTCCTTTGGTCATCTCCTACTTTATTGATTTTTCATATTTCTAGTATCTCTCCATTGGTGTTTAGTCATTGTGGCAGAGAGTTTCACGGTCCACTCGTTCCACCCTGGTGTCTGGCCTGGATCCCGTAGGGGCTGCTGATTTGGCACTGCTGCCTTGGTACATGGGGGTTGGCAGGTCAGTCTCTTGGGGGCAGACACTCACCTGAGCTGGGTCCCAGAGCATGGCAGCTGCCCTGGCAGTTTGGCGCTGCTGCCTCCCTCGGGCTTCCACACCTTATTTAGTTGCTCTATCCATAGAATAGGACCAACAGTAGAATACAGTGCATGTAAAACACTTAGAAGAGTGCCTTTTCCATTGTAAGCACTCTAAATGTTAGGTATTATTACTTTTAAATGTGTCACAGCTGCAGTTCAAGTTATTGAAGGTTAACATGTTTACAAATTTTTTTACAAATCAATTATTGCATGATGATTTTAAGTATCTTATATAATTATGCAGTGATTAGTATTTCTTCTTCTCTGAAGTCATTTTATTCACAAATATACCTTTCTCTTTTTTGGCCATTTGATTCTCATGTGGCTTGAATTTTGAAACGTTTTATTATTCCTTGATTATCTATTAGTTATAGTAAGGCTGTTTTTTCTTTTTTTCCTTATTCATTCCTCCTGAGGATTGTGCTACTTTCACTAAGCTTCTATTATCTGTGTTTACTGAGCTTCTGTTTTCTATAGTCTATTCATTTCTGATTTCCTTTAGTCAGTCTTTTGACAGCAAACATTTATTAATAGAAAATAAAAAACACATATCAGTTAGAATTTGACCTCAAACTAATAGTTGTGTAGTAGCTGTGTACTTTGGAACTTTTCCTGCATAGAAACCCTTTTGATTTTTAATTTTTTTCCTTTGTTCTTCATTATTCCTGAAATGACAAAAGAATAGAATAATATGGTGTAGGGTTTTTAGGAACCTGTGACTTGCTAGGACAACCAAGTTGCTTTATCTTGTCACTAGCATGCTGTGTATTCTTAGGTAAGTGTTAATTAGTTCTTCTGTTTTTTCTTATATAAAATGGAAATTATTGTGTTTATGATTATTTTGAGAAGTAAATTAAACAATTATACTTTGTATATAATGTTTGACAGGAATAGTAAAGTTCTTGTTGTTTTCAACAAATAACTCTAAAGATTGAGCTGTTCTAGACAAAGTACTTCTTTTACCCTGATAAATAACTCATGAACAATTTAAACTTATTTCACACCTCCAAGGTAGTATTTTAATGAAATTATGTGGGCCTCCTATCTCTAAGAGGTTACTACAATGAGAAGAATTACTGCTGAAGAATGCTATATATGTATACAGATTGTATGTGTGTGTGTATATATATATGTATATATATATATATATATATATATATATATGTATGTATGTATGCATTCATACCACGCATACTACATATATCCTTCAGAAGTAAACTTTCCAAATGCATATGTTGTAGCCAATATGAGACTGGTCAGATTTCCAGTGCCTTGACATTGGGAACACTTTGTAGCTATTCAAAAGCATTAAAGTCTGATGCTCTGATTTTATCTAAGCAGAGTAAACAGATTTCTGCCTATTCAGCTACCAGTGAAGCTGCTTTTCTGTTATTGAAACAAAGTTTTTAAAACTCACATATTCCACAAATATCTTCTAAAGTGTATATGATACTGATATGCTCAGCTCAACTCAGTAGTAACCTAGTTGTAGTAGAGGTTGAGTGTCCCTAATCCAAAAATCCGAAATCCAAAATGCTCCAAAATCTGAAACTTTTTGAGTGCTATGGACATGATGCTTACAGGAAATGTTCATTGAAGCATTTCAGATTTTGAATTTTTGGATTAGTGATGCTAAGCTGGTGCGTATAGTTTATAATGGAAATAACTACAAGTCTTTTGTAAAAGCATGATGATACTTGGATTGGGTTTAATTGGTTCTAAATATTATTTTGCATGCATTCATTTACCAAATGATTATCAAATGTCTACCATGTGTAAGGTGCTGTATTAGTTACTAGATAGGATTCATTTGGTTATTGCTCCAGGTTTCTGCCTTCATAACTGAAAACCAATTAACTGTGTATTTACCCATTTTTCTATAATTACAAGGAAGTGTGTGAACAGAAGGACAATATATTTTGTCATAAATACCAACAAATTTAGGCTTATAGAAAGCTTTTTTTCTAAAAAAATTTTTTTTCTGTGCTGTTAATGTTTTAATTCTATACTCCTGTGGCATTACTCACAGATTCACTGATAGATCTTTCCCACACTTTTGATCTTTTAAAAATATTAATAGCTGATTTCCTCCTATTCAAATAAGCTGTCAAGAAAGTGGAGCCTCAGTATGTTTGGCAATTCAATTTGTGCCTTATTCTTGCCTTACATAGCTCTCTTTACTCCTGGCATTAGATTAATGCAGTTAGTGAGGATTATTATGTTTGGGCATATGTCCCCCATGCTTTTATTAGTGTTCTTCTATAATCATTTTTGCCACATGGGAAAGGAAACTTATATTTACTAAGAATTACGTTTGAATTCATGTATCTTAGTACTTTGGACTTGCTACATTGATGATGTAATGGTAAGGTTTCTAGTGGTTGGTTTTCTAGGTTAGCAAGTCACCCTTCAAGTTGCTAGTGATAATTCTTAATTCAGTGATATTTGATTTTGTATATTCCATCTCTAACTTGCTGAGATGTATGCCAAAATTATGGCAGAAAACATAAATGGCTATTTTAGCCATAGCTGTAGAATTTTGAAATTATGCTTATTCTCTTTATTATCCTAATGAAGTTGTTTAGAACCTGGATAGTGAGATGAACAGTAGCTTATGTGGCCCATTTTAACAGATACATGCAAGCAATCCCTGGGAAACATGAGTTTGGTTAGACAACATAGGGCTGACTTCAGTCCTTTTATTTAAGTTATTAGGCTTTATGTTGCAGAGAGATTATTGGGGACCAATGGCATGGACATTTTTTCTGGAAATAACAGCATCACTGAAATAGAGAGTGATGTTTGAATTAGGATAGTGTTTTGGAAACTTATCTGAATTGAATAAATTTTGTAAATTGAGAGTCATTATCTCTTTTTAATTTGAGAGAAGCATAAGTATCATTACTTCAGTTTTTACATTCTTAGGTTCAATGTTCTTTGAAAGCCATGTGCTTGACTTCCTTTGTATTAAATCCCTGTAACACTTAGTATGGAACAAATGAAAAAAAAAAAAAAAGGCATTTGGCTGAGTTATGCCAGTTCCAAAAGTGAACTAAATATTCTTATCCATTTAGTCTCTTATTAGGATTAACAGCTTCTGTAATCTAATGTACTCTTCTTTCTGCTTCAGGGAGGTGTATTCACAATTTTCTGTTAGTAAAGGTCTGGTTATCTTAACATTCAAAATGCACTGAAAACCAAGAATCCATTTTGCTGTTTTTTAAAAAAAACATTACAAGGGTACAGGGACATGAATAAAAGTAAGTTGAAAATACAGGTTGAGTTTTATGAAATTATGAATGTATTCTGGGTAAAGCAATATTCTGTGTGTACTGTGACAATTATAATCACATAGAGTAGATAATTTTAGTTTGTTCTTTCATTGCTAGGCCAAGTTGGTACTCTTTCTGTGCATTTTTTTTGTTTATGCTTATAATTTCTTAAAAAATTATATAGTTTAGACCAGGGAATGGTAAACTTTTTCTATAAAAGGCCAGATGATAAATATTTTAGGGTTTGTGAGCCACATACAGCCTGTGTTGCATATTCTTCTTCTTCTTTCTTTTTTTTAACAAGCTTTTAAAAAAGTTAAAAAAAAAAAAAAGTTCTTAGCTTGTGGGCCATACAAAAATGGGCCAAATTTGATCCATGGTCTGTAGTTTAGACAAATGACTTTAGAATGTGGCTTGCAAAGTTAGGTTTGTATTAATCCTGCTGACAAAGTTTAGTGTTATGAATCTAACTCTTAAAAAAGTGTATAAATCTTCGAAATAATTTCCATGCAAGATGTGAAATACAAAGAATTCATAAGATACTTAAAAAAAAAAAAAACACTTATGATGACCCAACGTTTGTATTTTCAAAATGATTTTGAAAGAGCTGAATTCCTGTTGGCTGTTAGAATTTAAAATTAAGAGGCAAAAATGATAAGCAAAGTGACTTACTGGAAATACTTTATGAAATTACCTTTCAAAATTGCTTTTTAATATCTCAAGTAAGAAAATTAATAAAATCTAAGGAAAAATATGGCTGTTGCCAATTACTGAAGTTATTTTACAAATTTAATTCATTCAGATTCCAAATTTAGTTATTCCATCCCACAATTTCTTTTAAGGATCTATTAATGTTCCAGATAATATGCTAGGATAACAAAGAGTTATAAGATGGGATCTCTTTCCTTAGGGAGTTTACAGTCTGATGAAGAGATGGAACAGATAATTAACAAGTGAGACTTAGTTTACTGATAGATGTCTGTGTAGGGAAAGGGGGAAGGGTAAAAAGGAAGGTGTGACTTTGAGTCTTGATAAAGTTGACATTCAAAAACACAGATTAACTCAGAATGGTAAATACTCCAAAGATCATTCATATTCACCTATGGAATCTGTTTTTATGCCTTGATTTGAACATGGATGTGTTTTATAAGCTAATTCAGTTTACAGCAGAGCCTCATAATTGCTTTTTGACTAAAGGAATAGCTTGGAGGCTATATACTGTTGCCCCATCCTGAGATTCTCTTTAGAAGACAACTCTTTCAGATTGATTTAAAACAGAATTGCCCTTTCTTAAATCTTTCCTTAAGCCGTGACAGTGGTTAGGTGGGTATGTTTCAAAGGACTTCCTTATTGAGGTACAAACTACAGGAATATTTTATAATTAGAAAGCCAGAAAGCATCAAAACAAATCATTTTAAATGAATTACTCGTATTGTAGGTGCTATCAGATTTCCCATAAGCAGTTTGTTGACTATAGAATTCCGTCTAAGAGGTTAAAATGCTAAACATTTACTGGGGAAATGGCCATGACTATTAATAAACCTTTGAAATTATTTTGCAGTTTGTGAAAGTCAGGGTACAATTTAAACCTTCCCGTGGAATGCACAACAAAAAACCAAAAACAAACCAAACAAGCTTTACTTTTGGAAATGCCCCGGAAAAGACTGTTAGAGAAATTGATAAAGGGTGTTACAGTAAAAATAGACAAAGATGCTTTTCATTTCTCTCCAATTTGTGATTCTTAAAATGAGGAATATATATATATATATATATATATATATATATATATATATATGCATGAGTGCGTATGAACCTTTATAGGTTGGTGTGAAAAGATTCTTTTCAAGTTGACCAAACATGATTCTATCACTGTTTTAAAAATAATCTTCCTACAATAGTATGACATATCAAAACTAAAACTATTAAGTCAATAGTGTATGATATTGATGTAGCAGTAAGTTTTGATTCACATATGCATTATTTTGAATACAGTTAGCATTATTCACCAAATAATGATATACCTTTTTTCATATGCTATTTTTGGCAGAAAAACATTCACACATCAAGCATTTATTGAGCATATGTTAGACACTGTGCCAGGCTACTTTAGGAACATTATATTAATCCTTACAACAACCCTAGGTTGCTTATTTTACAGATGAAGACATTGAGACTAAGAAAGTTTAGTGATTGATTTTTCAGAAACCAAGATTAAAGGGCAAATATATAACTGCTCAGTCTTAAGTTAATTAAAACCAGTTAATTAGCCCTATTGGCTAAATGTTTTCTTTAACAAAAATTTGTTTCTACTTGACTATTTTTTTTTGTTACTAGTATATAATTTAGTTTCATGTCTACAAAATGAGAACAAAGACATGAGTTTAATAAGTAAAGATATATATTTGAAGTATTAAACGGTAAAATTCGTCTCTGGAAAGTCTGTTTTAGGGAAGAATTTTAAATCACAATTTGCCCAGTAATACTGATTGTATTATATATTGCTGCATAGCAAATCACCATAAATTTAGCAGTTTAAACCAAGACACATTTTTTTTTTTTTTTTATCTCACGGTTTCTGTGGGTCAGGAGTCTGGGCATGGCTCAACTAGGTCCTCTGCTTAGGGTTCCACAAAGCTGTAATCAAGGATGGCTCAACTAGATCCTTTGTTTAGAATCTCACAAAGCTGTAATCAAGGTTTCTGCTGTCCTGCATTCTTATGTGGAGGCTTGACTGGGGAAGAATCTACTTCTAAACTCCCTCAGATTCTTGGCAGAATTCCTTTCCTTGTGATTGTAGGGCTGAGGGCCCTGGCTTCTTGCTGGGTGTTGATTGGAGGCTGCTCTCAGCTCTTAGAGGTTGCCTGTGACTCCTAGAATATGGCCACAGTCCCTTGTTATGTGGGCTTCCTTAGCATGAGGAAGGAGAGTCAGCCAGCAAGGAGAGTCTCTAGAGTCTTACATGACATAGCGTAATCCTGTAACTGAAATCCTATCACCTTTGCCATATTCTGTTGGTTGTAATCCAGCCATAGGTTTTGTTCACACTCATGGGGATGGGGATTGTATAAGGGCATGAATACCAAGAGGTGAACACCAAGAGGTGGGAGTCCATCTTAGAGTCTTTCTGCCACATTTATGAACTAGGAGATTTCTTTTTCTATTTTATTTTGTCACAGGCTTAATTCAATATACAGACATTGACCTTGTTCTAGATGGATGTGGACCCACTTCTAAGTTGAGATCTAATTTACTCTAGTTATTTAAATAAAATGAAAAAATTAAGTTGAAGAAATCTTTACAAAAGCTGTCAGTGGCTAAAATGTAAAAGTGAAACTTATTTGAGAGAGAGTTTTTTTCATTTTTTTAGAATGTCAACTTAAACATATTTTTAACATTAGGTACTATATAAATACAGTGATTTTGTTTACTAGGTGGATTTGGGGGATCCTAGAGACTACTTGAAAGTTTAAATACTATCAAATTTGTTGTGAAACCTGGTTTCCTATGTATGTTTTGTTAATCATTAAATGACCCATATTTCTTCTCACTTTCTACCTAGTTCTTCCTTATTTGTATATCTCCCTACTTTCTTCTTCAGCATATCTTTCAGCACCAAGCCATGAGTTAAATTACTCCTGTGTGTAACACTGAAGAATGGTGTATGTATCATAGAATTGTGGCCAGATAAGACTAAGCCCGCTTACAAAATTGTATTTATATTACTTTATATTAATTACTTTCCTTTATCACCTCCAATTCTAAGGCTCTGAAGGAGAAAAATATTTTTTTCTCAGTTTATTTTTCCTTGATGAGCTGCTTTTGTCAATAGTAGTAAGAAAATAATAGATTTGAAGTGACCCATGTGATTTTCTGAGATCAGGTTAGTACAGCAACTCAGTTTAGTATCCCTATCATTCAGAATACTTGAAAGTTAGTTTTTTAATTCTTTTCTGATAAAATGAAAATATATTTTCCACTTGGCTCTGATAGGAGAGTCTGTTCACTTGGGATTTGTAGTATCTGAGTAAATTATTACTACCTTTGTAATTGTTGATAAGCTTTCCAGAATCTTCTGTAGAAAGTTATTTTCTCCCCATTTGGCACTTAATTGGAGGAAATAGCATGTCTTTTCAAATTACACATTTTATTTTTTAAAAAACGTTTATTGTCCCAGAGAATTCTGAAAATATTTTTGTTTTCATGTGGGTGAAAATGATTTAAATTTTAGTATCAGTGAATACTGTAGTCCTCCATAGGAATTAATTTTCTTGTATTGAAAACTTGATACCTTGACAGTAAATGAGATGAGAGTAATGGAGTGTTCTGTTTTTAAAGGCCATTGCTGGTGACTGAAATGATTTCGAGGATGGAGTGATCTTTTTGACTCATTCAGATTTATTTCATTTCTAGTTCCTTCAGACCCATAGCTTCATGATAAATTAGTCATGAGATGGTATTAATAAGAAGTAAACAGTAACTAAGGTAACAGAGGAAAGCAGTATCTTTCTTTTTCTATGGATAATCCTTTTTCTACATTTTGTCTATGCATAATCCCTTTTCTGTGGATATACTGAGAGTCATTTTATAGTAAAATCTTAATGATCAGGATTCTGTCTTAACATTGCTGTCTGGACTGTTTTGCTGAATACTCTCCCTTTATATGTTAATGATGAATGTCACAGTTTATTTATTTATTTTTAATCCTGCATAGTCTATCTGTTCTGCTGAGGTAAGATGGTGACACTTACTGAAATGGAGAACCTTGGAGGAAGAGCAGATTTAGGAGGGTGGTGTCACTAATTCCTTTTTGTATTGGTTATCTTTGAGAGACATGCAAGATAAATGAGTGGAATGTCAAGCAGGCAGTTGGATATATGGATCAGGAGCTCAGAAGAGTAGCCTCTGAGTAAATGTGAGTCATATCAATAAATTTGATGCCTGGGGAAAGAATGTGGAGATGAGAAGGTAACCCTAGTTCATTTCTTGAGGAGTTACAATATTTCAAGTATACTGAAAAAGAGCAAAGAAATTGGAGTAAGGGAAAATGACAGTATGGTATCACAGAAGCCAAAGACTCAAATGGGAGAGTGGTTACCTGTGACATGCTGCAGAGAGATCAGGTAAGATAAGGACTGATGGATCCATTAGCAAAATAGACTTGACTGGTGACTTTAGTTTTCATTCTTTGTAGAAGAAAGGTGCTAGTTGAATAAATAATGCTGAGTAGTTTACTTTTTAATAAGTTGATTTAAAAATTTTCATAGAGTAGAATTCGCTGTTTTTTATGTACAGTTCTGTGGTTAGACAAAGCATATAGTTGTGTAATCAGCACCACAATCAAGTAAAGAATAATTCCATTACTCCCCCACCCCCCACAATTCCCATGTGGTGACTCTTTATAGTCAATCCCTTCCCCTAGCCCTAAGCCCTGGCGTCCACTAATCTCTTATCCATCCCATATAGTTTTACTTTTTCCAGAAGTCATATAGATGGAGTCACACAGTATATATAAAGCCTTTTGAATCTAGCTTATTTCATTTACAGTAATATATTTGAGATTCATCTGTGTTGTTGAATATATTGATAGATTGTTCTTTTTTATTGCTGAGTGGTATTACTCTTTCTCCATCCCCCAATTGTTGGGAACCAGTGATCTGAATTCTTTCCCTATAGTTTTTGTTTTTTCAGAGTGTCATATACATAGAGCCATACAATATTTAGCCTTTTGAGTTTGGCTTCTTTCAGTTAGTGCAGTGTGTTTAAGATTCATTCATGTTGTTATGAGTATCAATACTTCTCTGCTTTTTATTGATGAGTGGTATTCTATTGTTTATTCACTCACCAGTTGAAGGACAGCTGGATTGTTTCCAATTTATGACATTTATGAATAAAACTGCTATAAGCAGTCATTTACAGATTTGTTTGTTAACATAAGTTTCCATGTATCTCAGATGGATGTTCTTTTAGTGTTTTCTGACCTCTGTGATTTCTCATGAGAAATCTGCAGTCATTCAATTTGATGTAGCCCTTTATGTAATGTTTCGCTTTTCTCTCACTCTTCACGAATTTTTTTTCCTATTTTTCTTTTGGTTTACAGTAGTTTAAGATGTGTCTTGGGGTGGCTTTCTCAATTTTATTCTGCTGGGGCTCACTGAGCTTCTTGAAACTAAATTTATGTCTTTCACCAAATTTGGAAAATTTTCAACCATTATTTCTTTTTTAAAAAATAGCTTTATTGAGATATAATTCACCCATTTAAAATGTACAATCCAATGTTTTTTATTATATTCATAAATATTTGCAGCCATTACCACAGTCAATTTTAGAACTTGTTTATTACACCAAAAAGGAACATTGTACCCTTTGGCCGTCACTTCCATCTTCCCATACTCCAGACCTAAGCAACCACTAATCTACTTTGTCTTTATAGATTTCCCTGTTTTCATCATTTCATATGAATGTAATTGCCATTATTTCTTTAAGTAATTTTTTCTATACCACTCTCTTTCTATTTTTTCATGGGATGTTAATGACGTGGATTTTAGACCTTCCACATGTCTCATGTCTCTGGGGCTCTGTTCCACATGTTTTTGAGGTTCTGTTCATTTGTTTTTAATCATTTTCATTCTTTTCTTCATATTGGATTATTTGTGTTGATCTTTTTTCAAATTTACTGTTTCCTTTGCCATCTCCATTCTTTTATTGAGCATATCCAGTATCTTTTAAAAAATTCATATATTATGATTTTCAGTTCTAGAATGATTTACATTTGGTTTTCTTTTATAGTTTTTATTTATCTGCTGAGAACTTTATATCATTCCATTCAGGCATGTTTATTTTTATCCAAAAGAGCATAGTTATAATAGCTGCTTTAAAGTCCTTGTCAGACATTTCAACATTGGAGTCATCCTGGAAGTGGTATCTGTTAATTATTATTATTTTTTTCTGTATGTTTGTTTCATATACCTAGTTAGGTTTAGACTCCCAAGTTCTGTCTTGCCCTCTCTGGATAATGGTTCCAATGTTATTTCAGTTTTCACAGCATTTGGGTTAGCATTCTGCATGTGCCACTCAGTGCATGTGCTAATTTATTTGTTAGTCTGAGACTTGTTGATATCACAGTTCAGTTACAAAAGCCTTTTTTATGCTTCCTTGGTTCTATTCTGCACACATGCAGTTTGCTGTTGAGACCAGGAGTTGTGTTTACTCATACACAGAATTAGGGGATCTCTTTCTCTAATTCTATCCTCTCTGATTTCTTCCACATTCACCAGTTCCCAGAGGCCCTTTATCCTGTTCCTCTGTCAAAATAGAATTTTCTCTCAGTCTTAACATTTTATGCTGTCACATAGCTTTGCACTATTTGGGCTGCCCTTGGGGTGAAGTGAAGAAGAGAGTGAAAAAAAAAATAACAGGGATTACCCCCCTCACACTTTTGTTATCATAGGGTCCTCTTTTCCTGCTTCCTCTGGCCAGAGAGGTAGGTTTTCTCTTGACAAGGTTTGTCTTGGAGTAGGACTGGGAGTCAAAAAGGAAATGTGGGGGGACAAAAAAGAAAATTTGTGTTCTAAAATCTTTTCCTGGTCTATCCAGAAAGTGTGATTTCTCTTGGAATTTTTGTTCACGTGCTGTGAGGCACCCTCCCACAAGAAATGCACTTACACGCCACTCGTGCAGAAAAGGGCAGTTTATTCACTCCAGCTGGCCAGCGTCCATCTCCCAAGGTGCAACCAATGAAGAGCAGCATTGGGCTTAGGTTTTGTAGGGTTTTTAAGGCAAAAATTACATCCTGATGGCACATGGGTTTGTCCAGGTGCACAAAGCAAGCCAGGGAGCTAGGTCACAGAGGCCAAGAGTGAGCTGTTCGAGCAACCAAGCATACAAGTTTTCATTATGTATGGTTCCTATTCCCGTGTAATAATTCACTGTATATGGCTCCTGTTTCTATGCAGTTGTTTTTTGTTTCTATGAGAAGGTCAGCGGTTTCTCATGCAGAAGGGGGGGAGGTAGTCTGCAGGTCAGATGGGGGCAAAATGGAGTTACTTAGGTTAAGCAAGCAATTCTACCAAAGCAGATAGCATATGTTATGAGGGTGTAGGGAGCTCTATTTCATTCCCAACTCCTCTTTAGGAAGGAATCAAATCATTGATTCATTGGTATTTAATTTGTTGTACTTAGTACGTAAGACAAGGAGTTTGACTGATTGTACTCGTTTTTGAATGTAGCTAGTGAGGTAGGAAATTCGGCAGGGTCCAATAGTCGTTAACTAAGGTGACCAGGAAAAAGATTTTTAAACCAATTTTTATTATTACTGTATGACTTTTTTCTTTCTTTAATGTATTTTCTGACTAATGCAAGGCTGTCTCTAATAACACCTGAATGGTTGATACAGAAACAGCAGGTTTTCCTAGAGCTGTATATAATCCACCTTGTTAGTCTGATTGTGTGGATTATATATGGGTGCACCTGCTGCTGTGCATTTAGAAAGGTCCAGCCTCTGTGTAGGACACAATGACCACAGCAAAGTTAACTTTTTACAACATTGTCAGATTGACCACTTGGTGTAAATCTTTTTATCAAAGCACTTTACATTTTAAAATTATTAGTTAATTTGAAAAACTCTCAATAAACTAGGAATAGAAAGCACCTTTCTTAATCTAATAAAGTGCATCTACAAAAAGCCCACAGCTAACATCATACTTAATGGTGAAAAACTTGGTGCTTTTCCCATAAACTGAGGAATAAGGCAAGCATGCCCATTTTTGTCATTTTTATGCAGCACTGTATGCTAGCCAGTCTGCTCATGACAAAGAAGGAAGTCCAGATTGGAAAGGAACAAGTAAAACTGTCTTTATCCATAGATGGTATGGTCCTGTGTGTAGAAAATACTGAGGAATCCATACAAAAAGCTACTAGAACTAAACATGTTTGGCAAGTTTGAGGACCTGAAATTAAAATAAAAAAAAGCAATTGTTCTTCTACATACTAGCAATGAACAGTCTGAAAATGAACTTAACAATTTCATTCACAGTAGCATTGAAGAGAATAAAGTGTTTAGGAACAAATTTAACAAAAGCATGCAAGACTTGTCTGTTGAAAACTACAAAATACTGCTAATAGAAATTAAAGACAATGTAAATAAATGCAGAGACTTTTCATGTTCATGGACTAGAAGACAGTATTGTTAAGATGTCATTCTTCCAAAATTGATTGATAGATTCAATGTAACCCCTCTCAAATTCCAGGAGGCCTTTTTGCAGAAATGACCAATTGCTTTTGTTGGTGGGTAGACCTCTCTGACCAAGGGGTGAATCTGGCATAGACTGAAGAAGGTTATGGTTAGTGATTTCAGCAAGTTTATCATCTCTGAGGTGGGGCAACAGAGAGGGTGTAATTCCTTGTATGTAGGGGGTACATTTAGCCATTAGTAGGGCAAAGGGAAGGAGGCTCACCCAGTTCTCGCCAGTCTCTAGTTTAATTTGGTAAGTGTTTCTTTTAAAGCCTGATTCATTCGTTCTACCTGTCCTGAACTTTGTGGCCTATAAATACAATGTAAATTCCAATTTATTTTTAATGTTTTAGCTAATAATTGGGAAATTTGGGCTGTGAAAGCCGGGACATTGTCAGACGCCGAGGTTACAGGTAGGCCAAATCTGGGGACAATTTCTCGTAACAATTTTTAGTGTTATCTGAGAGGTTTCAGTTTTGGTAGGAAAGGCTTCTGCCCATTTAGAAAAAGTGTCTATGAACACCAAAAGGTAGCAATACCCATATTGTCCAGGCTTTACCTCAGCGAAGTCAATTTCCCAGTGTTCGCCAGGGTTGGTTCCTTGCGTTCTGGTTCCAATGGGCAGCCTTGATTTTGGCCCTGGATTTACTTGTGAACAAATTTCATAGCTGATAACATTGTCTTTTGTTATTTTGTCAAGATCTTGGATGTAATAATATGTTTTTAAAAAGTTCAGTTAATTTTGTGGATCTAAGGTGTGTTCCTTGATATATCTGTTTAATCAGCAATCTGCCTAGAGCCTGTGGCAAATAAATCCTGTGGTCTGGCAAAATTTTCTAATTCATGGCATTGTTGGAGGCTTTTAAGATTTAGCATGTTTTACTTCTTTTTTTAGTATAATGGGGGGGTTGGTAGCAATTGAGGTGCCAGAACAACTATTAAAGAGTCAAATGGTCCCACTGGTTTTAATGTGGCCTCTTTGGCAGTCAAATCTGTAGCAGCATTGCCTTGGGTCTCAGATGAGTTATCTTTTTGGTGCCCCAGACAATGTATGATGGCCACTCTTTTTGGATACCATATGGCCTTAAGGAGGGCTAGTATTTTTTGCTTTATTTATTTATTTATTTATTTATTTTCTGATGTTAATAGTCCTCTCTGTTTGTATAAGGCCCCGTGAATATGGGCAGTGGCAAAAGCATATCTGTTGTCAGTATATATGTTAACAGTTTAATCTAGTCCATACTTTAAAGCCTGTGTTAGGGCTATGAGTTCAACCTTTTAAGCAGATGTTCTTTGATTTAAGGTTTGAGCCCAAATGACCCCATCTAAAGTTACTATGGCTGTCCTGGCATACCTGATTCCATTGGAGATGAATCTGCTTCCATCAGTGAACAGCATTTCATTAGGCTCTGTCCAGGGCATATCAGTCAGGTCCAGCCGGAGGCCTTGGAGAGTCTTGATTGTTTTGAGGCAGTCATGGACAGGCTTGGTTGGGTTGTCATCTGGGAGGAGGGCAGCTGAATTTAGAGCTGTGGTTTTTAGGGGCTGATCTAGAAGTAAAGCCCGATACTGGGTGAAGCAGGAGTTGGTAAGCCAATGTTCAGGTGCACTTTGTAAGAGAGTCTGTACAGAGTGAGGGGCCACTAAGCATATGTCTTGTTGGCCTCTTTTACCGTAAAGCAGTTGCCATTATGGCTTGGAGACAGGCTAGCAATCCTGTGGCTACACTGTTCAACTTCTTGGAGAGGTAGATGATAGGCCTCTTCCATGATCCCAGGGCTTGGGTGAGCACCCCCTTGGCAATGCCTCACATCTTGGTAACAAACAGGCTGAAGGGCTTCATCAAATAAGGTTCAAAGGCAAAGAGAGGTTGGCTTACTTCTGCCAGTGGGAGGCTGAAGAAAGCATCCTTAAGATCTAGCTTTTTGGTTTGTTTCTCTTCTGGACTATCTCTGTTGTTAAAGACCCTCTGGGCAATTTCAACCAGCTCAGATAACAATTTCCCTTTAAATCCCTCCTGTCTTTGAAGCGTTCTCCTAATGTCTGGGGCTGACTGGGTAACAAAGGCAATATTTATGACCCACCAGTTTTCTGGGGTCTCAGGGTCCACAGGAGTGTAGGTCCTGTAAGCCTCCATAAGGCATTCCAGGAAAGCGGCGGGGGTTTTGTTTGGTCCTTGAATAGTTTCACTTACTTTTGATAGGTTAGTGGGCTTCCGGGCTGCTGTGCGGAGTCCCCTAAGGAGGTTCTGGCAATACAGGTCGAGAGCCCCATTACTTTGGTCCGTGGTTGGGTCCTACCCATGTCTGTTAGAGGGGAACATGCATTTGAGGTGAACGGTGTCATCAGAGGGTCAGGCATCTTGACCAGTAACAGTTTTCAGGGCCTCCCTCTGGATCCACTTGCGTTCTTCTGATGTGAAGAGAGTCTGTAGGAGCTGCTGACAATCATCCCATGTAGGCTGGTGGGTAAAGAAAGCGTCTCCAGGAGGGAGATGAGACCTTGAGATTTTTCTGAGAAAGAAGGATCTTGATTTTTCCAATTGTAAACCATGAAGTTCCGGGAGGCAAGGGAGCCTGTTGGAGCGAGAGGGGGGGTTGGAGGAAGGCAGGGAGACGCAGTGCCTCTCCGAGTACACAGAGGGGAAGATCAGGTCGGGGACTGAGAGGGGGGATTGGAGGAATGTCAGGGAGAGGCAGTGCCGCTCCAAGTATGGGAATCAGGCAAAGAAAGTCCATAAATACACCCATAGTTCTGGTCAACTGGTTTTTAACAAAGTTGCCAGAGCAATTCTTTAATGTTGACTCTGACAACTGTTGCACTATGGAGTTAATAAGGCTATGTATTTATTTTAAAGTAATGAACAGAGTATGCTTTCTTAGCTGCCTAATTCATATTTTTCTGAGGTGTTTTGTCAGTTAATGCTTTCATCCAACTTAAAAGTAATGATTTTCCCATTTTCTCCATGAGTGGAAAGAATGCAAACAAACCTGTGTTTAAATAAGGTCAGCATGACATAAAGTAACAAACGACATTCTGGCACTAATCTAGCAGTCCTACAACAGTTTTTCAAATACTTTTCTTTGGTTACAGTATATTCAGAGTTTAAATCACTGCTCTTATGAACTACTGCTGTTTAACTTATCAACTTCTCCCAAATTTTTAAATCTTCTCCAGTGAAGGGAGAAGAAATTATTAAAGGAAATACTCTTAGCTTATTTTCAATTTTTAAAGCCACCTTGGGTCTTCAAAGGCATCAGAGAGTACGGGAGGCGTTAGGGTGGGGGAGGCGATCTTCTTCAGAGAAGCTGGAAGAGAAAGCTTAGTTAAAAGCACAGATGGTGTTCTATTTCCATTCATCTTGGGGCATTTTTTTAAGGCACCTTTTTAGTCATGATGGCTCGTCAGAGATTATATCAATCCAAACCTGTATGTAAGGGGGTTGTCCCATAGACTTGTTTGGAGGATTTTTGTCCCATATGTTATGTAAGACCACAGTTAATGACACACAAAAACACACAACTGGCAACACACAAAAGACAGACAAGTGGCCACGTCCAAAATTACTCTAAGATATCCACAGACACAACAATCACAATGACAAAGATGAACAAGAAACATGGAAACACAATTCCTATTGACTTGAAAGTCCCAGATTCAAAACCAAATTACCACTGGGCCCAGCCACGTTTCGGGGGCCCAAGGAGTTAGGGGAGTTAATGCTGCATCCAGCCTCCCACTAAGTCCAACCATTGGTGCACCGTCCCTTACTGAGATCTCACCTATCTGAGGAGAGAATAAAGTGCCCTGTCTGCCTCCAGGGAAAAGAAGAGGAACAGCTTCTCTATCTTCTCCTAGAAGATGAGTGCAGGGAGGGATATACTCATGAGAGAAATGATATTGCTGGGTCCTCCAAAATGTTGTGAGGCATCCTCCCACAAGCAACACACTTACATGCCACTTGTGCAGAAAAGGGCAGTTTATTCACTCCAGCTGACCAGCGTCCATCTCCCAAGGTACAACCAGGGAAGAGCAGCATTGGGCTTAGGTCTTGTAGGGTTTTTAAAGGCAAAAACTACATCCCAATGGCACACAGGTTTGTTCATGTGCATAAAGCAAGCCAGGGAGCTAGGTCACAGAGGCCAAGAACGAGCCGTTCCAACAACCAAGCATACAAGTTTTCATTGTGTATGGTTCCTATTCCCATGTAATAATTCAATGTGTGTGGCTCCTGTTTCTATGCAATTGTTTTTTTGTTTCTATGAGAAGGTCAGTGGTTTCTCATGCAGAAGGGGGGGGGTAGTCTGCAGGTCAGATGGGGGCAAAATGGAGTTACTTAGGTTAAGCAAGCAATTCTACTGAAGCAGATAACATACGTTATGAGGGTGTAGGGAGCTCTATTTCACGTTTACTGTGAAGTTACATGACTCAGTCTCTCCTCCGTTCAAATTCAGTAGATAAAGGTGAAAAATAAGCCCAGGGAACTCATCAGAACTATTTTTCAGATTTTGATTTTCCTCCCTAATATATTTGTTATTGTTAGTTTTTGTAGTCTACAGGTAGTTTCTTTTCTTTTCTTTTCTTTTTTTTCATGGCTGGCCAGTAACAGGGATCAAACCAAATGCTAGACCTTGGTGTTATAACACTGTCCTCTACCCAACTGTAAAACAGACTCATTACACCATTGTTTTTTGGTAGTGTTAAGACAGTACAAGTACTTTTATTTTATTTTATCTTATCTTATTTTATTTTATTTTATTGTGGTGGCTGACCAGTACAGGAATCGAACCTTAGACCTTGCTTGCTGTTATAATGCCATGCTCTAACCAACTGTAAAACAGACTAACTACATCATTGTTTTGTGGTAGCATAAGACAGTACAAGTACTTTTATTTTATTTTATTTTTTTATTTTATCATTTTATTTTATTTTATTTTATTTTGATGGCTGGCCAGTACAGGGATCAAACCCTGGACCTTGGTGTTATCAGCACCATCCTCTAACCAAGTGAGTTGACCAGGCAGCAGTTTCTTTTTGTATTTTGCCTGGGTTTTTAGTTTATAATCAAGGGAGACATAGGCTTAGTGATCTTATTCCATCTTGGTTGTCACCAGAAGCTCAATTTAATCTTTTTTTTCCTTTTTTTTTTTTTTCACCTTTCTGTGGTCGTTTACAAATGTGCAGTGGTAAAATTCTGTTTTTTTCTCTAGGCCATCTTGCTGCTGCTTTTCAAACATTTTAGATCAATGGTTTGCAGACTTTTTCTGTAAAGAGCAAAATTAGTAAATATTTTAGGCTTTGCAGACAAAGGGTCTTTGTCAAAACTAATCAACTCTGCTGTTATAGTGTGAAAGCAGCCATAGGTAATATGGAAACAAATCAGTGTGGATGTGTTCCAGTAAAATTTTATACAGAATCAAGTAGCAGACCAGATTTGACCCTTCAGTCATAATTTGTAGACCCTTGATCTAAGTCCTCTACATTTACTTTTTCTTGAAGTAGTGGGTGAAGAGTAAGTACTATTACCCACTGAGCTTTGTATGTTGACATAATTTTGTTTCCATGGCCACTTATATCTCTCTCCTATAGTTTAGTTTTCCTTCTTTGTAGTATCTCACGAAGTTTAATTGAACTGAATGAAAGGAGAGGAATTCACAACAGTGCACTTATGAAAAACTCTTCCCATACTAATTTGCTTTGAATATATTCCCATGGTAGATTTTTTCTGTGACCTTTTTTTTTTCTGTCACAAATATTTGGTTGGAGATAATCTTAAAGAAAATACATAGGTCATATACTTAGTATATGGTCATTTGTCATTGCAAAACTAGATAATATAAAATGAAATATTAAAGCTCTGGAAATCAGGGATTCCCAAGGATAACCTGGGAACCATATTAATAGTGTTTTTTTTTTTTTTTTCTAAATATCTTCTATGTGTCCTTTGGCCTTTTGTTTTTCAGTAAATGTAGATCTTGTTAGCTTGTGAAAGGAAATAAATGCCTAGGGTTTTATTTTTCTTAGTTTTTACTCTTGTTTTAATACTACTGAACTTCAATTTTTGATCAATGTTTTTCAGGTAAATGGTCTTAAAATGGTTGATGAGCCAATGGAAGAGGGAGAAACATATTCTTGCCATGTAAGTACTCATGTTGATTAATTAAGCTAAATTTTTAGCATATAAAGAAAGAATAATGGAAAAGGACAAAAGCTTCTGTCAGTTAAAGAAACTTACTCAGGTAAGTTGGTAATAAGAAAATGCAATTGTTAATAAATCAACTGCAATTAAAAATGTGGCAGGTTTTTCTGTGAGAAATTCTTAGGCATGAAGTTTTTTTTTTTTTTTTAAGAGCTTTATTGAGATACAAGTTATAACCCATAAAATTCACCCATTTTAAGTGTAATGGATGAAATCTTGCCAGTATATGAGTAACTGGGTTACTTAAATATAGAATCCTCTGAGATCAAACTTAGAAATATTGAAGTAAAGGGATAACCCAAAATCATTTAAAATCTATTTCCTGGCTTTTAGAAAGGATTACATCTAAATTATTTCAGAAGTTTCTAACTAGTTTTAAAGACTGCTTAGCCATTAGGCCATTCTATGCAAGGGCTATATACTAGATTCTCATTTTACATGATCTAGTTTTATAGAAGAGTGTTCTTAAGATTTTAGGGAGGGTCTGACTAATGTAGGCCTCTCCATGTATGTTGTTATTTTATTGTTGTCATTTATATAGATATTTTCATAGAGTTATAATTTTTTTTAAGCTGGAAGGAGATGCAGACAGCATATTTTATAATACCTCCATTATGTAGATTAGTCTACTGATACCTGGAGAGGCTGTGATTTATACTAGGTGGTAAAACCAGCAAGTAGCAGAATCAAGACTTATGACACGGTGTGCCTCCTATTAGATTGGCTATGTATTGTGTAGACCCAAAGAAGCTGAAAATAAGAACACTATCCTTTTCTTATTTAGTTGTGATAAAATCAACCATGATGTCTTCCCCCCCACCATGAAACTTGTTCATAAGTGGATTCATCTCAGATTGAAACTAGCACAGGAATTTAAATTGGTTTTGTCCAAGACTCTCCTTTGAAATGTTCCATGTAACTATCTCTGCAGATAGTGATCATGTAAGGACACTATCAGTTCCGACTGACAAGATGAAAAATACAATGTTATCATTTTAGCTTTTGCAATTTACTTAATAACATTTTAATTGTGAGTATAATGTAAACTTCTATCTAAATCATCTAAAGATTTATCTGCAAATCATATAGACTAAGAGACATAGTAACATTTATGTTGCTAGTTTGTAAAAGTTAAGGCATATAAGTATCTACAAAAGGCAGTGGAGAATTTAGCATTAATAAATTAACAAGGAAGCACTATGCCCCTCACCACAGGAGAAAGGAAGAAAGTGTGTGTGTGTGCATGTGCATATGTATGTATATGTATACTTGTGGCCAACATAAAGTCACAGACATATACATAGGGTGATTCTCAAATATTTACCTTTCTAATTTTAATAGAAGTTGTGTCAGGAGGTATGGTTTTTAGTGGAAAGAAAGTAAAAAATACAATGCTAGATGCCAATATGATTTGCCTCATGCAGTCAACTTCAGTGGCTAGAAGGTGGAGTCTGGAGTTTTGGGGTATAAGGGACCTAGAGTCATTTCTAGGGATTTGATTTAGTATGCATCCTGAGTTATCTGGACTTAAAACCATGTGCTTTGGTGTGTGATGGTTAAATAATACCCAATTTGTCTTAGTAAAACTAAATGGGTGATAAGAAACACTAACTGTGTAAATTTGTCCTTTTTTACATGTTTTCATAGGAATTTTTTGGTTATGATTGCCCATTGCAATGTGATGCTGGCAGCTTTGTTTTTTTTTTTTTTGGTGGTAAATTTTTTATTTTGTTTTAAAATAATGTAGGATTATAGACTGCTCTATGATGCATAGATTCTTTTTATTTTAAGTTTTTTTTTATAATTAGCATATTCATTTTACAAATTGTGATATTTCTTTATGCCCTTTGCCCGACCTATCACTTCCCAAAACCCCTCTCTCTGCCCCCCCCCCATCTCTAGCATCCTTAGGTTTGTTCTCTCCTGAAACTTCAACTTATTGTTGTGGTCTTTTCTTTCTTTCTTTCCTTCATTCCTTCCTTCCCTCCTTCCCTCCTTCAATCCATTCCTTCAGATTCTTTAAACAGCATTCTTTAAATTTGAACCTTAGGTTTTTCCTGTGTGGCTTGATGTTGTTTTGTGATTGACTAATTTACTCAACCAGTCTACTATATCTCAATTATTGTTGCTTTAGACTTTCATGGTCATTTGATCTTTTTTCTTCAGTAAAAACAAACAAATAAATCCTTCTCACACTCCACATGTATCTACCATATGACCAACAAAATTGAATTATAGTCAGTATGATTTTAATATGTCTAGATTTATCATGAGGCATTATTCCAGTTTTCAAGACATCCTTCACATTTGATAAGGATTAAGTAATAGATCACTGATAAAAAATATCTGATATCATTTTTTTTTCCTTTTTGTCTTTTTTACTGACCAGTAACAGGATCGCAACCCTCGGTGTTGCGCCCGTACCGGGGACCGGCAACGGGATCGCAACCCTTGGTGTTGCGCCTGCACCGCGCTCAGCCAGTGAGCGGGAACTGGTCTCCACATGGGATCCGAATCCTCGGAGGGAGCGCTGTAGTGCTCCCAGGCGGCGCACTCTCCAGTGCGCCACCGGGCTGGCCCTGATATCACTTTTCACCACCCAATCCTCTGCTGCTTCCAGCAATATCAGAATTAGAAGAGTACGTTATGATTCTTCTCCTTTAGTAGATGGCTGACATGAGTTAATTTCTTACATGTTGTCAAGATAATCAGGTTTCTTATATTTAGTAGTTTATGATCTCTTTATATCTGCCTTTAAAGCTTGTGTGGAATATTTGTTATTTTCTGAAATAAAGTACATATTTTAGTGCTACCAATATCTTAGGAATTTCAAAGAAGATTCAGTTAACAATTAGATTCTTTGTTGATTCCATTAGCGCAAGGTCAGCAACATATTTAGTCTGTAAGTTGATTACATCTTTGTTACCCAGAAACGTAAATGTTACGTTTAACTGAAAATGTACACTCAAAAAGAACAAACTGATGTCCTGATATTTTTAAGCCCTAAATTTCTAATTTTAAAAACTTTCATTGACATATGTCTCTTACAAGAATTCTTTAGAAACTCTTTCACAAGTGCTTTTTACTTAGTTAAACTCTTGTGGAGCCATAGAAGGGTGTATTTCAAGCTAAGGATGCCTGCTTCCTGTATAGTGGATTTTTCTTTCCTCTATTTGTCTTTCTATTCTGGTGGACATTCAGGCTTGCTGTGTTTCAGTTATTCTTTTCTCTTGCAATTCTGATGTTTATTTCTTTCTGCTCATTTACCTTCTTTTAAAAAAATTGGAACCCTTGTACTACAGATATGTAAAACTCCCAGATGGACAATTATTGTTCACCTAAAAATTGTTGGACAGTCACTATAAGATGGAGTTTATGCTGCATCATGAGGTATGCAAAGATAAATAGAATAAGATCAGTAACTTCAATTTTTACTGATGTTTTGTGGTTTTCAAAGTTCTCAGTTGAGCCTCATAACTGAGATTTGAAATGGATAGAACAGGTATTATTACCATTTTATAGATGAGGGAACTAAGGAGCTGACCCCAGTAAACAGAATAAAACAACCCAAGTGGGAACTAGTTTGCCACCCTTCTGTGGTTTTCCATCATCAGTACAGAAGTTTGCAAACCTAAGTACTCTGCAGTTACCTTCTAGTGTGTACATCACTTTGATGTATCTGTTTCACCCTAGTGGCACTTTGACATTTGTGTTATTATTACTGTTAGCCTTCTTTCAAAGTATGCTGATATTGGCTTGGTTTTCAATGACCCTGGATTATTCACTGCATGAGAAGGGTATATCAAGCTGTTCTTACAGGTTTCTACATACACATGTTTCAACAAATTCACAACTAAGTGCTTCTTAGAATTTCATTTTGATCTGTTAACCAAACTGACCTATCTACCCTACATGAATAAAGCAAATGTTTGAACAGATGGATGTTGCATTATTACATAAAACTCGACAAATTTAGGCTTCAAAAATCCCTCTTGTTCTGTTTTGACTTGTTTTCTGGAGGTTAGTTCCACAGTCCTGTTGAACTGTTGTAATAGAGTTACAGTATATTGCTAATAGATTGTCATAAGCACTTTCTTTTTCTCTCTTTAACAGGTTATTCCTCTCTTCTAAACAAATCAGCTGTTAAATGAATGGAGCAGTAGTGTATGTGACAGTTAGTTTTGTACTTTATCAGTATGTTTTTCCACTGTTACAGCAATATTGGCCCCCTTGATTAAAAAGGTGATCACAGATTATAGAGGTCAGAGCATACTATTTTGGTTGTGGTTGAGCTTTCATAGTTTTTCCGTATATCAACAATTACTTTGGGTTTGAAGACGACGACAACAACACCAACTAACTTATAGTCATCCTTGCTTCAGATTTGTCATTTGTTGTGGAAAGAACAGTGGTCCGTACTTGAAAGTTATTAAATCTTTATTTTAGAGTAGCAACTTTCTTTTCACAGATTAACTAAGATTAGGCACCATGAATAAGTTTGCTAGAACTACCTTAATAAAGTACCACAGACTGGGGTGGCTTAAACAACAGAAATTTATTTTCTCACAATTCTAAAATCTGTAAGTCTGAGATCATGGCATTGGCAGGGTTGGTTTTTCTGAGGCCTCTCTCCTTAGCTTGTAGATGGTTCTTTTCTCCTTGTGCCTTTACATAATCTTCCTTCTATGTATGTGTCTTAATTTACTCTTCTTGTAAGGGTACCAGTCATATTGGATTATGGCCCACCCATGTGGCCTCATTTTATCTTAATTATCTTTTTAAAGGCCCTGTCCCCAAATACAGTCATATTCTGAGATCTGGGGGTTAGGATTTTAATATATTGATTTTTAAGGGACATGATTTAGCCCATAGCACACTTGCATCTTTTTGTTTCTTTAAAGGATATGATATTTCGGACAAAATTCTCTATCCTCAAGTATACATTTTATTGCTGTATCCCCAGTGTCTGAATATGTGCTTAATGAATGTTGTTGATCTGTTGAGTGAGTGAATAATTAAAAAGAGAGTGTATATGTGGAAAATAAGGCTATATATCAGGCAACTTTATTATACCAGGACAGGAAAGTTTTTTCTAGGATGATTTACTCTTAGGAAAAACCAAATGAATCACTAGTAAGTACATTGACACATTATTTTGAGCTAGATTGCTGCTACTCTCAAGCTTTTAGAATGGTGCAGAACTTGAAGAAAGTGAGGTGGAGGGAGGAGGGAGGGTTCCAGATGACAGAAAAAGAACACCATAATAGTTAACACCAACAAACATAGCCTTGGGAAGGCTGAAAAACGTTAGACAATAGACAAGAATGGATCAGGGAGCAGATGAAATAAAGATGACCAGTAATGGAAATGGTGACACAGGAGGGTATCAGATACTTTGATGGTAAAACAGAGCTAGTGGCATACAAATGATAAAACACCTCTGAATAAGTAGCTGTGTGCATGCATATATGTACAGGTGTGTATATATTTGTGTGTTTATCTTTATAATTATATCTATAAGTCTTAGAAGCACCAAAATAGTGGTTTTCAATCCTGGCAATGTATCAGAATCATCTGGAGAGGTTTTAAAAAATACACATGCCTGAGCCCCACCCTAGTTCTACTAAACATAATCTCTGAGGGACCCGAACAAGTGCATTAAATAAATATTTCTTCTACAGGTGTTTCTTATGTGCAGCTAAGGGCATTGTAAACTACTGTCTACTTAAAGGCAAACCAGCCATAATTTAATTATATACGTAGTTGTTTGCTTAGGAACGTATGTATGTTTTCAAAAAGGCTGATGACAAAGCATTAGTTAATATCAGCATTTAAAAAAAAAAAATACAGATTCTGGGGTCATTATGCCCTTTATTTGTGTCAAGTACAACACAGTGTATGTAATAAAAATACTGATCGTGAATAATCTGGAAAAAAGTTTGTATTCCTCATACTCAAAGGAAAAAGTGCTAATTTTATTAAATTTAGAAATGCTATCACAAAGTTTGTTATATTCAAAATTGACACAATTCCTTTGGCCAGGTTGAATCTCCTATTTCCCTTTTCCTTTATATATTTAAAAAATCAATTCTGGTCATATATTTTTCTGGTTTTTAAAAGGTATTTAAAAATATTTTTGAAGCTTCTTATTGTTTAATTTTACCTTTAAATCTTTTATTTTATTGCATATAAGGTGTACAATGTGATACTTTGATATATGTAGTGAAACGATTACTGTAGTCAAGCTAATTAACATATCCATCATCTCACATAGTTACCCTTTTTTTCTTGTGACAAGAGCTATCTTTATGTTTTGCTTCTTTTTCTTTTTAAAATATTGAGAGGATTTGATGGAGTTTGGATGTGTTGTCCCCTCCAAAACTCATGCAGAAATTTGATCTGCAGTGTGGCAGTGTTGGAAACTGATTGAGTCATGGGGCGGATCCCTCATGAATGGATTAATGCTCTCCCTGGGTGAGGGGGGATTAATGAGTGAGTTCTCACTCTGTAGAATATAAGCTTCATGACATCAAGGAACTTCCCTACCTTTTTACCCTGGCATCTTGCACAATGTCTGCCTCAAACTTACTTAGTTAATATTGTAGAATGCATTATTGAATGAAAGAAGGTTTGGAGCTCTCTCTCTCTCTCTCTCTCGCATCCTCTCTCTTGCTTCTTCTCACCATGTGATCTGCTTGTACCCGCCGGCTGCCTGCCGCTTTCCACCATGAGTAGAAGCAGCCTGAGGCCCATGTCACATGCAGCTGTCCCAGAATCGTAAGCCAAATAAACCTCTTTTCCTTACACATTACCCAGTTTCAGGTATTTCTGTTATAGCAACACAAAACGGACTAAAACAGGATTTCTTTGGCTTTCTGCTACTGTAAGATCAAACAGCTATTGTGCTAAGCATTAGGAATACAGAGATGAATTTGGTAATATTTGCATTCAAGATGCTTGCAGTCCAATGGGAAAGAAAGACAAGATACTTAAGTTGTTAGGACACTGTAACAATATTATATGGTGACTGTTTACTGGGAAAAGTAGTCTTTCTCATCTAGTAAAATTTTCGTGTTAGGAGCTTTTTATTAAATTAAATTAAATTAATTAATTAATTAATTAATTATTTTGTCCTTTTTGAGACCAGCCGCACTGCGCTCAGCCAGTGAGCGCTGTGAGTGCACTGGTCATCCCTATAGAGGATCCGAACCCACAGCAGGAGCGCTACTGCGCTCCCAGCGCCGCACTCTCCCAAGTGCGCCATGGGCTCAGCCCGTTAGGAGCTTTTTAGGATACTGCTGCTGAAAGTTGAAAGGTGTATCACAGTTTTAAAGGATGGACCTGTGGGGATTTTAATAAGAGAAAAAGGGGCATTGAACAAACATTTTCATTTGGAAGATTTTCTTAGGTTTGGTGAAACTAGCTGGGGTACAGTTGTTTCCTACTCTGAACACTTTTTAAAAAACTGATGTCATTATGATCAGTGCTTGTAATGATGATCCTGAACATGCCAGGGACCTGAATTGCCTTCTTAACCATAAAAATAGTGTACTGTGTTCTGGAGGGGACCGTAGACACGCATTTAACAAAACCCCTTTGTCATGTGAGAAAACCGAAGTAGAGAGTGGTTTATAATTTGGCCAAGGCTGCTTAGTTTATACATGGCATTGTGAAGAGCAAAACAAAGTCTACTGACTGTTCTTCTAGTGTTCTTTCCACTGGAGAAAACTTCCAAAAAGTATGTTTTTGTTATGTTCCATGCTTTGAAGACCAGTATATATTCCTAGTATGTCGCAAAAACTCAGTTAACCATAATATTGAGTAGTTTGTGTGTGTGTGTATGTTTGTATGTATGTATGTATATATAGCTCTTTATTACAGAGGTCTTATTTATCGTTTGTATGTCACTCGGTCTTTTTTACCATCAAAGTATCTGATACCCTCCTGTGTCACCATTTCCTATATTGATCTTTCTTATTTCATTTGCTCCCCACCCCATTCTTGTCTATTGTGTAACATTTCTTGGCCTTCCAAAGGCTATGTTTATTGATGTTTACAATTACAATCTTCTATTTTTGTCATCTGGAACCCTCCCTCCTCCTTCCACCTCACTTTCTTCAGGTTCTGCACCATTCCAAAAGCTTGAGGGTAGCAGCAATCTATCTTGAAATAAGCTGGTAATGTACTTATCAACCCATTTGTTTTTTTCCTAAGAGTAAATCTGTTGTTGCTTTTGGTATACAAAAATTATATTGCAATTGTATGTACAAATGAAACATACTTTAATGTAATCCCACAATGTCACATTAAATCATATGTTTGTATTTAAAATTTATTTATGTATTTATTATCTTTTTGAGAGGATTTTATTTTTTTATACTTCTGAATTTATTTTTATTTTTCTAATTTTAAATTTTTTTTCATTTTGTAAATATAACAAGGATATGCACATTTATTTGTTCAGATAACAAATTCATACACTAAATAACAGATGAATAACAAAATACTCTGTTAGAAAGTAGGGCTTCAAATTTTCACAAAAACATTAAAATTTACTTATATCATTTTACGCTGTCTACAATTATTTGAAATAGCTCTCTAAAGTTTTCTAAAAGCATGCAAATATCAAATTAATTTCCTTTTTAAAATTTTTAAGTTTTCAATATGCATTGTAGTTGATTTTTGTGACACTTTACCCATTCCTTTTCCTCCCTCCCTCTCTCCCCTCCCCCTGCACATCATGTCTGTTCACTTGTCTTAACAAGTTCAAGGAATTATGATTGTTGTGTCTTCTTCCCTCCCCACCCTTTACTTGTTTGTGTTTATTATTTATTTATTTATTTTTAGCTTGACAAATAAGTGAGAACTTGAGGTATTTCTCTTTCTGTGCCTGACTTGTGTCACTTAATATAATTTTCTCTAAGTCCATCCATGTTGTTGCGAATGGTAGTACTTCATTTTTTTATAGCAGAGTAGTATTCCATTGTGTAGATAGACCACAGTTTCCTTATCCACTCATCTGATGATGGACATCTGGGCTGGTTCCAGCTCTTGGCTATTGTAAATAGTGCTGCAGTAAACATGGGAGTAGAGGTACCCCATCAGCATGATGATTTCCATTCCTTTGGGTATATTCCCAGCAGTGAAATAGCTAGGTCATATGTTAGATAAACCTGTAATTGTTTGAGGAACATCCATACCATTTTCCATAAAGGCTGCATCATTTTGCAGTCCCCCAACAGTATATGAGATTTCCTTTTTCTCTGCAACCTCTCCAGCACTTATCATTCTCAGTCTTTTGGATATTAGCCATCCTAACTAGAGTGAGATGGCATATAAAAGTGGTTTTGATTTGCATTTCCCAAATGCTGAGTGATGTTGAGATTTTTTCATGTTTCTGTTGGACATTCATATACCTTCCTTTGAGAAATGCCTTTTCAGCTCCTTTGCCCATTTTTTTAATTGGGTTATTTGTTTTTTTGCTATAAAGTTGTTTGAGTTCCTTGTATATTCTGGATATTAATCTTTTGTCAGATGTATATTTTGCAAATATTTTCTCCCAATCTCGTTGTCTTTTCACTCTGGTGATTGTTTCTTTTGCTTTCAGAAGGTTTTTAGTTTGATATAACCCCATTTGTTTATTTTTCCTTTAGTTGCCTGTAGTTTTGGGGTCATATTCATGGAGTCTGTATGCACTCCTACTTCCTGGAGTGTTTCCCTTATGTTTTCTTTAAGGACTTTTATTGTTTCAGGATGTATACTTAAACCTTGCATCCATCTTGAGTTGATTTTGGTATATGCTGAGAGGCGTGGGTCTAGTTTCATTCTCCTACGTATGAAAATCCAGTTTTCCCAGCACCATTTGTTGAAGAGCCAGTCTCTTCTCCAGTGGGTAGACTTAGTGTGTTCATCAAAGATTAGATGGTTGTAGGTGTGTGGGTTGATTTCTGGGTTCTCTATTCTATTCCACTGATCTGTGTGTCTGTTTTTATGCCAGTACCATGCTGTTTTGGTTATGCCAGTACCAAGCTGAAAGCTTTTCCCCATTCAGGATGATATTGGCAGTGGGCTTATCATATATGGCTTTAATTGTATTGAGACACTTTCCATCTATACCTAACTTGTAGAGAGTGTCATGAACGAATGTTGAATTTTGTCAAATTCTTTTTCATCATCTATAGAGATGATCATATGGTTTTTGTCTTTGCTTTTATTGATGTGGTGCATCACATTTATTGATTTGTGTAAGTTGAACCAACTTTGCATCCCTGGGATGAATCCCACTTGATCATGTTGGATAATTTTGTGTATGTATTGCTGTATTCTGTTAGCTAGTATTTTACTGAGGATTTTTGTATCTTTATTCATCAAGGCTATTGGCCTGTAGTTTTCTATTTTTGTTGTATCTTTATTTGGTATTGGTATCAGGGTGATGTTTGCCTCATAGAATGAGTTTGGTAGAATGGCCTCCGTTTCAATCGTTTGGAATACTTTGTAGAGAATTGGTAGCAGTTCCTCTTTGAAGGTTTGGTAGAACTCTGCAGTGAACCCGTCCAGTTCCCGGCTTTTCTTTGTTGGGAGACTTCTGATAACAGCTTCCATCTCTTTTATTGTTATTGGTCTGTTCAGATTGTCTGTATCTTCTTGACTCAGTTTTTGTAGTTTGTATGTGTCCAGAACTTTATCCATTGCCTCTAGATTTTCAAATTTGTTGGCATATAGTTGGTTATTAGTCTTGAATGATTCCTTGTATTTCTGAGGTACAGCTGTAATATCACCTTTTTCATTTCTTTTTTGTTATTTGGGTCTTCTCTCTTAGTCTAGCTAAAGGTTTGTCAATTTTATTTATCTTTTCAAAAAACCAACTTTTTGTTTTATTGATCTTTTGTATCATTTTTCAGGGTTCTATTTCATTTGGTTCTACTGTGATCTTAATTATTTCTTTCTGTCTGTCTGCTAACTTTGGGTTTGTATTCTTCTTGTTTTTCTAGATCTTTAAGGTGAAGTGTTAGGTTGTTTTTTTGCCATCTTTCTGTTCTTCTGAATTAAGCATTTAATGCAATAAATTTCCCCCTTAGTACTTCTTTTGCAGTATCCCACAGGTTTTCGTATGGTGTGTTATTATTTTTATCAATTTCAAGAAATTTTTTGATTTCCTGTATAATTTCTTCTTGTACTCATATGTCATTAAGTAGAGTGTTGTTTAATTTCCATGTGTTTGTATAGTTTCCAGAGTTTCATTTCTTATTTGTTTCTAATTTTAATCCATTGTGATCTGAAAATATACATGGAATAGTTCCAATTTTTTTGAATTTGTTGAGACATGCTTTGTGATCTTTCATGTTGTCTATCCTGGATAATGTTCTATGAGCTGATGAGAAGAATGAATATTCTGAGTTTGTTGGGTGGAACATTCTGTAGAAATCTGCCAAGTCCATTTGGTCTTAAATGTTGTTTGGATCTTGTGTTTCTCTACTGATTTTTTGCCTAGATGATCTGTCCAATATTGAGAATGGGGTGTTCAGGTCCCCTGCTATTATGGTGTTAGTGTCTATCTCATTCTTTTGATATAATAGTGTTAGCTTTATAAATCTGGCTGCTCTGACATTTGACGTGTATATATTCACGATTGTTATGTCTTCTTGATTGATAGATTCTTTTATCATTATATAGTGGCCTCCTTTATCTCTTTTTATGGTTTTTGCTTTAAAGTCTGTTTTATCTGATATAAGAATAGCTACTCCAGCTCGATTTTCATTTCTATTTGCATGGTATATCTTTTTCCATCTTTTCACTCTTAGTCTATGTGTGTCTTTACAGGTGAGGTGAGTCTCTTGAAGGCAGCACATTGTTGGGTCCATCTTTTTAATCCAGTCAGTCAGTCTGTGTTTTTTGACTGGGGAATTTAATCCCTTCACATTTAGAGTTATTATTGAAAGGTGTTTATTTACTCCTACCATTGTATTGATTTTTTTTGGCTGTCTTAAGTATCTTTTGTTCCTTTCTTTCTTATTTTCTGTTTGTCTTTTGTATTTGTTGGTTTCTTGGGATGGTAGATAAGCTGTTTCTTTTTCTTTATTGTTATTATTTTTGTTTTACTAGCAGGTTTTGTTCTTTCCTGAGTATTCATGGCCATGATGGTTGTTTTTTCAGTATGAAACCCACTACTTCCTTGAGAATTTCTTGTAAGGCTGGTCTTATGGTAGTTATATCATACAGTTTTTCTTTGTCTAAGAAATATACTATTTGTCCTTCATTTCAGAAGGATAGCTTTGCTGGGTAAAGAATTCTTGGCTGGCAATTTTTGTCCTTTAATATTTTGAGTATATCATCCCATTCTTTTTGGGTTTTTAGGATTTCTGATTAAAAGTCTGATGTTATTCTGATTGGGGCTCCTTTATAGGTGACTTGCTACTTCTTTCTTGCAGCTTTTAAGATTCTCTCTTTGTCTTTGAATTTTGCCAGTTTGTCTATAATACATCTTGGAGAGGACCTTTTTGGGATCAATATGTTTGGGGATCTTTGGGACTCCTGAATCTGAAGATCTGTGACTTTCCCTATGCCTGGGCAGTTTTCTGCTATTTTTTTTGTTGAATATATTTTCAATGCCATTTCTTTCTTTCTCCCCTTCCAGAATACCCATGATTTGTATATTTTATCACTTAATGTTATCTGGTATCTCTCTTAGATTTTCTTCAATTTTTAAAATTCTTTTTTCTGGTCTGTCTGTGTTAATTCAAACAGCCTGTCGTGAAGGTCAGAAATTCTTTCTTCTGCTTGCTCTAGCATGCTGGTTAGACTGTTGTGTTTTTTATTTTGTTGAATGAATCCTTCAGCTCCACAAGCTCTGCTACATTCTTTTTCAGGGCATTGATTTCTTTGTACATTTCTTCTTCTGATCCTGTATATATTTTTCTCATTTCCTTTTGTTGTCAAACTAAATTTCTTTGATCTCATTTAGTTTCCTTAGAATTGTTACTCTAAGTTCCTTGTCAGTCATTTGAAGGACTTCCTGTTCTATAGGTTCTAGAGCTTGAGAGTCATTTTTTTCTTTGGTGGTGATGTACTTTCGTGATTTTTCGTATTTCTTGTATCTTTCCTTTGGTGTTATGGCAGGGGGTATCATGGTCCACTCATTCCACCCTGATGTCTGGCATGGATCCTGAATGGGCTGCCCATTTTGGCCTCTCTGGTCAGCAGGCACTGGCCTGAGCTCTTGGTCTTACAGTGATTGCCTTTTCCGGTGTGGCTGACTTTGGGTGTGTGGGCCTGGTGGCTCTTGGCCCTCTCTAAGTGGCAGGGACTGACCTGGGCTGGCAGTCCCACAGCGTCTGCCTTTTCCAGTGTGCTGAGTTGGCATGTGTGGGCCTGGTGGCTGTCATGCTTCTTTGGATGGGAGACACTGGCCTGGACTTGGGGTCCCACGGTGCCTGCCTTTTCTGGTGCTATTGACTTCGGGCATGTGGGCCTGGCAGCTCTCTGGCCTCTCTAAATAGCAGAGACTGACCTGGGTTGGAGGTCCCTCAATGCCTCCCTTTTCTGGTGTGGCTGACTCGGAGCATGTGGGACCAGCAGCTCTCAGGCCTCTCTCTCAAATGAATTTCAAGAGCAGAAGATGAATAAACTTCTCAGAGACAAATTGATTTCTAAGTAAATCAATGAGTCCACTTAATAAAATAAATCAAGAACAGAAATTAAATAAGTTTAGCAACATAATTGCATCAAAAAGCAATAATATAAATACAAAGACACTTCCAAAAGTTCATTGAAAATGGAATTGAAAGATAATAGAAATCTTTCCCTGAAGCTTTTTGTTTTGTTTAAATTTTTCCTTTTTTTAAAAAAAAAACATCATAGAAAACATTTTCTTTGATCACAGTAACAGAAGGAAATTTAGAAAACTCACAGTTGTGTGGAAATTAAGCAACACTCTTCTAAATAAACAGTGGGTAAAAAGAAAAACCACAGGGAAATTAGAGAGTACTTCAAGATAAAGATTAAAGTGCAATATATCAATATTTATAGGGTGCAGGGTTCATGCAGTGCTTAGAGGAAAATTTATACTTGTAAACACCTATATTAAAAATAAGAAAAATTTCAATTCAGCACTGTAAATTTCTACCTTAAGAAGATAAGAAAAGAAGAGCAAACTATGCCAAAAGCAAATATTAGTAGGAAATAACAAAGATCACAACAGAAATATATGAAATAGGCAATTAAAAAACAGTAGAAAAAATCAACAAAACCAAAAGTTGATTATTTTAAAAGATCAACAAAATGTGCAAAACTGTATCTATACTGACCAAAAAAAGGAGAAAAGTCTGAAATTACTAAAATTAGAAATAAAGTAAGGGCATTATTACATTGTCACTCTTGCTTTTTGTGATGGTAAGATTTAGTTTCTTTCTCTTTCTCATTTACATTTTTGTTCTACCAGTGGGTTTTGTTCTTTCTCATGTATTTGTTGTAGTGATTATCATTTTTGGGATTCCAGATGCAGGACTTCCTTGAGGACTTCTTGTAGGGCTGGTCATGTGGTGGTAGACTCCCGTAGCTTTTGTTTGCCTGGAAAATACAGTATTTTCCCCTCATTTCTAAAGGACAGCCTTGCTGGGTATCATATTCTTGGCTGGCAGGGTTTCTTTCTTTCTTTCTTTTTTTTTTTTTTTTTTAGTATTTTGAATATATAATCCCATTTTCTTTCCTATAGACTTTCAGTTGAGAAGTCTGCTGTTAGTTTGACAGGGGTTCCTCTATAGTAACTTGACACTTTTCTCTTGCTTCTTTTAAGATTCTTTCTTTTTCTTGAGCTTTGCCAGTTTGGCTATAATGTGTCTTGGAGAGGATCTTTTTGGGTTGAATCTGTTTGGGGATCTTTGAGCTTCCTGAGTCTGGAAATCTTTGTCTTTCCATATACCTCGGAAGTTTTCTGCTATTATTTCGTTGAATATGTTTTCAATGCCATTTCTTTCCCCACCCCCCCACCCCCTTTCTTTGATCCTCCGGGATCTGAAGGTCCATGTCCTTCCTGTACCTGAGAAGTTTTCTGTTATTATTTCATTGCATAGGTTTTCCATGCCTTTTCCTTTCTCCTCCCCTTCTAGAACATCCATGATTCGAATGTTTGTATACTTAAGGTTGTCTGCTTGCTCTCTTAGATTCTCTTCATTTTTTAAAATTATTTTTTCCTTTTTTTTGGGTCTGCCTAGGTTATTTCAAAAAGACTATCTTCAATATCAGAAATTCTTCTTGTTCTAGCCTGCTATTTAAGCTGTTGTTTCTGTTTTTATTTCATTGAGTGATTCTTTCAGTTCTATGTGTTCTACTACACTCTGTTTTAAGGTATTAATCTCTTTGTAAATTTCCTCCTTCATATCCTGGATTTTTTTCTTGTTTCATTACATTTTCTAACTGACTCTTCTTGTATCTCAGTGAGTTTCCTTAAGATTGTTGCTCAGAATTCCTTTTCAGTCATTTCAAAGTTTTCCTGCTTTGTAGGGTTTGGTATTGGAGAATTACTGTATTCCTTTGGTGGTGTCATAATTTCTTGTGTTTTCATGTTTCTATTACCTCTGCAGTGATGTCTGGTCACCTGGTAGAGCACTTGCTTCTTCTCTTACTCTGGAGTGGGCTTTGAGGAGAGAGACATCCTCATCTTTATCTGGTTTCTGCTGGTGACTCTCCTTGCATCAGTGCAATTGAATGTCTGGTAGGCTACCTGCACAGTGGCTTTGTGTGCAGCTGTTGTGGATCACTTGTTTGGAAGTGGTGTTTTTGGTAGGCTCTCGTGTTTGCCTTTGGGTGGGGGATACTGCCCTAAGCTCCTTGCCTAGGACCCCGAGCATGTAGTCTTGCCTGCTTCCAGGTGGAGGGGCCTGTAGCCCTTGGCTTCTTGCCTAAGCCCCTGGGCATGCTCTCATATATATATATATATATATATATGTTTTTTTAGAATAAGTTTTATTAAGTATATTTGAGATTTACAACATGATACGGGATACATATAGATAGCAAAATGGTTACAATAGTGAAGCAGACTAACCTGTCTTATCTCACATGATTAGATGACTTTTTTTTTGTGACATTAGCAGCTAAAATCTACTTCCTTAACAAAAATTCCTAATACAATACAATTTTATTAACTTTGTTCTTATGTTGTATATTAGATCCACAAAAGTCTCTTTTTCAATGGGGAGGCTCAGTCTCATAGCAGATTTATTTTTATTTTATTTTATTTTTATATGTATAAGTCACTGATTAAAAAGAATCTGCTGAAATATTATTTTGATGCATAAGAAACATCCACTGACATCCTTTTAGAGCAAATTATTCTTCATTTCTGATTGACATAGCAGTTGTTCATAATACCTAAAACTAAAATTCCTCTGCCTAGATACCCCTTTTGAGAGAGTGAATGTCTGACTACCTATGTGATATGGAAGTTATTTTAGCTGCCATAAAGGCTAGCTCATTTGTGACCATACTCTTCTCCACATTCGTCACAGGCATCATTGATAAATCAATTAGTTAAAGGGTGAATTGATTGAGAACATTCTTGTCACCAAGACCAGAATTAATATGGTATTATGGAAAGCTACTGAGACTTCTAGACATTATGATTAACTACTCATGTGAACTTAAACTCTGTGGGTCTCAGTTTTCTTCCGTATATAGTCAGAATGTTGGATAATGTATCCCTTCCAGCTCTGTTATTTTGTGGTATATAATACATCTGAGGTTTTTTTCATCCTCACTACTGTGCTTAACTAGGGTCTAGAATTACTACTTGAGTGTAGTCATCACAGCTGAGTGGAGTCCTGCATCAAGAGACAGTAATAACGCTCCCCGAGTGGCTTCCTTTCTGCCTGACCTAGGTGGTAGGAAATGTGGTATGTGCTGTCAGAACACAGGTGTCATGAAAACCACCACTAAATCAAAGCAAAAATGGGAAAGGAAAAGACTCATCTTAACATTGTCATTGGACACGTAGATTCGGGCAAGTCCACTACTACTGGCCATCTGATCTACAAATGTGGTGGGATTGACAAAAAAACTATCGAAAAGTTTGCAAAGGAAGCTGCTGAGATGGGAAAGGGCTCGCTCCTTCAAGTATGCCTGGGTCTTGGATAAACTGAAAGCTGAAGGTGAGCGTGGTATCACCATTGATATCTCCCTGTGGAAATTTGAGACCAGCAAGTATTACATGACTATCATTGATGCCCCAGGACACAGAGACTTTATCAAAAACATGATTACAGGCACATCACAGGCTGACTGTGCTTTCCTGATTGTTGCTGCTGGTGTTGGTGAGTTTGAAGCTGCTCTCTCCAAGAATGGGCAGACCCATGAGCATGCTCTTCTGGCTTACACACTGGGTGTGAAACAACTGATTGTTGGTGTTAACAAAATGGATTCTACTGAGCCACCCTACAGCCAGAAGAGATATGAGGAAATCATTAAGGAAGTCAGCACCTACATTAAGAAAATTGGCTACAACCCCAACACAGTAGTATTTGTGCCAATTTCTGGTTGGAATGGTGACAACATGCTGGAGCCAAGTGCTAATATGCCTTAGTTCAGAGGATGGAAAGTCACCCATAAAGATGGCAATGCCAGTGGAGCTACACTGTTTGAAGCTCTGGATTGCATCTTGCCACCAACTCGTCCAACTGAAAAGCCCTTGCATCTGCCCCTCCAAGATGTCTACAAAATTGGTGCTATTGGTACTGTCCCTGTGGGCTGAGTAGAGACTGGTGTTCTCAAACCTGGCATGGTGGTCACCTTTGCTCCAGTCACTGTTACAACTGAAGTAAAGTCTGTTGAAATGCACCATGAAGCTTTGAGTGAAGCTCTTCCTGGAGACAGTCTGGGCTTAAATGTTAAGAACGTGATAACAACTATACTTTTATGAAGTTGTTACAACAAGCAAATGGAAAGGACATTCTTGGGGGGGAGGGGAGAGAGGGAGGAGGGAGGGAGGTGTCGGTGATGGGCCATAATAATCATATACAGTGTATATTGACAAAATAAAAATTTAACAAAAAAAAAAATGTTAAGAACGTGTCTGTCAAAGATGTTTGTCGTGGCAATGTTGCTGGTGACAGCAAAAATGACCCACCAATGGAAGCAGCTGGCCTCACTTCTCAGATGATTGTCCTGAATCATCCAGGCCAAATCGGTGCTGGTTATGCCCCTGTACTGGACTGTCACACAGCTCACATTGCTTGCAAGTTTGCTGAGATGAAGGAAAAGCTCGATCGGCGTCCTGGTAAGAAGCTGGAAGATGGCCCTAAATTCTTGAAATCTGGTGATGCTGCCATCATTGATATGGTTCCTGGCAAGCCCCTGTGTGTTGAAAGCTTCTCTGACTGTGCTCCTTTGGGGCAAGGTCACCATGTCTGCCCAGAAAGCTTAGAAGGCTAAATGAATATTATCCCTAATACCTGCCAACCCAGTTTTAATCAGTGGTAGAAGAATGGTCTCAAAACTGTTTATCACAATTGGCCATTTAAGTTTAATAGTAAAAGACTGGTTAATGATAACAATGCATCGTAAAACCTTCAGAAGGAAAGGAGTATGTTTTGTGGACCATTATTTGTGTGTGTGGCAGTTTTAAGTTATTAGTTTTTAAAATCAGTACTTTTTAATGGAAACAACTTGACCAAAAATCTGTCACAGAATTTTGAGACCTATTAAAACAGAGTTTAATGAGAAAAAAAAAATATTAAAAAATATTCAGTAAAGATATGACCATGGTCTGGAAATATTTGTTTTGGGATCTGCAGATTTTTTTTTTGTCTGTTCCAGTTTATTTATTTTTTTTAAAAGATGACCAGTAAGGGGATCTTAACCCTTAACTTGGTGTTGTCAGCACCACGCTCTCTGAAGTGAGCTAACCGGCCATCCGTATATAGGGATTCGAACCCGTGGCCTTGATGTTATCAGCACCGCACTCTCCCAAGTGAGCCACAGGCGGCCCCTATTTTTTGTTAATGTGGCTACTTGAACATTTAAATATTTAAAAGTATATAGTGAAATACTATTTAAAAGAACTCTTGAGGTCCACTTTTTTTTTTTGCCATACTCCACAGTTTACAAGGTTTGAGCTCAACTTTCTCTGCCACTACCTCGTAAGTCACACTCCAGTGAGGGTCTTGAGATCCTTAGTTATTAATATTTTTATTGCATTGCTACCTATTGGAAAGGAAGGCTGAAGTGCAGATTTCATTATACATGCTTCTGTTTACAACAAATTATATAGTAGGAAGGGTGATGGTCGTGTATCTGTATATATTTAAAAAAAACATGGAAATGGGGATACTAGTAGTCCTTAAAACTCTGTGATAGATTGAGGGAGTTGGGCATTATGCGAATTCTGGTTCTTAATGGAGCTTATCATAAGACGTTGGACCTGGATTTGAGTATTATTTGGATTTCTTTTCACAGGATGAAGGAGTTGTTAAAGAAATTCCTATTACTCATCACGTTAAGGAAGGATATGAGAAAGCAGATCCTGCGCAGTTTGAGTTGCTCAAAGTTCTTGGTCAGGGATCATTTGGAAAGGTAATGAATACTTTCCTTCACATTTGTTTCTCTTCTAAACATTTAGCAAAAAGTGTGCATGTAAATAGAAGTCTGATGAGTGTGCCATTTCTAAGCTTCTGAAAGAATTCACACAAAGGTAACTATTTAATTTAATTTTACTTATTTTATATCTGTCATGCCTTTATTTCCATTTTTAATACTACTATGTCATAGTCAAGGTTTACCAATCCCTTGGGCTTACTGATTTCTCTAGGGAGAAATACAGTGTGCTCTTTATTGGCTGCCTAAATCAGGGTAGTTTGATTTTTATAAAAAAATGGTATTCCTTGTTTTCCTGTTCAAATGCTGGCATGGACACAACTTGTTCTCTCCTGTTGATTTCATCTCCGTTTCTTAGCTCTATCACAGCAGTGTGAATTTATTTCTTAATTCATATATGAATTCATGAGTTTATCTATCATCTGTTAAAGCAAAGTAGAATAAGGGTGTGTAAAGTAGAGCAAGGGTCGGTACTGGGTAATATATGGATTGTGTGAAAATCGAGACAAAGCAAAATTGAGGAAGATTAACTTTTACCCTCATTATTAGAGTTGTTTAATAAGTGCTTAATAACATATGGTTCTTGGAAAAGAAGTATGTAAGTCTGGTTACTGACCTCTGTACCCTTAACATCTAAGATGTAAAAATTATCACATATGCACAGAAAGTAACAGGCTTTAGGAAAACAGCAACAACCATAATTTAAGGGGAGAAAGATAAGGAGTAACTACAAATATCAGGATGGCTGAGGTTTAGTTTTGAAGTAGCAAAGTAAGGCAATTGAGCAGTGATTATTGATAGTGCTCTGGAACATCTTAAAACAAAGACATTTATCGAGCACTCCATATGCATACATCAGTTGTACAAGCAGTATTGGTGAATATAAAATAGATAGTTGACTTAAAGTAGTCTGATATCTATTCAATATAGAATATACATGTGAAATATAGAGAAATATTTTCAGGACACAGAAAGTACAAACTAACATGGATTATCACTTGTCAGTGAATTGATACAGGAGATATATAAAGAGAAGGAGATAGGACTTAAACAGTGTGCTGGAGAGAGAAAAATTAGAAGGAGCTGGTAATAGATTGGTGGTGGTGGTGGTGGGGAATGTTTATAGAACTGACCTGTAGAATAGGCATGTGTATTTGACACACCTTTATATTAAAGTTTCTAAAAAGATAATATTCTTTTAACTATTTTGTACTATATATCTATTTTATGATGTTAATTTTAGAAGAACAGAGATGAAATTCTTTTATATCCCAAATGTCTTGTATAAATGCTTAAATATTTGAGTTCCGGTTTAAATGGCAGAATATATGGTCCCCAGCATCACTCTTTCCCACAAATCAACGAATTTACACCTATAAAAATGAAATATCAGCCAAGCTGGGGCCACTGGAGCTCAGTTGAAGAGGAGGAGAGACCTACGGAACTCATGAAGGTGGGAGAAACCACGATGAGAGAAAAAAAAAAACTACTCAGCATTTCGGGCCGCGGCTGCTTTAATGCTGGAGCGCATGGAGCAGGAGCTGGCAGAAGCCTCAGCTGTGCCCTTTGGATGGAGTTATTTGGAGGCAGAAGGGGAGAAGAGGACTTTGGTGGCCCCTAGGACAGCAAGACCAATAGGGTTCCTGTGGACCCACGCAGGAGTGAGGGGCCAAAACAGCTGAAAAAGGGGTGCCATGCAGAGGCCAGTGAGTCAATGCAAGGGACTGGTGCATGGCCCATCCCATGGGAAGTGTTTGGAGCATGGGCAGTGGGGGAGACAGGCCCACCAGGAGAACACTGGGACATGGCAAGAACAGCCGATCTGCACCCCTAAACAGCACAGGACCACTTAGAGGAGACTGGTTGGGAATGCAGAATTGCATGGGGTGCAGTTTGATGAAAAAACTCAGGCACAGATCAGAGTTTCTACACAACCCAGGTGCACTGAGTATCTGGAGAGCCAGAAGTACCTATAAGGTCAGCCATTAAACCCTGAGTGTCACAAAAAGCCTTCCCTAGGAAAACAGCAGCAAAGCAGCAATTTAGCTCAACCACACAGCTCAAGTGCTGGTTCCCACAGGAAGTTCCCCCATTTTAGAAGTAAGCAAAGGACAAAAATTAGTTCTGACCCAGGCATGCCACCAATGCCTTAGGGCCCACCAGGGGACATGAGGCATGGAGCCAGGGGCAGGACCCCCACCCACAACCACTCATACCACCAGAGCCTGGGGACCCGCCCAGGAACCCGAAGCTTGGAGCCAGGGACTGGACCCCACTCCCACATCCAGGCACACCATGACAGCACCTCAGGGCCCCACCCAGAGGCCTGAGGCATGGAGAAGGGGACCAGACCCCCATTCCACAACCAGACACACGGCACCAGTGCCTCAGGGCTTGCCTGGGCACCCGAGGCATGGAGAAGAGGACTGGACCCCACTCCCACAACCAGGCACACTTCGCCAGCACCTTGGAGCCTGCCTGGGGACATGGGGCATGGAGAAGGGGACCAGACCCCCCTCCCACAACCAGGCACCCTGCACCAGTGCCTCTTGGCCTGCCCAGGGATCCAGGCCATGGAGAAGGGGACCAGACCCCCCCTCCCACAACCAGGCACACCGTGCCAGTGCCTTGGGGACCACCTGGGGACCTAGGGCATGGAGAAGGGGACCAGACCCCACTCCCTCAACCAGGCACGCTGTGTTAGCATCTTGGGCATGGAGCCAGGGATCAGATACTCTCCACAACCAGGCACACCACCAGCACTAAGGAACATGCCAAAAATATCTCCTCCATGTGGGTGGCTCACCACAGCCACTACGATAACCATGACTGCAGTGAAGGCGGCTGATGCCACAACCACCATGCAAATGGTCCGCTAGCCACTGGAGTGCGTTGACACAAGGGGAATCACCAGCAGAGATAAAGAAAGGAGGAGGATGTCTCTTTCCACAGAGCCCATTTCAGAGTGACAGAAGAGGCATCTGCTCTATGATAGTATTGGGGGACCTAATCATGCCTCTTAGCATTGGACAGATCACTTGGGCAGCAAATCAACAGAGTAACCATTATTCTTTCAAAGGGAGAGAAGAAATCTAGGGTGATTGGGGGGGAGGGAGGGGGAAAGGGGGATGAGGAGGGATTGGCCAAGGGGCACAAAGCATATTTACAATTCATAACAATATATATGCTAGTAATATTGATTTGATCAACATATATCGATGTTGAACCCCAAAAATATGTATAATCAATTTTGATTCAATAATAATTAAAAAATAAAATAAAATAAAAACCTAATAAATAAATAAGTAAATGCTTAAATATTTGACTTGAATAAAATCTCACCAGGCAAACATTTAAAGCCATTAAAACTCGTTGTCAGTTGATGTATGTATTTATTCATATGTATATTTATCTCTAGCTTTGTTCTGGAAAGGATTTAAGGCTTTCATAGATGAATAATAAATAAAATTAAATGAAAAATGAGTGGGAAAGATGATGGAAACAGAAAAATCAGAGCAGGAAAGATTAGATGAAGCCAGTAGTACACTCTGTTGTTTACAAATGCGTGACATAGAGTTGATAAGTCTTCTAGAAGTGGGCCAAAAATGAAGACTTATGTTTTCTGGCAGCCATTATAAAGAAGTAGATACATTCAAGTATGTGATTATTGAGAGTATCTTTAATGTAGAAACATCAAACAGACCAGAGAAATTTCTCTTGTGGGTCTTTATGAAGAGAATAATACTGTATAACATAATGAAATGTCTTCAATAACATCTTTATGTTAAATATAGCAACATGTTGACAGGTTGTTAATGTAGTCCTTAAATTCAGGGAACATTCAGCTCTATCTGTGCAGAAACATTGCTTTAACAAGGATATCACTGAAGCCTTTATTGTATTCCTAGTACCAAAACATAAGATAGTGATCTTTATGTAGCTTATCAACCAAAGAAATAATGAGGAGGTGGGTTTTCTTTTTTTTTTCTTCCTAGGATGAGAACATACTTGTCAGTATTACATCATTTGCGTAGGCATTGTGTGGGTGTGACTTGTTATATGCTGAACTTCTTGAGGAATTTGGCCAAGGCTATGAATCAGATAAGTGTGGGAGCAATTCCAAGAAACTTTGGGCTGCAGTCTTATTTAAGTTTTTCTGTGAAGGTTTCATTGTTAAAATGCAATGAATGGGATTTTAGCCCATATAAAGCCTGTGACATTGTTTTTACAGTCTATTTAATGGGGGAGAAACCCAACTAAACTCAATTTAAAATTGTACTTCAAAGAGGCATGCATTATCATCATGGAAGGTGCGTATAAAATTTTATGTTAATACAGCAAGTATAATGTTATTAATGATTAATGATTAACATTAATTTTCTTAATGTTATTAATGATATGTGGGATGAAATGTTACAAAATATATTTAAAACATCCAAATTAAAATAAATAAAATGCCAGAAGTAAGACAATACCTTTCAGTAACAACCATAAATACAAGCAGATTAAATTCCCCACTCAAAAACACACAGACTGGGAGATTGGATTAAAAAGCTAGACCAAGCTATATGCTCCTTACAAGAGACTCACCTCATGTGTAAGGACACACACAGACTAAGAGTGAAGGTATGGAAAAATATATCCCACGCAAATGAAAATCAAAAACAAGCAAGAGTAGCTATTCTCATATCAGTTAAAATAGATGTTAAACCAAAAACTATAAAAAGAGACAAAGACAACCATTATATAATGATAAAGGGATCTATCCCAAGGAAGACATAACAATCATAAATATATATGCATCCAACATTGGAGCACCCAGATATATAAAGTAAACACTATTAGACCTAAGGAAAGAGAACCAAATACAATAAGTATTAGGGACCTGAACATCTCTCTCACAACGTTGGACAGGTCATTTAGGGAAAAATTAACAGAGAATCACAGGGTTTAAACCATACTTTAGACCAACTGGACTTGGCAGATATTTACAGAATATTTCATACAACAACCACAGAATATACATTCTTCCCATCTGCATATGGAACATTCTCCAGGATAGATCACATTTTAGGTCACAAATCAAGCCTCCACAAATTTGAAAAAAACAGAAATCATTTCAAGTATCTTTTCAGACCATAATAGATTAAAACTAGAAATCAGTCACAAGCAAACTCTGGAAACTGTACAAACACTTGGAAATTAAACAACTGCTCCTGAACAACTTATGGGTCCAATAAGAAATTAAACAGGATATAGAAAAATTGATTGAAACTAATGAAAATAAAGACATATCATACCAAAACCTGTGAGATATTGCAAAAGCAGTACTAAGAGAGAAGTTTATTGCAATAAATACTTACATCAAAGTAACAGAAAGATTTAAAACAAATGACTTAATGCTATATACATCTCAAAGAACTAGAAAAAGAAGAACAATCCAATCCTAAAAGTAGTAGATGCAAAGAAATAAGATAAGAGCAGAATTAAATGAAATAGAGACCAAAAAAAGATATAAAAATCAATGAAATAAAAAGTTATTTTTTGAGAAGATAAACAAAATAGACAAACCATTAACTAGGGTAACTAAAATAAAGAGCAGAGAAGACCAAAATAACGTAATTTAGAAATGAAAAAGGATACATTAGATATGAAGAATCATTAGAGACTATTGTAAACAACCATATGCCAACAAATTTAAAAACCTGTAGGAAATGGATAAATTTCTGGACACATACAAACTTCTAAGACTGACAAAGAAGAAATAGAAAACCTGAACAGACCAGTAAAAATCAATGAAATTTTAGCAGTAATCTGCAGTCTCCCAAGTAAGAAAATCCCAGGGCCAAATGGCTTTACTTCTGAATTCTACCAAACCTTTAAAGAAAAATTAATACAAATTCTCTTCAAACTATTCTGAAAAATGGAATCAGAGGCCACTCTCCCAAACTCATTCTGTGAGGCCAACATCATACTGATACCAAAACCAGGCAAAGATACAATAAAAATCCTCAATAAAACATTAGCAAATAGAATACAGCAACACATCAAAAATGTTGTATGCCACAATTGAGTGGGATTCATCTCAGGGATGCAAGAATGGTTCAATATATGCAAGTCAATAAATGTGATACACCACATTAACAAAATCAAGACAAAAACATATGATTATCTCAATAGATGGAGAAAAAGCATTTGAAGAATTCAATATCCCTTTGTGATAAAGACGCTCAGCAAGTTAATTATGGAAGAAAAGTATCTTGACACCTTAAAAGCCATATTTGACAAACCCACTGTCAATGTCATCTTGAATTGGGAAAAGCTAAAAGCATTCTCCTTATGAACGGGAACAAGACAAGGATGCACATTCTTACCACTCCTATTTAACACAGTATTGGAAGTTTTAGCCAGAACAATTAGGTATGCGAAAGAAATAAAGGGCATTTACAATGGAAAAGACGAAGTCTGTTTGTGTTTGTAGATGACATGATCTTATATATAGAAAATCCTATAGACTGTACAAAAAAAGCTCTTAGAGATGATAAACAATTTTAGTAAAGTTACAGGATAGAAAATCAACACTCGAAAATAAATAGCAGTTTTATATTCCAGCATTGAATTTGCACAGAAAGAAATCAAGAAAGCTAATCCATTTGCAATAGTCACCAATAAATAAATAAATAAATAAATAAATAAATAAATAAAATATCCAGGAATAAATATAACAAAGGCGGTGAAAGATCTCTACAATGAGAACTACAAATCACTTTTGATTGAAATTTAGAGGACACAGAGATGGAAAGGCATTCCATTCTTAGATTGGAAGAATTAACACTGTGAAAATGTCCATACTATCCAAAGTAATCTAGAGATTCAATGCAATCCCCATCAAAATACCAATGAAATTCTTCACAGAAGTAGAAAAAAGAACCCAAACTTTCATATGGAACAAGAAAAGACCATGAATAGCCAAAGCCATCCTGAGCAAAAAATAAATAAATAAAGCCAGATGTGTAACACTACTTGACTTCAAATTATACTACAAAGCTGTAGTAACCAAAACAGCATGGTACTGGAATAAAAACAGCCACTCAGACCAACGGAATAGAGTAGAGAACCCAGAAGTCAGCCCACAAACTTACAGCCAACTGATCTTTGGCAAAGACACCAAGAACATATATTCAGAAAAAGACTGCCTCTTCAAATACAAATGGCCAACAGACACATGAAAAAGTGGTCAGCATCACTCAGCATCAGGGAAATGCAAATCAAAACCACTTGGAGGTATCATCTCACCCCAGTTAGACTGGCTAGTATCAAAAAGACAGAGAATAACAAATGCTGGTGAGGATGCAGAGAAAGTGGAACCCTCCTACACTGTTGGTGGGACTGTAAATTGGTGCAGCCATTATGGAAAACACAATGGAGTTTCCTCAAACGACTACAGATAGAACTGCCATATGATCCAGCAATCCCACTACTGGATGTATACCCAAAGGAATGGAAATCATCATGTCGAATGGATACCTGCACACCATGTTTATCACAGTTTCATTTATAATATCCAAGAGTTGGAACCAACCTAAATGTGCATCTAGATGACTAGATAAGGAAAATTTGGTATATATACACAATGGAATACCACTGTGCCATAAAAAAGAATGGAACACTGCCATTCACAGTAACATTGATGAACTTAGATGAAATAAGCCAGGCACAGAAAGAATTACTGCATGTCCTCACTCATAAGTGGGAGCTAAAAAACAAATAAATAAAACAAGAAAGAAAGAAAGATAAAGCAATCACAATAATACCTTGAAGTTTCAAAGGGAGAGAACCGAACTGAGGATACCAGAGGTGGGAAAGGGGGAGGGATGTGTAAGGTAGGAATTTCTAATGAGCTACAAAAATGGTTACATTGTATAATGTTGAATTAGCCTGATCTGAGCACCACATATTGCATACAGGTATAGATAGTCAACTCTGTTCCCCACAGATATGTACAGCCAACAATGTTTCAATAAAAAAAAGAAAAAGGAAAAAGAAAAATACTGAAAAAAATTATAATAAAAATAAAGATGTGTGATATTCCAGTTCATTTCAACGAATGCTTTTTGAGTACTTCTTTTTGGAAAATATAGACATTTATGTGATTAAGAGAATAGTGTACTGGAGTAACTCACTCATTTTTCTTCTAGACAGTTTTCTATAATTGGATTAGTGTGATGGAAATGAAATCTCTCCTATCAGGATAGATGTCATTTTAGATACAGTAGTTTGAAGCCAGGCAACTACTTCTGTCGTTGACCATGGGCAGAGGGTGAAGAAATATGTTTTCTTACACTAGGAAAGTTTACCCATAAGACCAAAAAGAAAAAAAAGGTGATGAATATAAAAAACAGTTACTTCTCTAGACTGAAATGATAGCTTCTATTAGATGACATGTCACACTAGTTAGTGTTAAAACAGTTAGAAAAAAAAAATCTGCATTGTGCAGCAGTATCTTCCTGAAAGCCTAGACTGTCCCTTTCTTCTTTGATTGCCTCTTCTTACCTTTTATACTCTATTCTTTTCAATCCTACTATGGGCTATGTTCTAGGACAGTGCTTGTGAAAGTGTAGTCTGCATGCCTCTGGGCATCCCCAAGTCCCTTTTGGGGAGTCCTCTGGTCATAGCTATTTCATAATAATATTTAGGTATTAGTTGTTCAACTGCTGGCACCTTGGTTCAATCATGGCAGTGACTTCAAATGGTATAAGTATTCATTGTATTCTTTACTGGTTCACACAGTTTAAGAATGTCCTTGATGAGGCTTTAACAATTATTAAATTTATTAATTCTGAATCCTCAAAAACACTCAAAATTCCTCCAACTATACGCCAAAAAATTTGAAAATCTGGAGGAAATGGATAAATTTCTGGAAACACAT
>NW_007726121.1:175453-179641 GCF_000696425.1 Galeopterus variegatus
TGGAAAAGATGAAGTCAAACTGTCCCTCTTTGCAGATGACATGATCCTATATATTGAATAGCCTAAAGCCTCTACAAAAAACTCTTGGAGTTGATAAATGATTTCAGCACAGTAGCAGGATACAAAATCAACACACAAATATCAGTAGCATTTCTATTCTCCAATAGTGAACATGCGAAAGGGAAATCAAGAAAGCTTGCCCATTTACAATAGCCACCAAAAAATTAAATACTTAGGAATTGAGTTAACTAAAGATGTGAAAAAATCTCTAAAATGAGAACTACAAACCACGGCTGAGAGAAATTCTAGAGGATACAAGAAGATGGAAAGATATCCCAAGATCTTAAGAAGATGGAAAGATATCCCATGCTCTTGGATTGGAAGAATCAACATAGTGAAAATGTCCATACTACCCAAAGTGATATAAAAATTCAATGCAGTCCCCATCAAAATTCCAATGACATTTTTCTCAGAAATGGAAAGAGCTATTCAGACATTTATATGGAATACTAAAAGACCACGCATAGCCAAAGCAACGCTGAGCAAAAGAAATAAAGCTGGAGGCATAACACTACCTGACTTTAAACTATACTACAAAGCTATAATAACCAAAACAGTATGGTACTGGCATAAAAACAGACACACTGTTCAATGGAATAGAATAGAGAGTCCAGAAGTCAACCCACACACCTATGGCCATCTGATCTTTGACAAAGGCACCAGGCCTATACACTGGGGAAGAGACTGTGTCTTCAGCAAATGGTGCTGGAGGAACTGGATATCAATATGCAGGGGAATGAATCTAGACCCATATCTTTCAGCATATACTAAAGTCAACTCAAAATGGATTAAAGAATTAAATATACACCCTGAAATAATAAAACTTCTTAAAGAAAACATAGGAGAAACACTTCAGGAAGTAGGACTGGGCAGAGACTTCATGAATATGACCCCAAAGCACAGGTAACCAAAGGAAAAATAAACAAATGGGATTATATCAAACTAAAAAGCTTCTGCACAGCAAAAGAAACAATTAACAGAGTGAGAAGACAACCAACAGAGTGGGGAAAATGTTCTTGTAAAGTTGTTTAAGTTCCTTGAATATTCTGGATATTAATCCTTTGTAAGATGTATATTTGCAAAGTATACATCTGACAAAGGATTAATATCCAGAATATACAAGGAACTGAAACAACTTCAGTGAAAACACAAGTAACCCAATTAAAAAATGGGCAAAGAAGCTAAATAGGCATTTCTCAAAGGAAGATATATGAATGGCCAAGAGACACATGAAAAAATGTTCGACATCGCTAGGCTTCACGGAAATGCAAATCAAAACCACGTTGAGATATCATCTCACCCCAGTTAGACTGGCTATTATAAAAAAGACAGAGAATAGCAAACGTTGGTGACAATGAGAGTGGGGAACTCTCCTACACTGTTGGTAGGATGTAAATTGGCGCAGTCGTTATGGAACTGCCATATGATCCAGCAATCCCACTGCTGGGGGTATACCGAAAGGAATGGAAATCATCATGCCAAAAGGATGCCTGCACTCCCATGGTTATCACAGCTCTATTTGTAAGAGTCAGATGTTGGAACCAACCTAAATGTCCATCAATGGATGACTGGATAAGGAAAATGTGGTGTTTATAGTCAACAGAATACTACTCTGCCTTAAACAGGAATGAAATTCTGCCATTAAACATGGATGAACTCAGAGAAAATTAAGTGAAATCACGTAGGTACAGAAAGAGAAATACTATATGTCCTTACTCGTAAGTGGGAGCTGGTATACCTGTTCCCCAATGTTCATTGCAGCACTCTTTACAATATCCAAGAGTTGGAACCAGCCCAAATGTCCATCATTGGATGAGTGGATACGGAAAATGTGGTATATGTACACAATGGAATACTACTCAGCTATAAAAAAGAATGAAATACTGCCATTTGCAGCGACATGGATGAACCTAGAGAGAATTATGTGAAGTGAAACAAGTCAGGCATAGAAAGAGAAATACCATATGTTCTCACTTATTGGTCGGAGCTAAAAATAAATAAGTTCACACACACACAAGAAATTGGGGGGGGGGGTAGAAGACATAACAATTTCAATTCCTTGAAGTTGATACTACAAGCAAACAGAAAGGACATTGTTGGGTGGGAGGGGGGAAAGGGAGGAGGGAGGAGGTTTTTGTAATGGGCCATAATAATCAATCACATTGTATATCGACAAAATAAAATTAAAAAAAGAAAAAGAATAAATTTATTAATTCTGAACCCTCAAAAACACTCAAAAATCCTTTTTGGATTTTGTCCCCATGGCAGATTTGATAATATCATAAGTCAGTCAATTCAAAAATATTGATTCACTTAGTTTTGCATAACAAATTATGGACAGTTAATTGATATAGTTTGATATGGTTTCGGATTTTCCATTGCAATGATTCTTTAAGAAATTGCCATTTGTCAAGTTCTGGTATTATATCAAAGAAGAGTATCCACAATTATTTAAAAAGGCTAATAAAATATTCCTCCCTTTTTCATATCATATCTTTTGAGTCCTGATTTTCTGCCCATACTGCAAACAAAACAACTTAATTGTAACATATGGAATGTGGAAGCAAGTGTGAGAATCCAGTTGTCTTTTGTTAAGCCAGACATTAGAGATTTACAAAAATGTAAATCAGCAACACGCTAAAAAAATTTTTTTAATACTTTTTTTGTTTTGGAAAATATTGCTATGTTTCTAAAATTATTTATGTTCAATGTAAAAGGTTTATTTTTTAATAAATTAATATGTATTTAATTTTCTACTGTTTTAATTTCTAATATTGCAAATATCAATAGATATAATCCACATAAACAAAACTTATTTGGAGTCTTCAATAATTTTTAAGATTGTAAAGGATTCCTGAGACCAAAAAAATTGAGATCTGCTTTCCTGGAAGAGACTGATAAAGATAGTTTTGCTTGTGGTGGAGTCATCACTCATGAAATGATTTGACTCCATTGTTGTTATCACCTGTCACAGTTTTGATTAGGAAACAGGAAACGTTGGTTATCTGCATTTATTTGACCTCATCAATAAAACTGAGTGGAAACCTTGAGCCTGGTGCTCAGGGTTAATGCCATTTGGTTAGCTTTGAAGACTTTTTTGTGTTGTGGCAATTCATTTAGTCTACTGCTTTAAAAAGTGGTAAAAACTGCCTCTTAAATAGGTATACAAACACGTACAAGTCTATCTGTTGGCCAACAACAAAAAACTTGAAAAAAGCAGTTGAGTAAATATGCATCTATGGTTGTAGCTTCTAGAGCTAAATCAATAGGTATGATATGACATTTAGGACCCCATGATAATACAGTTTGTGTGTGTATTCTATTTAACCCAGCTTGAATGATACACTTTTGTGATTAAACAGCCTGATTTAGCATTGTAAGTTTATAAGATATTAATTTTATTTTCTATTTTTTTTTATAAAGAACACTAAGGTAAGACTATAAGGATGTTAAATCTGATGCCTTTTGCTCAAATGTTTACCATTTTCATTAGTGAAAAATCCTGGACTTTTAGTAATATCCTTTCTGAATTTCAATCCAGTAAAGATAACTCAGTGGAATGAAGCTATTGAAATCTTCTATGGCAAGTCCCAGACTTTCTCAGGGTTGTACTTTGTTTGGGGAAATCTGCTTGGAGTTCATACTAGACCTGAGACAAGAAAGTGACATAGGGTCATAATTTTAATCTGTTAGCCCTTTGAATGCAGAAATATTTGTGGTGATCTGCAAAATGTGATTTGGTTCAAACCCTGAACCCGTCTTACTCCAAAGATAGTTTAATGTTGCAAAACCCAACCACTTGTTAATTTGTGGGCTCTTCTGATTTGTGTACTCCAAGTGTGGTATAAACTGTTTGTTACTGGTTCACTATAAGAAATGTTAAAAAAAAAGTAAGGATTTAGAAACTTTTACAGCAGTTTGGCAGAGTAATTTTATGTCTGTGGAACCTATTAGATAAAAAAAGGGATTTCACTGTATTTTTATGACTTTTTAATATCATTTTCTAAATAATTCATTTTGATTATATATATATATATTTTTGTCTTTTGTCTTTTTCCGTGTCCGGCAACGGATCGCAACCCTCAGTGTTGCCCCCGTACCGGACCGGGGACCGGCAACGGGATCGCA
>NW_007726121.1:179651-183131 GCF_000696425.1 Galeopterus variegatus
GGGCGCGCCCCCGCGCTTCCCAAGCGGCGCACTATCCAGTGCGCCACCGGGCCGGCCCATTTTGATTATATTTTATAAAAGTATGATCTGCAAGGGATTGGAAGAAAGGGGGAAAAAAGACCAGTTCTTCTACACAGAAAGTATGAGAAGTACTGCCCTTGATAAGTATGAAAACTCTAAGCCTGAAATGGTCTTTTAGTTTAGATCTGATCTTAAGCTTTAATTTCAGGATTAAAAAAAACAGATATCCCATGAAGTATAGGCATATTGGTAGGTGAGTCATTCATCCCTTAATAGGTGAATCTGTTAAATGGTGCAAATACCATGTCAGACTTTGAATTCACTCCTTCCAGTTGGTTGATATATAATGATCATGTAGAAAATGTGTAATAAAGGGTTTTCAGCTATACCTTTGGAAAGAGGCAACACAAAAATTACTTAACAGCTCTCCCATCTGCAATTTTATGTATCTTAGTTAGTTGCACTTTAAATTTAAGCAAAACTTGATTAAAACTTGTTAGAGTTGGGGATGGTAGGTTGAGGCAGAGAACAAGTATTACTTATTAATTTAAAAAATAAAACAGCTCTTTCCTAATGAATAATTCTTATAAAGCTATAATCTATTCATACTTGTTTTTATAACTGAGGCTTTGTAAAAAGTTAACATTTAATGAGTCATGATATTAATTTGAAAAAATGAAATATTACTGAAGCTTACTTGGTAACTTTAAAGAGTTTAACTTCCATTTGTTTATTGAGATAATTTGCCATCTTGATTCTTTTACCTGGTAGAGAGAGAAGCATTGCCTCTGATTTCTTATTAGAAAATAAAATGCCTGGTAACTTCTAAAATGAACCAATAAGGAAATAGAAATGAAGATATTAAATTCACTATCATAACTTGCTTGCTCTTTATTAAGGTAACAAAAAGGAGCTTAGTTCTTAAAAGGAGATCTCTAGCTCAAATGAGTCTTTTGTTATGTTATTTATCTCTTACATTACAAACTTCTCAAAGTCCATGACCATGTCGTCTGTTTGTAAAATTTTCTTTTCTACAGTAGTATATATGCAGAATATAATTTACTAAATAAAAGAGAAAATATTAACTAAGAATATAAATTATAATTTATAGGGGAAGTATATCTTATATTAGGGAAAATGCAAGGACATAGGTGTAAGGTAGTGTACGTGCATGTGTGTGTGTGTGTGTGTGTGTGTGTGTAGAGCAGGAATGGCTTGAAATGTAAATTTTCCTTTTTTTTTTTTTTTTTAAATTCCTCTACTAGGTTTTTCTTGTTAGAAAGAAGACTGGCCCCGATGCTGGGCAGCTCTATGCAATGAAGGTGTTAAAAAAAGCTTCTTTAAAAGGTAAAAAATTAGAAATTTTATTAAAATAAAATTTGACAAATCTTGTTTTAAGAAATATGCTGTGTCGTTTGTATAAGGTGAGTAGATATAGTTTTCTTTAACATTACTAATTATTACAGTTTTCTAGCCAGTAAGTGATATTTCTAGGTTTGATATTGACATATGCCTTAATTAAGTGAGAATGTACACTAGCAAAAAAATTTTTTTTGGCGAGTGGCCAATACAGGGATATGAACCCTTGACCTTTGTGTTATAACACCAAGCACTAAACCAACTGAGCTAACTAGCCGGCCAGTAAATATTTAATGCTAAAAAAAGTGATATATTTAATTGAATTTAAAGTAAACTGCTCATTATTATTATTACTATTATTATTATTAATTAATTAATTTTTATTGGTTACGATTATTTGTGGGATACAAAGCTGATTGTCACCACTCGTGCCCAAGACGTGATGGCCACATCCATACTGGCAGCATGCCCATTACCAAAAATTGCAATTATACTCCATGTCCCTTACCAAATTACCACCGACCTCCCTCCCCATCCCCCTTTCTCCCACTCCACGTTGAGTCTCTAGGTATGCTCTCTCTCTCTACAAGTCCAATGCACCACTGTGGTCTTTCCTTCCTTCCTTCTTTCTCTCTTAGCTTGCACTTATGAGTGAGTACATGCAGTATTTTTCCCTCTGTGCTTTGTTTATTTAACTCAACAACAGTTTCTCCAAGCTCATCCGGTTGTTGCAAATGGGAGAATTTCATTCTTTTTTATGGCAGAGTAGTATTCTATGGTGTATATATACCACATTTTCCTTATCCAGTAGTCCATCAGTGGACATGTATGTTGGTTCCATCTCTTTGCTGTTGTGAACAGAGCTGTGGTGAACATGGGAGTGCAGGTATCCCTTCAGCATGATAATTTCCATTCCTTTGGGTATATACCCAGAAGTGGGATTGCTGGATCGTATGGAAGATCTATCTGTAGTTGTTTGAGAAACCTCTATACTGTTTTCTATAGTGGTTGTACTAATTTACAATTCCCCCAACAGTGTAAGAAATGTTCCCTTCTGTCCACACCCTTGTCAGCATTTGTTATTCTCTGCCTTTTTGATTATAGCCAATCTAACTGGGGTGAGGTTAGCCATTTGTATGTCTTTGAAAAGTGTCTATTCAGTGCCTTTGTGTATTTTTTAATTTGGTTATTTGGTTTTTTTTACTGTGTAATTGCTTGAGTTCTTTGCATATTATGGATATTAATCCCTGTCGGATGCATAGTTAGCAAAAATTTTCTCCCACTCTGTAGGTTGTCATTTCACTCTCGATTGTTTCCTTTGCTGTGCAGAAGCTTTTTAGTTTGAAATCGTCCCAGTTGTTTATTTTTTCTTTTGTTGCTTGTCCTTTCAGGCTCATGTTTATAAAATCTATGCCCAGACCTAGTTCCTGAAGTGTTTCACCTATATTTTCCCTCAGTAATTTTACAATTTCAGGTCTTATACTTAAGTCTTTAATCCATTTGGAGTTGATTTTAGTATGTGGTGAGAGGTGCATGTCTAGTTTCATTCCTCTGCATATGGATATCCAGTTATCCCAGCACTACTTATTGAATAGGTAATCTTTTCCCCAATGTATGCTTTTGTTGCCTTTGTCCAATATCAGATAGCGCTGTAAGCCTGAGGGGTGATTTCTAGGTTCTGTATTGTGCTCCACTGGTCCAGGCATCTATTTTTATGCCAGTACTGTGTTGTTTTGGTTACTGTAGCTTTGTAGTATAATTTGAAGTCAGGTAGTGTTATGCCTCTGGCTTTACTTTTTTTGCTCAGGATTGCTTTGGCTATTTGGTCTCTTTTGTTATTCAATTTGAATGTTAAGATTGTTTTTTCCATTTCTGTGAAGAATGATATTGGTATTTTGATGCGGATTACATTGAATCCATAGATCACTTTAGGTAGTATAGACATTTTCACAGTGTTAATTCTTCCAATTCAAGAGCATGGAATGTCTTTCCATCTTTTTGTGTCTTTAATTTCTTTCAGTACTGGTTTGTAGTTCTCATTGTAGAGATCTTTCATCTTCTTAATCTTCTTTCAAGATTCTTGTTTTTTTTTTTTTTTTT
>NW_007726121.1:183141-196632 GCF_000696425.1 Galeopterus variegatus
TTCTTTCAAGATTCTTTTTTTTTTTTTTTTTTTTTTGCTGTTCTGAGTCAATATTGCATATTGAGAAAACATTACCACCTGCATACACTTGTATACATTGTCTTCTAGGCTGTGATAAAAGTACCGCTATGCTTACTTTTAATCAATAAACTTATATGAACAATTAAAGACTAATATATAATAAAGGCAGATTAGTTAAATACCTGTTTATGCCATTTTAACCCATATCTATATCTAAACTGAATTTATTGGTTTTACAACAATATGGTATCATCTAGGAATATATGGACTCCAAATTTAGGTATTTATGAAGTTATATTTTTATATATATATACGTTTTGGTAAATTATTGATGGTGTCTTTACCAAAATTATATGCAAGAATAATATATTCTCTACTATTATGTAATTATTAGTTCGAGACAGAGTTCGGACAAAGATGGAGAGGGATATACTGGTGGAAGTAAATCATCCGTTTATTGTCAAATTGCATTATGGTATGTAATCTTTCTTTTATTTATGGAATTGGAGAAGATTGACTTTCGGTACTATAACAGGAAATAAATACTTCAAACTTATTTAATATATTCAACTATGTAAAGTTTATTTATCTGAAATAAGTATCAATCTCCAGATTTTAGTTGTAATTCTTTCATATGTCTAAGTTGGTTAACTTTTTTAAGGTAACAAGATATGTCTTCTGCTTACTTTTCTGACAGTATTTCTATACTTCACTAGGCTGTATCTCCAGTGATCTTAGGCTATAAATTATTGTGATAATTTATGTAAAACATCTGGGTACTTGTTCATAGTGCCCATATTAGTCTTATTTCCTAGAAGACCATCTAGTTATACTAGTCTATTTGAGTTATTTTTTATACTTAGGGGAAGAAGAATACCAGTAAGAAGCAGTAGTTGTAATGGAAATAACATGAGCTATGGAGTCAGACATTTCTGAATTTGAATCATGGCTCCATTGCTAATTTAATCTATGGATGAGATTGTGAAGTATGGCTTCCCTGGGTAACTAAAAGATATATCTATCTATCAGTCTGTCTATCTGTCATCTATCTATCTATCTATCTATCTATCTATCTATCTATCTATCTATCTAATAATATATATGCATATATGTGTGTATATATATATGCATTATATGTGTATGTATATATAGAAAACTAAGTCACTGATAGTCTACTATGTCACTTTCAATTTTCTTGATTTTAAAAAGTGCCAGCTGATTTTTTTATTAGTGTAATTTACAAATAATGCATTAAAATATGTACTCAATTTTCTCTATTAGAAACCCACAGGGCCCGGCCCGGTGACGCCCTCGGTAGAGTGCGGCACTTGGGAGTGCGGCGGCGCTCCCGCCGAGGGTTCGGATCCCATATAGAGACCGGTCCGCTCACTGTTTGAGCGCGGTGTGGGTGCAACACCGAGGGTTGTGATCCCGTTGCCGGTCACGAAAAAAGACAAAAAGGGAAAAAAAAAAAAAAAACCCACAGGAAAGGGGGGGGGTTAAGGAGAAATTGGGTAAGGGACACAAATAATAATTATTACTTATAGTGAATATGCTAATAATATTGATTTGATCATCAAATATTGTACACATACACCCACACCCACACACACAAACCCACTAGAAATTCTCACCCATTATTCTTTCACTCCCTGTTACTCTAATGGAATAAAAGTGGTAATAGCTAAAGACCTCCTTGAGTCACCAGTATGTCATTAGATTGATCAGTAAATGCTTAATGTGTGCAAAACACTGTATTAAAAACGGTGGGCTATAGAAGGGAAACAGTTTCTGACCTGAAGAAATTTATAATTTATAGGCAACTCAGAAATGTAAACAACTAATTGTATAAATCAAAATGGAATAAGTATCATGAGAGGCATAAATAAACTATAATGAGATCTAAAAAGTAGTAGCATGTAGTTCTGATGAAGAAGAGGGTAAGGATGCTGTAGGGAAATGTGAAAAGAGAGAAATCCTGGAAAGCTTGGTAGATGAGGTGGCATTTTTGTTGAGCTTTATAGCATTAGTAGATTTTCAGTAGTTGGTTAGGAGGTAAAGTTCAGGCAGCTGCAGTAGAACATGGTGCTTCATAAATCAGGAAAATGGTGGTGGTAGAAGTTTCTGTGTAAAGCCACGTGCAAGGCTGATTATGTTCTAGGAAGAGGTTTGTAGCTTTCAACACTTGATTAACCACTGGGTTTAATTTTGAGGTGTTATCAAATAATGGACCTTGTGAGTAAATACTTATTTGCTCTATAGTGTTTAGTGATAACATTCTAAACAGACGTGTTAATTAAGAAGTATAGTAAGCTTTTTAAGCCTTTAAGATTGTACTGTTACTACATTCTAAATTCTACTTAGCCTTTCAGACTGAAGGGAAGCTGTATTTAATATTGGATTTTCTCAGGGGAGGAGATGTCTTTACAAGATTATCAAAAGAGGTGAGTTATCTATTTGAAAATTTTGACTATATTTTATTGAAACAAAACTAAGAAAATTCTTATTCTTTTGCCAATTACATGTTTCCTATAGAAATTTTAAGTGATAATTATTTTGTTTGTTTTATTGCATAGTACTTAGTGATGTGCCAGTTAATGGCATTTTTTGTCTGCTTGTTATTTAGATCATCTCAATCTGCTACTTATTATTCTCTTAGCCACATGAACAATATGGATTACTGGATGAAGTAGATAGCGGCAAGCCCAGGGCTTTGGCTACTCAAACTACCTAAATGGCTCTGGGAGTAGTGTTTAATTTGTTCATTTAAAAAATACCTTTATGAAGGTATAATTGACATAAAATAAACTGCACATATTAAAGTACACAATTAGATAAATTTTGATATTTGTATTTACCTGTGAAACCATCACTACAATCAAAATAATTATCAGATCCATCATCCCCCAGAGTTTTCTTCTGTCCCTTGGTAATGCATTCATCCTGCCTTAACCCCACTGAATATGCTGTCACTATTTGGTTTGTATTTTCTAGGAGGTTAGATAAATGGAGTCATACAGTGTATATTATTTTTTGTCTGACTTATTTGACACAACCTAATTATTTTGAGATCCATTTATGTTGTCATATGTATCAGTAGTTCATTTATTTTTATTCCTGAGTAATATTACCCATTGTATGGATACATTATGATTTGTTTATCCATTCACCTGTTGATGGATGTTTGGGTTGTTGCAGTTTTGGGATTTTGCCAGTAAAGCTGCAATAAACATCCATGTACGAGTGATTTTATGGATATTTGTTTTCATTTCTCGTGGGGAGATACCTAGGTGTATAATGACTGGGTCATATGGTAGGTACATGTTTTAATTTTTAAACACATTGCTAAACTGTTTTCCAAAGTGGTTATATACTTTTTACATTCCCACCAGCAGAATATGAGGGTTTTAGTTGCTCCACATCCTTGCCAATGCTTGGTATAATCAGTTTTTTAAAAATTTTGGACATGTGATAAGTGTAAAGTGGTATCTCATGCTGGTTCTGGATTGCTTCATATTAATGACTAATGATGTTCAGCATCTTTTCATACACTTATTTTCCATCTATCAATCTACTTCTTAAAATGTCCATTCAAATCGTTTGGCCATTTTTTATTGTTTTTTTTGTTTTCTTTTTGAGTTTTATTTATTTTTTAAGTTTTATTCTATTTTGTCAGTATACAATGTGGTTGATTATTGTGGTCCATTACTGAAACCACCCTCCCCCCTTCCTCACCCTTCTCCCTCCCAACAACCTCATATCTCTTCACCTGTCATAACATCTTCAAGGAATTGTGATTGTTGTGTCTTCTTCCCTCCCCACTCAGTTTATTTGTGTATTTATTTATTTTTAGCTCCCACAAATAAGTGAGAACAAGTGATATTTTTCTTTCTGTGCCTGACTCGTTTCACTTAATATAATTTTCTCTAGGTCCAACCATGTTGTTGCAGATTTCAGTATTTCATTCTTTTTTATAGCAGAGTAATATTCCATTGTGTAGATATACCACATTTTCCATATACACTCATCTGATGATGGACATTTGGGCTGATTCCAACTCTTAGCTACTGTAAATAGTGCTGCAATGCACATTGGAGAACAGGTATACCTTTGACTTGTTGATTTCTATTCCCCTGGGTATATTCCCAGCAGTGGGATAGCTAGGTCATATGGTAGATCTATCTGCAATTGTTTGAGAAACCTCCATACCATTTTCCATAGAGGCTGCACCATTGCAGTCCCACCAACAATGTATGAGAGTTCCTATTTCTCCACAACCTCACCAGCATTTATCATTCACAGTCTTTTGGATATTAGCCTTTCTAACTGGGGTTTAGATGCTATCTCAGTGTAGTTTTGATTTGCATTTCCTGAATGCTGAGTGATGTTGAGCATTTTTTCATGTGTCTGTTGGCCATTCGTATATATTCCTTTGGGACATGCCTGTTTAGCTTGCTTGCCCATTTTTTAATTGGGTTATTTGTTTTTTTGTTCTAAAGTTGTTTCAGTTTCTTGTACATTCTGGATATTGATCCTTTGTCAGATGTATATTTTGCAAATATATTCTCCCACTCTTTTGGTTGTCTATTTTCTTTCTTAACTGTTTCTTTTGCAGTGCAGAATCTTCTTAGTTTGATATAATCCCATTTGTTTATTTTTCCTTTGCTTGCCAGTGCTTTTTGGGTTGTATTCATGAAGTCTGTGCCCAGTCCCACTTCCTGGAGTGTTTCTCTTATGTTTTCTTTAAGAAGTTTTATTGTTTTAGGGTGTATATTTGATTCTTTAATCCTTTTTGAGTTGATTTTAGTATGTGGTGAGAGGTATGGGTCTAGTTTCATTCCCTTGCATATGGATATCCAGTTATCCCAGCACCATTTGCTGAAGAGGCTGTCTATTCCCCAGTGTGTAGGCTTAGTGCATTTGTCAAAGATCAGATGGCTGTAGGTGTGTGGGTTGATTTCTGGATTCTCTATTATATTCCATTGATCAGTGTGTCTGTTTTTATGTCAGTACCATGCTGTTTTGGTTATTATAGCATTGTAGTATAGTTTACAGTCAGGTAGTGTTATGCCTCCCACTTTATTTTATTTATTTATTTTTGCTCAGAATTGCTTTGGCTATGCATGGTCTTTTGTTATTCCACATAAATGTCTGGATAGATTTTTCCATTTCTGAGAAAAATATCATTGGAATTTTGAGGGGGATTGCATTGAATTTTCATATCACTTTGGGTAATATGGACATTTTTGCAATATTCATTCTTCCAATCCAAGAGCATGGGGTATCTTTCCATCTTCTTGTGTCATCTTTAATTTCTCTCAATGGTAGTTTGTAGTTCTCATTATAGAGATTTTTCACATCCTTATTTAACTCTATTCCTAAATATTTTATTTTTTTGCTGGCTATTGTGAATGAGCTAGCTTTCTAGATTTCTCTTTCTGCATGTTCAGTATTGGCAAATAGAAATACTACTGATTTCTGTATGTAGATTTGTATCCTGCTACTTTGCCGAAATCACTTATCAACTCCAAGAGTTTTTTTGTACAGCCTTTAAGCTGATCAATATATAGGATCATGTCATGTGCAAATAGGGACAAGTGTGACTTCATCTTTTCCAGTCTAGATGCCGTTTATTTCCTTCTCTTCTCTGATTGCTCTGGCTGGTACTTCCAACACTATGTTGAATAGCAGTGGTTAGAGTAGGCATCCATTCAGGATAATATTGGCAGTGGGTTTATCATATATGGCTTTAATTATGTTGAGATACTTTCGGTCTATACCTAACTTGTAGAGAGTCTTTATCATGAACTAATGTTGAATTTTGTCAAATGCTTTTTCAGCATCTATAGAGATGATCATATGTTCCTTGCCTTTGATTTTATTGATATGTTGTATCACATTTATTGATTTGCATATGTTAAACCAACCTTGCATCCCTGGGATGAATCCCACTTGGTCATGGTGTATAATTTTGTGTACGTGTTGCTGTATTCTGTTAGCTAGTATTTTATTGAGGATTTTTGCATCTATGTTCATCAAGGATATTGGCCTGTAGTATTCTTCTTTTGTTGTAACTTTACCTGGTTTTGATATCAGGGTGATGTTTGCTTCATAGAATGAATTTGGGAGAATGGCCTCTGTTTCAATCTTTTGGAATAGTTTGTGGAGAATTTGTGTCAATTCCTCTTTGAATGTTTGGTAGAATTCTGCTATGAACCCATCTGGTCCTGGGCTTTTCTTTGTTGGGAGCCTTCTGATAACAGCTTTAATCTCTTTTATTGTTATTGGTCTGTTCAGATTTTCAACATCATCTTCGCTTAGTTTTGGTAGTTTGTGTTTGTCCAGAAATTTATCCATTTTCTCCAGATTTTCAAATTCGTTGGCACATCGTTGTTTATAGTAATCTCTGATGATTCCTTGTGTTTCTGAAGTATCAGTTGTAATGTCACCTTTTCATTTCTAATTATTGTTATTGGGGTCTTGTCTCTTCTTTTCTTAGTTAGTCTTGATAAAGGTTTGTTAATTTCATTTATCTTTTCAAAAAACTAACTTTTTGTTTCATTGATCTTGGAGGGGTTCTATTTCATTTGCTTCTGCTCTGATCTTAATGATTTCTTTCCATCTACTGACCCTGAGTTTGGATTTTTCTTGTTTTTCTAGATCTTTAAGGTGAAGTATTAGGTTGTTTATTTGCCATCTTTCCATTCTTCCGAAGTAAGCATAAATTTCCCCCTGAATACTGCTTTTGCAGTATCCCACAGGTTTTTGTATGAGTGTCATTATTTTCATTAGTTTCAAGAAATTTATTGATTTCCAGTTTAATTTTTTCTTGGACCCATATGTCATTAAGTAGAATGTTTAATTTCCATATGTTCGTTTAGTTTCCAGAGTTTCATTTGTTATTGATTTCTAATTTTAATCCATTGTGGTGTGAAAAACTATGTGGAATAATTCCAATTTTTTGAATTTCTTGAGACTTGCTTTGTGACCTAACATGTGGTATATCCTGGAGATTGTTCCATGAGCTGATGAGGGGAATGAATATTCTGAGGTTGTTGGATGGAATGTTCTGTGGATATCTGCCAAGTCCATTTGGTCTAATGTATTGTTTAGGTTTTGCGTTTCTCTGTTGATTTTTTTACCTAGATGATCCATCCAATGTTGAGAGTGGGGTGTTTAGGTCCCCTGCTATTATGGTGATAGTGTTTATCTCATTCTTTAGGTTGAATAGTGTTTGCTTTATAAATCTGGTTGCTCCAAGATTGAGTGCATATGTATTCACAATTGTTATGTCTTGTTGATGGAAAGATGCTTTTATCATTATTTAGTGGTGTTTTTTATCCTTTTTATGTTTTTTGCTTTAAAGTTGATTTTATCTTATATAAGAATAGCTACTCCAGCTCGTTTTTCATTTCTATTTGCATGATATATCTTTTTCCATCCTTTCACTCTTAGTCTATGTGTGTCTTTACAGGTGAGGTGAGTCTCTTTAAGGCAGCATATTGTTGGGTCCATCTTTTTAATCCAGTCTGTCTGTGCCTTTTGAGTGGGGAATTTAATCCCTTTACATTTACAGTTATTTTTGAAAGGTGTTGGTTTACTCCAAGCATTTTATTGATTTTTCTTTAGATGTCTTAAGTATCTTTTGTTTTTTCCTTCTGATTTCCTGCTTGTCTTTTCCTTTTGTTGGTTTCTTGGGTTGTAGTTAAATATTTTGTGTGTGTCTTCATTGTTAGCATTTTTATTTTAAAAGTGGGTTTTTATTTTTCTTGAGTTTTTATGGCAGTAGTGGTTATTTTTCACGTATGAAACAAAGTACTCCCATGAGAATTTCTTGTAAGGGTGCTCATGAACTCCCACAGTTTTTGTTTGTCTGAGAAATATACTATTTGCCTTTCATTTTGGAAGGATAACCTTGTGGGGTAGAGTATTCTTGGCTGGCAATCCCTGACTTTTAGTATTTTGAATATATCATCCTTTCCTTTCTTGCTTTAGGGTTTTCGATGAGAAGTTCGATGTTAGTCTGATTGGGGTATCCTTGTAGGTGACTGGACGCTTCTCTCTTGCAGCTTTTAAGATTCTCTCCTTGTCTTTGAGTTTTGCCAATTTTACTATAAAATATCTTGGAGGAGACTTTTTGGGTTGAATATGTTTGGGGATCTTTGAGCTTCCTGAATCTGAAGATATGTGTATTTTCCTGTACCCGAGAAGCTCCCTGCCAGTATTTTGCTGAATATGTTTTTAATGCAATCTCCTTTTTTCCTCCCCTTCTGGAATACCCATGACTTGGATATTTGAGTGCTTAAGGTTGTCTGATATCTCTCTTAGATTTTCTTCAATGTTTTTAATTTTGTTTTCTTTCTTTCCTTTTTTTTTTTGTCTGCCTGTGTTATTTCAAACTGCCCATCTACAAGTTCAGAAGTTCTCTCTTCTGCTCATGCAAGCCTACTGGTTAAACTCTGTTGTATTTTTTATTTCACTGAATGCATTCTTCAGCTCAGCAAGCTCTGCTACATTCTTTTTTAGGGCATTGATTTCCTTGTACATTTCTTCTTTCAGGTCCTGTATACTATTCCTCATTTCATCGTGTTGTCCGGCTGAGTTTTCTTGTATTTCATTTAGTTTCCTTAGAATTATGACTCGAAATTCCTTGTCAGACATTTCAAGGGCTTCTTGTTCTATAAGATCTAGATCTTGAGAGTTATTACCCTTTGGTGGTGTACTTTTTTGATTTTTCATGTTTCTGGTGTCTTTACTTTGTTGTTTAGTCATTGTGGTAAGGGATTTCATGGTCCACTGGATTTACACTGTTGTCTCGCTAGGATCCTGCTGGGACTACCAATTTGGCCTGGGTGCCTCAGTGCCTGCCTGGTCATACTGGTGCCTTGGGGTGCGTGGTCGCCATGGGTTCGGGCCTCTTATTACGGTTTCAGAGTTCTTCATATATTTTGGGTTTAAGTCCTTGGTCATGTATTTTATTTGCAAATATTTTCTTCTGGTCTGTGGTGCATCTTTTCATTCTCTTAGCAGTGTCTTTTGAAAAGCAGAAGTTCTTTCTGATGAAGTCTCATTTATAGGTTTTCTTTCCTGTTGATTATGTTTTCAGTGTCCTATTTAAGGAATATTTGCCTAATCCCAGATAAAGATTTTCCGTCTATGCTTTCTGCAGGTTTTGTAGTTTAGGTTTTACATTTATTTTTATGATCCATTAAGATTATTTTCTTATAAGTTTATATGTATATGTCAAAGTCCTTTTTCTTGCATATAGATATCCAGTTGTTCTAGCATCATCATTGGAAAAGACTATTCTTTCTTCAATGAATTACCTTGCATTCTTTTTTCAAAATCAATTGATCATATATATGAAGATCTATTTCTGGATAATCTATTCTGCTCATTTATTGATTTCTCTGTCTTTACAACAATACCACACCATCTTGATTAGTGTACATTTTTAATATGTCTTAAGGACAGGTGGTGCAAATCCTTGAATTTTGCTTTTTTATTTAAATGAAAGTTGTTTTGGGTCTCCTAGTTCTTTGCATTTCCTTATAAATTTTAAAATTAGCTTTTTACTTTGTACAAAAAAGCCTGCTTGGATTTTGATTGGGATTATATTGAATCTGTAGGTCAATTTTCAGATAATTGATATTTTAGCAGAATTGAGTCTTTAAATTTGTGAATATGGAACCTCTTTCCATTTATTTAGGTCTTCTTTAATTTCTCTCACAGTGTCTTGTTTTCAGTGTATAGGTCTTGCATATCTTTTGTCAGATTTATCTTTACTTTCTTTTTTTTAATGCTGTTGCAAATAGAATTGATTTCTTAATTTCAATTTCAAATTGGATGGAAATACAATTGATTTTTTTGTATATTGAGCTTGTATCCTGTAATCTACCCAGACTTAGTACTTCTAGAAGTTTTTTCGTAGATTTTGAAGGATTTTCTATTTTTTATCTGTTAATAAGGAGTCTTCTAGTTTTAAGGTATGGATGTCACTTCTTTTATTTGTCTTTGTCTCATTGGCTTGAATCCCAGTCCAGTGCTGAATAGAACTGGTGGGAACAGACATTTTTTGCCTTGTTTCTGATCTTGAGGGCAAGCATCATTGTATCATAAAGTTAGGTATGTGTATTTTTAAATATTCTTTATTAGGTTGAGAATGTTCTCTTTTGTTACTACTTTTGCTGTTAAGAGTTTTCCTTTTTCAATCAGGAGTAGCTGTTAGATTTTTTTCAAATGCTTTTTCTGCATTTACTGAGATGATCATATGTTTTTTTCTTCTTTAGTCTTTTTTTTTTTTTTGTGACCGGTAAGGGGATCGCAACCCTTGGCTTGGTGTCATCCGCACCGCGCTCAGCCAGTGAGTGCAGCGGCCATCCCTATATAGGATCCGAACCCGCGACGGGAGCGCCACTGTGCTCCCAGCGCTGCACTGTCCCGAGTGAGCCACGGGGTCGGCCCTCTTCTTTAGTCTTTTAATATGATAGATTACATTGACTGTTGTTATTTTAGTGGTTGCATTAGGGTTTATAGCATACATCTTTAACTCGGGGGTCAGGAAACTATGGTTTTCAGGCTAAATTTGGTCAGTTGCTTGTCTTTGTAAGTAAAATTTTATTAGAACACAGCCATACTCATTTCTTTAAATATTGTCTGTGTCTTCTTTTGTGCTTCAATGGCGGCATACTTGTATGGTCATTTTTATTGGATTGTGGACATTATGCATTTAATTTTTTTGCATGCTAAATACTTTTGTTTTCCTATAAATAGAACTTAGCTTTGTTCTAGAATGCAGATACCTTTTTTTGGAAATCCTTTGATCATTTTAAGTCTTGCTTTTAAACTTTATTATGTAGGACCAGGGTGGCATTCAGTATAGGGTTAATTTTTCCCCAGTACTGAAGCATGACCCATCTTAGTACTATAGCCAATACCATTTGAATTATGAGGTTTTACTCTCACTGTTGGGAACAGGAACTATCCTGGTCCTTTGTGAGGTAAGTGGATTCTTCTTTTAATCCTTTAGGGTTGTTCTTTTCCTGGGCTCAGGTATTTTTCTCATATCTATGATTGGTAATTTTTTATTGGATGTCAGACATTGAAATTTACATTGTTAGGTGATGAATATTTTTATATTTTTTATAAATATTATTGAGTTTGATCTTGGATATAGAACTAATTTTTTTTTCTCTTTCAGGTCTTTTAAGGTTTGTTAGGCTGGACTAGGGTAGCATTTAGTCAGTAGTTATTTTTGCTTTATCACTAAAGCAAAGCCCACTGATTACACTGTCAGAGGCCCCATGAATTATCGGGTTTTCTGCTCTGGCTGGAGGTAAAAGGAGCTATTCTCAGTTTGAGTTCCATGGATTGATCTCTCTAATCCTTGTTTTTTTTTTTTTCCTGGTTCCGGGTAGTGTCCTCACTCACATGTGCTGAACATTTCTCTGCTGAATACTTGAAAGAGACTATCTACATATTTCTAGAGTTCTCTCTGTGCAATTCTCTCTTCTCCATTACTCCAGCCTGTGATTACTATCCTCCTTCCTCTCCCAGACTCTCACCTTCAGCTTATCAACTCAGGATGTCTTCTGGGCTCTACCTGACTTGGCCTTCCCTGCACTCCTACTTGGAAACTCTTTCTGGGTATTACAATTATAGGGCATACCTTGCTTGTTTCCCATTTCTCTACTATTCATTGTTCTCTGTTGCCTGATGTCCAATGTCTTGAAAAATATCATTTCATATATTTTGTCCTGTGTTTTAGATATTTCAGGCATGAGATTAAATCCTGTCTTGTCTACTTAATTATGTCTTGAAGTGGTAGTCTGGGAGTAGCATTTTAATTGGGGGATAGTGGATCAAAATATTACTTCCAGAATTTAAAATGTTGGGTGTGGGAGAGCTACTGTTGATTCCCAGAGCTCTGGAACTTGTTGTACAAAGGAACAGTATGTTTTGTGGATGCTAGCCAGTGCTTAAGTGGCTAAGGTCTCTGGCTTCTCTCTATCTACCTCCAGTGCAGAATGTACCATGCATGAACATAGTGTGTTCTTGGTATATTGTTCACTATAGAACAGGTAGGGTCTTTCTAGGATGCCCTCTTCCAAGGAGGGCCTTCAAAGGACCATATTAAAAGCTGGTCCCAAGACATAGTGAGACAACAGTATAACAGTACTCCAGTATTCACAATTTCTTGTCTTAGATTGTGTAGAAGTGTCACGAATGTGTTTGAGAAATTCTTACTTGTAGTCATTACTAATCTTCTTTTAAACTCTTCAGACCTCCATTCTCGATGTGGGACTATCTAAACCCATACTAGCACAGAGATGCAGTCAGTAAGTTTTGATTCCTAAGTCTGGAATATTAGGTAAGAGCAAGCATTTTAAATACATTTCCCCAAAGACAATAAATTAGAATATTCATTGAACAGGCTTTAAAGAAAAAAAAAAAAAGATTTGGAGGTTAATTCTGTAGACAGCTTATTAATAAGTAGTTGTTTATTGATTATATTTCACTTGTATGTATACAAAAAAAGTTACATACTCCAAAATGAGGACTTATTCTTATGCCTTAGAAAAGACATTTAAAAACACATTTTTGTATGTGTTAAACAATTTTATAATATATATCACTTATATTTTAAAGGGAAAGGTACCTATCCCAATTCTTTCCCCTGAAGTGCACACTCACACACACAAAATACACACATAAATATAGAGAACTCTCAAGCTATACCTTACTTTGCTAATATCAAAATATATAGTGGTGAGCCTGGCTGAGTGTGCACTAATCAGAGAGGCATCCAGCTGGAGAAGCCAAAGATCCCTGGAGACCACACGCCCTGTGGTGCCAGCATACGACCCAGCAGGTAGGCCTCACCGCCTCTGCCTGACTCCATCCCCAGGCTGGCCAAATGCATACAAATCAGAGAGGCGCACAGCTGGAGAAGCTGAAAATCCATGGAGACCATGCGCCCTGCACTGCCAGTGTGCGACGCAGCAGGTAGGCCTTGACACTGCTGCCTGACTCCATCCCCAGCCTGGCTGAGTGTGTGCTGACCAGAGAGGCACCACCACGTAGAGGACCAAGACCTGAGTTGACCACACAACTGAGGCACTAGTGGGCAACCAAGCAGACAATGAGGCAGCCATACCAAATTGGCAGCCCCAGCAGCATGCTAGCCAGACAATAGTGTTGACTCAGTGGACCATAAAATCCCCTGGCACAATGATTAACACCAAAGTAAAGATACCAGAAATATGAAAAATCAAGAAAGTACACCACCAAAGGGTAATAACTCTCAAGATCTAGATCTTATAGAACAAGAAGCCCTTGAAATGTCTGACAAGGAATTTCGAGTCATAATTCTAAGGAAACTAAATGAAATACAAGAAAACTCAGCTAGACAACATGATGAAATGAGGAAAAGTATACAGGACCTGAAAGAAGAAATGTACAAGGAAATCA
>NW_007726121.1:196949-304273 GCF_000696425.1 Galeopterus variegatus
CAAAAAAAAAAAAAAAAAAAAAAAGGAATGGAAAGCAAAATTAAAAACATGGAAGAAAATCTAAGAGAGATATCAGACAACCTTAAGCACTCAAACATCCGAGTCATGGGTATTCCAGAAGGGGAGGAAAAAAGGATATTGCATTGAAAACATACTCAACAAAATACTGGCAGGAAGCTTCACAGGTACAGGAAAATACACATAACTTCAGATTCAGGAAGCTCAAAGATCCCCACATGTATTCAACCAAAAAGGTCACCTCCAAGTTATGTTATAGTAAAACTGGCAAAAATCAAAGACAAAGAGAGAATCTTAAAAGCTGCAAGAGAGAAGTGTCAAGTCACCTACAAGGGAGCCCCAATCAAACTAACATCAGACTTTTTATTGGAAACCCTAAAAGCCAGAAAAGAATGGGATGATATATTCAAAATAGTAAAAGACAGAGATTGCCAGCCAAGAATACTCTACCCCACAAGGCTATCCTTCCAAGGTGAAGGGCAAATAGTATATTTCTCAGACAGACAAAAACTGTGGGAGATCACTACCACATGAGCACCCTTTCAAGAAATTCTCAAGGGAGTACTGGGTTTGGTACATGAAAAATAAACACCACTGCCATAAAAACCCAAGAAAAATCAAAACCCACTAGGAAAATAAATATAGCAACAAGGAAGAGAAAAAAGAAGTTTATTTACAACCCAAGGAACCAACAAATACAGAAAACAAACAGTATATCAGAAAGAAAGGAACAAAAGGCACTTAGGGCATCCAAACAAAAATCAATAAAATGCTGGGAGTAAATCAACACTTTTCTTTTTTTTCTTTTTTGTCTTTTTCGTGACCGGTAAGGGGATCACAACCCTTGGCATGGTGTCGTCCACACCGTGCTCAGCCAGTGAGCGCACTGGCCATCCCTATATAGGATCTGAACCCGTGGCAGGAGCATTGCTGCGCTCCCAGTGCTGCATTCTCCCGAGTGTGCCACGGGGCCGGCCCAACACTTTTCAATAAAAACTCTTCATGTAAAAGGATTAAAATCCTTGATCAAAAGACACAGACAGGCTGACTGGATTGAAAAGGAGGACCCAACTGTATGCTGCCTCCACCTCACGTATAAAGACTCACATAGACAAAGAGTGAAAGGATGGAGAAAGATTTATCCTGTAAACAGAAATGAAAACCAAGCTTGAGTAGCTATTCTTATATCTGATAAAATAGACTTTAAAGCAAAAACCATAAAAAGAGATAAAGAACACCACTACATAATGATAAAATGATTCATCTTTCAAGGAGACATAACAATCATAAATATATACGCACCCAATGTTGGAGCAGCCATATTTATAAAGCAAACTCTATTAGAACTAAGGAAGGAAATAGACACTAATATCATAATAGCAGGGGAACTGAAAACTGCACTATCAATATTGGACAGATCATCTAGGCAAAGAATCAGCAGAGAAACACAAGATCTAAACAACACTCTAGACCAGTAGGACTTGGCAGATATCTGCAGAACATTCCATCCAACAACCTCAGAATATTCATTCTTCTCATCAGCACATGAGTCATTCTCCAGGATAGATCACATGTTAGGTCACAAACCAGGTCTCAACAAATTCAAAAAAATTAGAATTATCCCATGTATTTTTTCAGACAACAGTGGATTAAAATTAGAGATTTGTAACAAAATCCTGGAAATTATACAAATACATGGAAATTAAACAGCATTCTACTTAATGACATATAGGCCCAAGAAGAAATCAAACAAGAATTCAAAGAATATATTGAAACTAAAGAAAACAATGATACATCATACCAAAACCTGTGGGATACTGCAAAAGTAGTACTAAGGGGGAAATTTATTGCATTTAATGCTTACTTCAGAAGAATGGAAAGATGGCAAGTGAACAACCTAACACTTCACCTTAAAGAACTAGAAAAACAAGAACAATCTAAACCCAAAGTTATCAGATGGAAAGAAATCATTAAGATCAGAGCAGAACTTAATGAAATTGAAACCCCCAAAATGATATAAAAGATCAATGAATGAAAAAGTTGGTTTTTTGCAAAGATATTTGACAAACTACTAGCATGGCTATCTACAAAAAGAAGAGAGAAGATCCCAGTAACAAAAATTAGAATTGAAAAAGGTGATATTACAACTGATACATTTGAAATAGAAGAAATCATTTCAGACTACTATAAACAACTACATGTGAACAAATTTGAAAATCTGGAGGAAATGGATAAATTTCTGGACACAAACTACCAAAACTGAGCCAGGAAGATGTAGAAATTATGAACAGAATAACAATAAAAGAGATTGAAGCTGTTATCAGATGGCTCCCAACAAAGAAAAGCCCAGGGCCAGATGGATTCACAGCAGAATTTTACCAAACATTCAAAGAGGGATTGACACCAATTCTCTACCAAAGATTGAAACAGAGGCAATTCTCCCAAACTCATTCTATGAAGCAAACATCACCCTGATACCAGAACAAGGTAAAGATACAACTAAAAAAGAAAACTACAGACCGATATTCTTGATAAGTATAGATGCAAAAATGCTCAATGAATTACTAGCTAACAGAATACAGCAGCACATATGAAAATTAGACATCACGATCAAGTGGCATTCATCACAGGGATGGAAGGTTGGTTCACCATATGCTAATCAATAAATGTGATAAACCATATCAGTAAAATCAAACACAAGGACCATCTGATCTTCTCTCTAGATCCTGAAAATGCATCTGATAAAATTCAACATTCATTCATGACAAAGACTCTCTATAAGTTAGGTATCAATGGAAAGTATCTCAACATAATTAAAGCCGGAAATGATAAACCCTCTGCCAATATCACCTTGAATGGGGAAAAGCTGAAATCTTTCCTTTAAGAACAGGAAATAGACAGGGATACCCACTCTCACCACTCCTGTTCAAAATAGTGTTGGAAGTACTAGACAGAGGAATCAGAGAGGAGGAGGGAATAAAGGGAATCCTGACTGGATAAGGTGAATTCAGATTATCCCTCTTTGCAGGTGACATGATCCTATATATCGAACCGCCTAAAGCCTCTACAGAAAAACTGTTGGAGGTGATAAATGATTTCAGCAAGGTAGCAGGATACAAAATCAACACACAAAATCAGTAGCATTTCTATTCTCCAATAGTGAGCATGCAGAAAGAGAAATCAAGTACACTTGCCCATTTACAATAGCCGCCAAAAAAATAAAATTCTTAGGAATTGAGTTAACCAAGGATGTGAAAAATCTCTATAATGAGTATTATAAGCCACTGCTGAGAGAAATTAAAGAGGACAGAAGATGGAAAGATATCCCATGCTCTTGGATTAGAAGAATCAAAATTGTGAAAATGTCAATACTATGCAAAGTGATGTACAAATTCAATGAAATTCCCGTCAAAATTCCAATGACATTTTTCTCAGAAATGGAAAAATGTATCTAGACATTTATATGGAATAACAAAAGACTGTGCATAGTCAAAGCAATTCTGAGCAAAAAAAATAAAGTGGGAGGCATAACACTACCAGAATGTAAACTATACTACAAAGCTATAATAACCAAAACAGCATCGTAGTGGCATAAAAACAGACACACTGGTCAATGGAATAGAATAGAGAAACCAGAAGTCAACCCACACACCTACAACCATCTGATCTTTGACAAAGGCACCAGGCCTATACACTGGGGAAGAGACTGTGTCTTCAGCAAATGGTGCTGGGATAACTGGATATCCATATGCAGGAGAATGAAACTAGATCCATACCTCTCACCATATACTAAAATCAACTCAAAATGAGGTAAAGAATTAAATTTAAACCCTGAAACAATGAAACTACTCAAAGAAAACTTAGGAGAAACACTTCAAAAAGTAGGACTTGGCACAGATTTCATGAATACAACCCCCAAAGCACGGACAACCAATGGAACAATAGACAAATGAGATTGTATCAAACTAAATGAGTTCTGCACAGCAAAAGAAACAATTAACAGAGTTAAAATACCACCAACAGAGTGGGAGAAAATGTTTGCAAAATATGCATCTGACAAAGGATTAATATCCAGAATATACAGGAACTGAAAAAACTTTACAAGAAAAAACAAGTAACCCAATTTAAAAATGGGCAAAGAGCTAAACAGGCATTTCTCAAAGGAAGATATACGACTGGCCAAGAGACACATGAAAAAATGCTCAACCTCACTCAGCATTTGGGAAATGCAAGTCAAAACCACACTGAGATACCATTTCGCCCCAGTTAGGATGGCTAATATCCAAAAGACTGTGAATGATAAATGCTGGCGATGTTGCGGAGAAAAAGGAACTCCCATACATTGCTGGTGGGACTGCAAAATGGTGCAGCCTCTATGGAAAATGGTATGGAGGTTCCTCAAACAATTGCAGATAGATGTACCATATGACCCCGTTATCCCACTGCTGGGAATATACCCAGAGGAATGGAAATCATCAAGTTGAAGGTATAGCTGTTCTCCAATGTTCATTGCAGCACTCTTTACAATAGCTAAGCTTTGGAATCAGCCCAAATGTCCATCATCAGATGAGTGGATATGGAAAATGTGTTATATCTACACAGTGGAATACTGCTCTGTTATAAAAAAAGAATGAAATACTGCCATTTGCAACATCATGAATGGACCTAGAGAAAATTATATTAAGTGAAACAAGTCAGGCACAGAAAGAGAAACCTCACATGTTCTCACTTATTTGTTGGAGATAAAAATAAAAGAAAAAATACACAAATAAACTCGGGGTGGGGGAGAAGACACAACAATTACAATTCTTTGAAGTCGATATGATAAGCAAACAGGAGATTGTTGGGAGGGAGCGGGGGGAGGGAGGAGGGCGAGAGGTTTCTGTAATGGCCCACAGTAATCAACCATATTGTATATTGGCAAAACAAAATAGAATTTAAAAAGAAGAAATAAAAAAATACAATAAAATAAAAATGGGGATAGAGAGAGGTGGGGCGGTCTGCCCAGAGGCATATACCAAGCAATGGTAAGTCCATCTAAGGCAGGGCCACTGCATATGGCTCTGCAGGTTGCATCCTGCACGGTGCATGGTTTGGGGACAATAGGAACTAAAATCTATCTCCACTCACTAAGCCATGAGTGCCCCTAAAGTTAGGGGCTCTTTCGTGTGTATCAATACACCATATGGGTTAGTGGTGGCCTGTCCTGAGAATTAAAATTTAGTGTGGTGTTTCTGACAGGACATAAGATGGGCTGTAACCCCAGATGTCTTATCTGTGAGCTCTGAAAGCATCCTTCAAGAAATTTAAACTTGTTTTGTGGAAATTTAAATTTGTTCTTATGTGTGTATGGTGGTTTTAAGTCACTAGTTTTTAAAATCAGTATTTTTTAAGGAAAACAACTTGCCCAAAAATCTTTCACAGAAATTTGAGACTCATTAATAGAATGTTTAATGAGAAAAAGAAAAGAAAGAAATGTTCACTCTCCCCATTAGGTTAATATATTCTTTACTAAAGAATCATAGACCTTGGCATTTGAGAAATCAAGAGATATTATCTTGTTTTTTCCCTGCCTTCAGATAGGAAAGATATTCTCCCCAAGGAGGCTGAACATTTCTAGATGCAGAGAAACAGCGTGAGTCTGATGCAGGCAGGACAAGTTTCAGGCTATAGCCAAACCGAGGGGCAGAGCCAGAGCCACTGAGTAGTGGGGAGTGATGGCATGAAAAAGGCACATAGATCATCTTTTCTACAGGTTTCACAATCTCTCATGCATTCTGCTTCCTCTAATATCTTTTCAGCTGCATCTTGGCATCCATCATTTCAATATACCACCTTTAAAAGGATGTGTGTCTGGAGAACATGCTTAGGGGAATGACTACTCACTTAGCTAGTTCCTAAATAAGACCCACCCATGAACTCTGATTTGTGTGAGAAGTCAATGTGATGATCTATAAAGTGCCTCTCGTACGGCGAGTACTCAGCAAACATTAGTGCCCTTTCCCCTTCCTTTCAAAAGTTCCATGTCTGCCCCCAAGGGAAAAGAAGCCCACTGTCTTCAGAACCACTGACTTATACCCGATGTCACATGACTTGATTCTGTCAGTGAAGAGGGACTGGATGTCCTGGACCAGCAGGTGGCACTCATTAGACATGTTGCAGGTCCTTCCAGCAGTGTGGATGATGATGGTGTACTTAGCAGGGAGGTTCAGCTTTTGGATAGTGGTTCTCCCCAGCCCTCCAAGCAGACCGGGGGACAATGCTGGGGCAAGCTGTGGTGGGGGAAGAAAAGAAAACACGGAGGATTCATTTTGCCAGCCCATGTCAACCACCTTGCTACTGAAGGCCAATGCAATCCTCAGGATCCTCAACATCCCAGTTCTCACCAGGACTGGGGGACTGAGTAGCAGACTGCATCCTAGTAGTGCTACATGGATGTTTTACTCTGATAGCTTGTCTGTGAGAGTCATTTATAATCCATCAAACTCATCTGTCATTTATTGACATATGGTATCAGTCCAAAAGCAGAAATCAAATTTATCTGAGGCTTTAAAACAATGTGATCATTTTCTATTAAACTTTATTAAGCCCCCCCCCCCCCAATATATATATATTGGCCTCCACCTAGAAGCAGGAAAGAAGCAGAGCATGCCTGGAGTCCTAGGCAGGAGCCAAGGAGGCCAAAAGCAGAAAACAAATTTATCTGAGGCTTTAAAACAATGTTATCATTTTCTATTAAACTTTGTTAAGCCCCCCCCCCCCCAATATATATATATTGGCCTCCACCTAGAAGCAGGAAAGAAGCAGAGCATGCCTGGAGTCCTAGGCAGGAGCCAAGGTCATCATCCCCACCCAGAAGCTAGCAAGGAGCATGCTGAAAAGACCACTTCCATGAAAGTGGCCCACCACAGCTTCTGCCACAGCTATGGCTGCTGCAAACGTAGCTCAATGCTACAGCAGTAGCCATAGCCACTGAGCAGGTTGCCCACAATGCACTCAAGTGCAGCAATACAAGGAGAGTCACCAGCAGAGACCAGAAAAAGAAGATGACATCTCTCTCCTCAAAGCCTACTCCAGAATAATAGAAGAAGCTACTGTTCTATCAGATGACCAGGCATCAATGCAGCGATACTATAAATATGAAAACCCAAGAAAATATGACACCACCAAAGGAATACAGTAATTCTCAAATACCAGACCCTATAAAGCAGGAAACCTTTGAAATGATTGAAAAGGAATTCCAAACAAGAATCTTAAGGAAACTCATTGAGATACAAGAAGAGTCAGAGAACATAATGAAACAAGGGAAAAAAAAATCCAGGGTATGATGGAGGAAATTTACAGAGAGATTAATACCTTAAAAAAGAATGTAGCAGAGCTCATGGAACTGAAAGATTCACTCAGCAAAATAAAAAACACAACCAGTAGCTTAAGCAGCAGATTAGAACAAGAAGAAGAAAGAATTTCTGATCTTGAATATAGTCTTTTCAATATAACCCAGGTGGACAAAGAGAAAGAAAAAAAAATTTTTTAAAAGAGGAGAATCTAAGAGAGCTAGTAGAGAACCATAAGCCCACAAACATTCAAATCATGGGTGTTCCAGAAGGGGAGGAGAAAGGAAAAGGCATGAAAAACCTATTCAATGAAATAATAACAGAAAACTTCCCAGGTATAGGGAGGACACGGACCTTCAGATTTGGGAGGCTTGAAGATTCCCAAACAGATTCACACCAAAAAGATTGTCCCCAAGACACATTATAGTCAAACTGGCAAAGCTCAAAGAAAACAAAAATCTTAGAAGAAGCAAGAGAAAAGTGTCAAGTCACGTATAAGGGAGCCCCTGTCAGATTAACAGCAGATTTCTCAACTGAAACTCTATAGGCCAGAAGAAAATGGGATTATATATTCAAAATACTAAAGGAAAAATACTGCCAGGCTAGAAGATAATACCCAACAAGGTTGTCCTTCAGAAATGAGGGGAAAACAGTGTATTTTCCAGACAAACAAAAGCAGCAGCAGTTCACCACCACACAAGTAACCCTACAAGAAATCCTCAAGGAAGTCCTGCATCTGGAATCTAAAAAATGATAATTGCTACTGCGAATACACAAGAAGGAGCAAAACCAACTGGTAGAACAAAAATGTAAACAAGAGAGAGAAAGAAGCTAAATATTACCAACACAAAAAGCCATAGATACAATGTAATAATTCCACTACTTTATTTCTCATTTTAGTAATTTCCGACTTCCCTCTTTTTCTTGGTTAGTCTAGATAAAGGTTTGCAAATTTTGTTGAACTTTTTAAAGAGTCAACTTTTGGTTTTGTTGATTTTGTCTATTGTTTCTTAATTCCCTATTTCATATATTTCCATTGTAATCTTTGTTATATCCTACTTCTATTTGCTTTTCATTTAGCTTGCTCTTCTTTTTCTATCTTCCTAAGGTAGAAGTTTACATTACTGAATTGAGATTTTTCTTATTTTTAATGTAGGTGTTTACAAGTATAAATTTTCCTCTAAGCACTACATGAGCCCTGCATCCTATCAATTTTGATATGTTGCACTTTGAACTTTATCTCAAAGGACTCTCTAATTTCCCTGTGATTTTTCTTTTTACCTGTTTTTTATTTGGGAGAGTATTGTTTGATTTCTACGTATTTGTGAGTTTTCTAAATTTCCTTCTGTTATTGTGGTCAGAGAACATATTTTCTATGACCTTATTCTTTTTAAATGTATCAAGACTTGTTTTGTGGCCCAAAAAATAAAAATAAAAATTAGAAATAAGTAAATAAAATTCCAATTTCATCAAGGTAGATTATATATATATATATATATACATATATATATATACATATACATATGTATGTATATTAATCTACCTTTATGAAACTGAACTTATATATATGTATATACAGTGCAATGAATGGCTGATTTTTGTAAAGTTGTCAATGCTTCCATAATCAATTTATTGGCTTAACAAAATTCCAAATAAAGCTGCAATAGGAGTTTTTGTTTGCTTAGAGTTGACAGAATTATTGTGCAGTTTATTTGGAAAAGTAAACAAATGAAAAGAACTAAGAAATTTTGAAAGTAAAGAACACTCTTTCCTTGCCCTACATCGTGTTTAAAACTTTATAAAGCTTGTATAAGCAAAACGTCATAGTATCAGCACAAGATTAGAAATGTACTGTACAGCCGAAGAATATCCTGTTATACATGACTTAGCATATGCTATTATGATAAAGGAAGGATCACAAATTAGTGGCAAAGAGATTTTTTAGTAAACAGTGTTTGAGAAATTGGTTAGATATTTTTTAAAAACCATTTAAGAAAACCATCTCTACTATACACAAAAATACATTTTACTTACATTAAACAACCAAGTCTGGAAAAACAATTATTCTAAAATAAAATGCAGCTGATTAGTTGACAATTGAATGAGGAAGGTTACCTTAAGAATTAAAGTTGTGAAGAAAAATCAGACAGAAATGATGTATAAATTTGACTGTACAAAATTAAGAATTATTGAACACCAAAAACCAGCACAAAGTTGGAGAAATACTTGTAGCTAATGTGATGGAGAACTGCCATTTTTAATATTTAAAAGACTTGTACCAATTGACACAATAGTAAGTTATTAATGGAAAACAGGCAAAAACATTACTGATAATTCACAAAAAAATAGAAAGGCCACTAAGCATGAAAAAAAAAATGGTCAGCCTAAGAATCAAAATCTAAATTAAAACAAAATTGATGCCATTTTTATCTATCACATTTGAAAAGATTTTTTAAAGAGTATATTAAGTGTTGTCATGGATGTGGTAAGACAAATGCTTTCATAAACTGCTGACGGGAGTGGAAATTATTGTAACCTTTTTGGAAAATAATTTTTTTGTATGTCAGGAATCTTGGACTATTTATGGTCCTTGACCTAGTATTTCCTGTTATATTTCTTATGAATCCATTTTAGGGAAATCATAAATATCAGTAAAGATGTACGCATATTACAGAGTTATTTAAAATAGTGAAAAACTGGAAATGAAATAACCTGAGTGTCCAAAAAGGGAAATATTTATGTAAATCATTGTAAATTGATATGGTTGATATTGTGTAGTCATTGAAAACTGCTTATAAATAACTTTTAAAGATATGAGAGAATACTTATGGTATAATGTCATGTGGGGATAAAGGAGGCCACTAAATAGTATATATAGTATTAATTCAACTATGACAACACATACACACACTGACATATTCATACACAAATGATTTGAAGAGCAGACAACAAAAGATTAAGAGTGCTTACCTCAGGATACTAGAGTTTTGGATGATTTTCATTTGAGTGTTGGGATTTATTAAGATGATCGATGAATAGGAATGCATTATTGATAGTGAACCTAAAACTTACAAAAAAAAAAAAAGAAAAATTCTAGCACACCATATGACAGAAGCGACTTTTGCACAAGAGGTCATTCTTAAGGACAAGTATCCCTGATTTCAAATTCTGTGCCTCCTTCTTACTAGCTATGTTATTATGGGGAAGTTGCTTAACCACTGCAACTCTCTTTCTCCATATGTAAGATGTTGATAATATGTACCTCATTGAGTTGTTTGGAAGATTGGAATAAGTTAATGAATATACAGTGCTTAGCACATAATTAATTGGGCCTGGCATATAATTACTATTTACTAAGTTTATTATTTGCATCCATCATGAGGCTTTCTACCAAGACAAATTGATGACAAGGTGGTAGGCTTCTCATAAACTTTAACCTAAGCAAAGTTTCTTCCTTTATTTAGAGTTTTGAAAGATTTTTATTTAGGGTTTTATGTGTTAGGTTTCAATGAATGTTTTGATTATCCTTGCCCAGAAGTTAAATAAGTTCCAAGTATTTTTATTCTTAGTAAAAAGTCAAGTGAAAATGATGTTCCTATGCTTTTACCTTTATAATATTTAACACTCCTGAAACTCAGATAATGAACAATCTTTGCGTTTTTTCTAGTAATCATTTTTAAAAGTAGACGGGGTGTCACAAGTTATTTTTAACTGCTCATTCTCCGCAACTTTACTAGTAGCCTGAGTCTGCATTGTGAAATGTAGTGGCCATAATTCTAAATGGGCAAGTCGTTGTAATATTTTATGATATTCTATTTAAATTTTGAGCCTTCCTGATAATCCAGACATTTCTGTAATGAAAATAACCCATTTATAGAAAAATATTTGTTTTTGCCAATCTGAATCGCTTGATAAACCTTAAAAATTACATCTAATGGTTGAGTAGTACCCAGTTCTCTGTGTAAATTAACACTCACTTGTGAATGAATATAGACATAAACCTATAGTAATAATACTTTATAGTTGCACACATGGCATTTTACAGTTTACAAAGATTTTTTTCCACATGAACTAATTTGATTCTTACAGCAATTTTGTTAGGTATATACAACAGATATTATTATTCTTATTTTAGAGATTTAGAAACTGAAGCCCAGAGGGCTAAATGACATATCTGATGTTACACTGCTAATTCTGATTTCAAATCCAGTACTCTTTTCACTTTTTCATAGCAGTTCTATTCCCAGGCACAAAAAAAGTGAGGAATATAGTACCGTTAATCTCATGACTCTACTAACAGAAGAGGCTTGGAGTTCCCCTTTAGGTCAGAGATGAGTTTAGAATGTTTATGTAATATAAAGGTTCTAATTTAACAATTTACAGTGATATATTAGAAACTCTGGGTTAGTAGAGCTGCTAAAAGTGAAATTCCTGAGAAATGAGTCTACTATATCTGAAAGAGAGAATAGTAGAAATAGTGGAATTACTACTGCTAAAACAAAATAGCCTATATATATACTTATACCTTGAAGGCATCACTATATTATAATAGAGTACTAATATTAATATTGGTATTATGACACCAAATCATTTTTTAAAAAAGGTAAATCTTGTGCACTGCATTCAGTGTAAGAAGATATACAAACAATATGTTTTAGAAAGGTTTACATTAAAATGATTAATGTTGAAGAGAAGGATTCTTAAAGAGGTTAGTTTCATCTATCTAGAAATCTTATTTCTCTGGTATTCCTAATAATATGACTCATATGCCAGTCAAATAGAATTGGCTATGCTTATTTTATTATTATTTGGCTTGATTTGTCTTTCTACTGGTTTTTAAGGATGTAAATTTTAAAAAAATGCCCAGTATGGGAAGAGAGATCAAATGGTCAATTATTTTATTCTAGGTTTTGTTTACGGAGGAAGATGTGAAATTCTACCTCGCAGAACTGGCCCTTGCTTTAGATCATCTGCACCAATTAGGAATTGTATATAGAGACCTGAAGCCAGAAAAGTAAAGCTATATTCTCCTTATGTATCCCGTTGTCTGTATGGGTATTTCTAGAACTACGTTTTGGCATACTCCACTAAGTCTTTTAAAGATAACGTGAAATTCTATATGAATTATATAATTATGTGAAGCTTATTTGTAAAAAGTAATCTTCATAAGACATGCATTGATTTTAAGTTAATCAACTATTCAAGATTTTTCTTATATATATATAGATATTGACCTGTTTTAAGTTCATGTCAATTTTTATGTAAATCATTTGTATAAAATATTTTATTCCATCTTGTTGAATGTGAATTTTGATTTACAGCATTTTACTTGATGAAATAGGACATATCAAGTTGACAGGTATGCAAATTTTCTTATTATACCCTAAGTTCATTGTTTTATATTTTTCATTATTTTAATATATATTTGTCTATGCCTGTTTTCTTTTTTCTTCTTTCTTGATTTGATTTGCATTTTATTTGTCTCTTTGGTGAACTTAAGTTCATTTAAAGCTTATATAGCTCTCAATATATTCTAATTGTAATATTAAAAAATTATACAATAAAGGCATTATCCTAATTAAGAAATAGCATTTGGTTTTCTAGGTAAAAATACATTGTCTTAGTTTCAGACTAGAGTAAAAGATTTATCATAAGTAATCATCACATTTGAAATATAGTGACACCCTCTTACCCTTTTCATAATTCCTGGCAACCATTTATCTGTTCTACATCTCTATAATTTTGTTATTTTGAGAGTGTTACATAAATTGAACCATGCAGTAGTCACACTCATGAGCATTTGTTCTAGAAAAGTAAAAACTTATGTTCACACAAAAAAACTATACACGAATGTTCATAGCAGCTCTATTTGTAATAGCCCAAGACTGGAAATGACCCAAATGTCCTTCAAAGGGTGAGTAGATAAACAAACTGTGATACCTCCGTACAACGGAATGCTACTCGTCAATAAAAAGGAAAGAACTGTTGATACATGCAACAACTTGGATGGATCTCAGGGGCATTATGCTGAGTCAGCAAATCTCAAAAGGTTACATATATTTTCAATAGATAGTAAATTCTGTATTTAATTATTGGAATGCTAGAACAGAGATAAGATGAAGATGTGGCCTTTCTGGAGAATTTTGAATCAGTACACTTTAAAGGTAAGTTGCTTTAAGTTTCCTAAATATATTGCATCAATGTAAAATAAAGTATCTAGCTGTTACCTTGAAAGCTGAAGTAAATGTGACAAAGTTCAAATAAAGTTTAGTGAATCATTAATTCATAGTTTTGAGATTTTATATAATGTATAATTTTATTTTATAGCAATCAAACTTTAATTGCAAAGCTAATTAGAATTTAATTCCTCTGTTCATTTTTTTCTTAATAAATTATGTCTTTTTTTGTCAGGAATAAGAAAGGGAGGTGGGAAAAAGAGTAGAATAAACCCTACCTATATCACTTTACTACATTAAGATTAATTGAGTGAATAATGATGCCAAGTTGTTTTATATTTAGTCTTCTAATTTGAATTATGCTTTTTATGGCTTTTAGAGACTTAAATGGCTGAGGAGGGAAGATTCTTTAGGATCAATGTTAATTTATAAGCAAGAGACACAAGACATGTAACAGGAAGATAATGCGATTTATAATGTTTTTTATAATTCAGTCTATTTTCCTTCCAACAGCACCAACATTTCTTTTAAAGAAAGTACACAAGAATAAATATTAGATCGTTTATAGTTTTATGATTGTAACCTAATTCAAACTTTTATATGAGTGGTAGACTTACAGAGTTTACCTCACAGTATTCCAGGAAGTTTGTTACAGTGTGACCATTCACAGCAAGTATTTTAAGGCTTTTTTTTTTTCTTTTCATTCTTTTGCATTGTTTCATTTAATTTCTCTTCTTTCTATTCTTTTTTCCTTTCTCTTATTTTTTTTCTTTTCCTTTTCTTCCTTTCTTATCTTCAGTGTCTTTCCTCCTATTCTTCTTTTCCTATCTACTTCCTCCCATTTTGAATGCTACAGTCAAAAGGACCAGACTGATTGCTATTTGTCATTGATACCAGTGGGCCGTGTGGGCTGCAGTCACTGAGGAATGTCTCATCTAGGCAGTATCTTCCTCAGCATTCTGTATTTTCTCAGAATAATCTTAGGAGAGTGGTAATACCTTTTTTTTTTTTTAACCTGTCCACTTTAAAAATGCTCTACACATAAGGAATTGACATAATGTTAGCAGGCTATTCTGAATGGCAATGGACTATAGAAAGGTATCCTGTTATAACTGTACTTTGTGTATGATTGGCCTCATACTGAGATTATGATTGTATAACAGAAGATCAGTAGAATGAGAGTGGTTACCTCCAGATACTATCTGCATACTTGCTAATATATTATTTATATTGTCCCTATGACTTAATTTTTTTTCTGGAATCTTTTCCCTTCATATAGTCTGTATAAAAACTAACTATATAATGACTTATCTGTTTAGAAAAAAATATTTAATCATAATATCCCATTAAAAATTAAGACTTGAACAAAGAATTGATTTGAACTGTCTGTGGTTGCTATAATGTATTTTCTGAAGGACATAATTTAGGGGTAACTTCTATAAAGAGAGGGAAGAAAAAATGTAAAGAGTCAGAAATTTAAATCACAGTTCTTGAGCTGAGTATTTAAGACAAAATGTGTACATAAGAAGAATTTTAAGTAGTTTTTATGGTTATTTGCAAATTAATCACTGAGATTACTTTTACTTATATTAAGTACGTATCAAATTATTGTGTTCTGGGCATCCTTGTAAAATTTAAGGTCTTATTAAAGAGTCATTTAGTGTTACAAAGATGTGAAATACTGTCTCTTAGACCCCCCTTCCCACCCCAAAAAAATCCTTTCTTTATGTAGCTGATTTCTTCATTTTCTTTTCTTTTCAAATTAGTGGTTTAGAAAAACCACTGTGTAACATATCTCATTTAATCTTGTAGCTAGTTTTATAATTGTAAAATTTTCGTCAATTGGTTGCTGAGCAAATTCTGGTGTTAAATATCAGTTTTCTCAGAAATAGTACAGCAAAGGAACTATATGGATTGGCATAAATTTCTGAAAGCTAACAGAAAGATAAGAAAATTCTCTTTCCTTCCTCCTCCTCTCTGTGATGGCCAAAGAAACCAGTGTTCTTCTCTACAAGGTATGTTATATTCAGCTGAACTAATGTTGAAGACTAGATTTTATTACACTTAATTTTCTAAATAGAATGTGCAGAGTTTAAAAGTCTCAAAATATAGAGAAAGCACATAGTAGTGCATTGAAAGGATATTTAAAATTATACTGAAAATTATAATGCATTAAGTTATTATAAAAGGATAATTGATTTTTAAATGAAAATATTGAGTATGGTTAGAAAATCAGTTTTGAGAGGCCTTAAAATTAAGTGTTAATTTGATATTTTATTGTAAAAGAGCAATATAGGGCCTATAGCTTTTTTTCATTTTTAAAATTAAGGTATAATTTGCATGCAATAAGACTCATCCATCTGATCCTTGTGGTGATGGGACTATTCTGTATCTTGACTATCCTGGCCTATGTTATTGTACTATCTCTATAAGATGTTACTGAGGGGGAAACAGGGTAAAGAGTAAATGGGATCTCTGTAGTATTTCATGTAATTACATGTGAATCTGTAGTTATCTCAAAATATAAAGTTTAATTTAAAAAAATCACTTTTTTGTGTGTGTAGTTCTGCAAGTTTTTACAAATGCATATAGTCTTGTAACTACCACCAAAACAAAAATAAGTGCTGTTCCATAACCCCCCAAATTCCCCCATTATATAGCAGTCCTCCCATTACCCCAAGCCAACCACCAGCCTGCAGCATTTCTCTCCCTATACTTTTGCCTTTTCCACAATGTAATATAAATAGAGGCATACAGTATATATAGCCTTTTGAGTCTGGCTTCATTTACTTACCATAGTGCATTTGAGATTCATCCATACTGTTGTGTGTATTAATGATTTGGCCTTTTTTAATTTGCTGAGTAGTGTTACATTTTATGGTGTCACCACGGTTTGTTTACCCATTTCCCAATTAAGGGGCATTTGGATTGTTTCCTTTTTTTGGCAGTGATGAATAAAACCACTATAAACGTGTATGTATGGGTTTTTATGTGAGCATAAATTTTTTGTTTTACTTGAGTAAATACCTAGAGAGTGGGATTACTTGGTCAGATGGTAAGTATATCTAACTTAATGAGAAGACTTCAGACTCTTCCAAAGTGGTTTTACCATTTTGCATACTCACCAACAATGTATGAGAGCTCCCATTGCTCTGTACCCTCACCAGTACTTGGTATTGTTAGTATTTTTTATTTTAGCTATTCTAATAGGCATGAAGTGGTATATTATCATGGTTTTAATTTATATTTCCCTAATAGTGACATTGAGCATCTTTACGTATATCTTTGGAAAAGTGTCTGTTCAGATATTTTTCCCATTTCAAAAAACTGGATTGTTCTGATTGTTTTCTTATTACTGATTTTAAAAATATATATACTCTGAATACAAGTCTTTTATCAAGTACATGATTTGCAGATATTTTCTCCTAATCTGTAGCTTCTTTTTTAATTTTCTTAACAGTATCTTTTGAAGAGTAGTTTTTTATTTTATGTCCATTTCATTAACTTTTTTCTTTTATGGGTTACACTTTTGATGTTTCTATGAAATCCTTGCCTAACGCAGGATCACAAAGATTTTCTTCTGTATTTTTTTTGAAAATTGTACAGTTTTAGGTTTTACATGTAGGTCTGTGATCCATTTGGAATTAATGTTTGCTTATGGTGTGAGGATGGATTTTTCTGTATTGATATCCTACTTATTTTGGCACCATTTTTTGAAAAGACTGCCCTTTTTCCACGGAATTGCTTTTGTACCTTTTGCAGAAATCAACTGACAGTATACAGCCAGTTCTGCTGTAATGTGACATGTGACATGTGATTTTAATCACTGTGCAAAACTGCATAGTAAAAACCACAAGACATATGGGGAAAATACAGTTAAAATATATAACACTAAAATGTTTAATCAGTGACACACTAAAAAAAGAAAGTTAGTAAAAAATGGTAACACTGTTTTACGTGTTCTAAATGGTTAAGAAATACTTAAAGGCTACAATATATATGTTATTTTATCTTGAAAAAGACCTGAAGGTTGCATGTGGAAGTGGTTTCAGAATGGTTGTAGTTTGTAAGTTATAATGAAATGTTAGAAGGTTAATTATCTGAAATTGGAAGGAAGGTTGTAACAGTAGAGGTGGACAGGAGTGGCTCATAACAAACACAGTGATCTGAAGTCACTGGTAGATGTTTGAGGTATGTGCATGTGTTTTATGTATTTCTATTTGGCTAAGCTCAACTAGGTGCAATTTTCTATATTCACTTAGTATTTCTTGCAGACAAAATTGCATGTAAGCCAATGCAAAATGTGTGTCATGCTCAGATTGTTTCCTAATATGTCACTTGTATTGGAAGAACTTTGCATTTTTAAAACAAGTGTCATAGCAGAACTAACTGTATATGTCAGCTTATTCCATTGATATATATGTCTGTCCTTTCTCCAGTACCCTTGATTACTGTAGCTTTATGGTAAGTCTTGAAGTCAGGTAGTATAAGTCCTTCAATTTTTTCTTTTTTCAAAATTGTTTTAGCTATTCTATTTCCTTTGCCTTTTTATATAAACTTTAGAATCAGCTTGTTGATTTCTACAAAAGAAATCTTGCTGGGGTCTTTAGTGAAGTTTTGTTGAGTCTATGGGTACTTCAAACAATTTTTAGAAAAATTGAATTAAAAGATAATATGAATCTTTCCATGAACTTTTTGAAGACCCCTTGTATATCAGTTTTGGAAGAATTGACATCTTAAAATTTAATCTTCCAGTCCATGAACACAGTATATCTCTTCATTTATTTCAGTCTACTTTAATTTATTTCACCAATGTTTCTAGTTTTCAGTATACAAGTTTTACATGTATTTTGTATATTTATACCTGTGGATTTTATATTTATTTTTTTGAGAGGTAGTATTATAAATGGTAATTTTAAACTTCAACTTCCAATTGTACAAACAAATAAGATTGATTTATAAATACACACACACACACATACACACACACACACACCTTTGGCTGTTTGAAAGCTTTAACAAAAATGGAAGCACACCAAAGCCAAAGCAAAAGTTTTTTGTTTTTTGGTTTTTTTAAAAATATTTTTTAAAGTGTAAGTTTTGTCTTAGTCTGTTTTAAAACTTAGGTCAATATGACAGCTTTGATTTAATTATCATTTTATCAAAATTGTTGCATGATATTCTAGTACAGACCTAAAAACATGTATTTTGAGGATGAGATTTAACTGAGCAATCTTTAAATGTTCTTAAAGAGTATCATTATGGAATATAGGCTGTTTTCCATCACTGATGTCACAGGAGCTTTCTTAAGAATAATTTCAGGCCATCCATAAATAGTTTTAATGTTTATTATTTTGTTTCTTTTGGTGTTTTCTATTATCTGAAGTTTTTCAGATATATGTATTTTTTGTAACAATTATTATAGATTTTGGACTCAGCAAGGAGTCAGTAGATCAAGAAAAGAAGGCCTACTCATTTTGTGGTACAGTAGAGTATATGGCTCCTGAAGTAGTAAATAGGAGAGGCCATTCCCAAAGTGCAGATTGGTGGTCATATGGTGTACTTATGGTAAGTAGCATTATTTTGCTTAATTATGCCAACATATGGTTAATATTATTTAGAATTTTATTTTAATTTAAATTTTGGGATGTGTCAGATAAGAGAGGGGTTCTTTGTTTTTATTGGTTATGAATATTCGTGGGGTACAAAGCAAATTGTCACCACTTGTGCCTAAGATGTGATGGCCAGATCCATACTGGCAGCATGTCCATTACCACAAATTGTGATTATACCCCATGTCCCCCACCCAATTATCCCCCCATTTATCCCTGACCTCCCTGCCCATCCCTCCTTTCGCCACTCCACTTTGTATCCCTAGGTATGTTCTCTCCCTCTGCAAGTCCAATGCACCACTGTGGTCTTTCTTTCCTTTCTTCTTTATCTCTTAGCTCCCACTTATGAGAGAGTACATACAGGGCCCAGTCTACGGCCCAGAGGGAAGAAAGTGGTTCTGATAATTCATGATTAACATTAAAAAAACTTGTGATTGGCTAGCTGTTATACAATAAGAATTAGGGTTTTGGTGTTCTGATTTAAATTTGCTAGTGAAAAGGTAAATGGCATTGTTATATAAATTATTCATATTTAGAACTTAGAAAAAGGTCTGTCAGATTCTAGATTTCAGAATGCTGAGTTTGGTAATTGTATGGTATTTTAGTTAGATGTCACAGAATTTAGCACCTTACCATATACTGTTTTACTGTCAAATTGTTTCAAGCATACCCTAGAAAGACTGTAAATTTCTTGAGGAGAGGAATCATATCTTCTACTACTTTTCATCTCCTACAGTACCTAGCATAGTGTGCATTTAGTAGACAAGATATTTGGTGTGAGATTAAGCATAGAATTTGCAGTACTAAGTAACATGATAAATGCATAGCAATTGAATCAGATATGATTTGCTTTTGAAGTTTGATAATCTGTTTTGCCCATTTATCACTGAATGACATACTGTATGGCACATCAATATATTAAATACTTATTTAAAACCTGACATTTGGAGAGGGCACTGTTGTGGGAAATGATTCAAAGTGCAGTATTTGGCATTTTCCATGACCTAAAAAGGCATACAATCTGGTTGGGGAAACAATTGGAATAGCTAAATAAACTGCCATGAAGTACCTTAGGAGTTCAGGGAAGACTTCACGTAAGTTGGTATAGGAAAACTGGAGCAGTTGAAACTCAAATTAAGCCCTGAAGGATGGATACAATTTAAATAGTTGCATGTCAGTAAGGAGAGTATTGCAGTCATACTAGCAAAGGCTTGGAGAACCAGTTTGGTTAGAGTAGTGGAGAATGAGGGTGAAGGTGGAAGAAGTTAAGCTATAAACCTGTAGACAATTCCACGTGATTCTCTGGGCAGTAGGAAACTATTGTAGATTCTTAAACAGGATGTTAATTAGAGAAATAATGTATTTTAGGAAGTTTAGTCTTGGCAATGTTATACAGATTGATTAGAAATTGAAGAAAATAGAAGGAATTGGAAGCAGGGAGACCAAAAGGTATTATTACAAGATAGTTGTAAGATTATAAAATAAAAAAAGAGTAAATCGTAAAAGACATTTCAAAGGAAGAAATGACTAACCTTATTAGTAAATTAAATGACACAGGTGAAACAGAGGCGAGTCAAAGCTAAAGATAACTTCTAAAATTTATGAACTTCAGGGGATTGAAAGAATGGGAGATTAGTAGAAAAGAGGTAACTGAGAAGGATAGCTGGTTTGGGAACTAGGGAAATAATTTATTTTTAGCATGTGACAAAGGTTACTGTAGGTTAGTGGCTAACCCCTGGTGGTTGTAAATTAGGAAGGTCAGTGGAGAGAAGATCGGAATCATTTGGGGACCTTATTACACACACATGTATTCCCCCTACCCTCACCTACTCAGCCCGTAGTTTCCTTAAGGGGAGGTGTGAGTCCCATACAGTATCTTTCTATTCTTTTTCTCCCTGCCACCCCCACCTTTACCACTCCATTCCCCAGTGTCGAACCATTACTGTTGATTTGGGAGGGAAAACTGGAGCTTGAGAGAGATTGAGGCTGGAGTAGCAGATTTGGGAGTCATCAGAGTATGGGGGATAGTTGAATCGATAAGCGACTTAGGTTGTGAGTTCAGATAAATGAGAAGAGGGCTGAGGCCAAAGACAGCAAATCTAAATTTGTGATTTAAATATTATGGATATAAAAACTTTTCTCTTTAATGAACTATAATGATCATTATTTTTATACCTAGTCTTTTTTAATCATTATTTAATATTCTAGTTATCTGCATTGCAATGAAATTTCTTTGTGAAAATGTTTTCTCATGTTATGTACAACTATGTCAATTTTTTCTTTTTTAAAGGTGTGTGTGTGTGTGCGTGCGTGCGTGCATGTGTGCATGTTGTGTTCTGCTCCTACCTCTCTTTTTTGGTTCCTTTTTGGCGGGGGCGGGGGGGGGGAAGTAAGGGGAACAAGAATAGTTAAATATTTCCTGGGCATGTGTGAATTTGAAATGGTTTGGTGCTTATTTTTCCTTTCCTTTTATTAACTGATTGTTTTAAAGCATATCTTTGTTTTAAAAGAAAATGCTTTGTGTGTATTTTCAAATTGCTTTGGCTTTGGGAATTTATCCAAATTAGAACTAAAAAAAAATTGGTTGGTTTCATCTGCCACAAGTCACCTATCAATTGAGCTATATATATAGTGGGGTACCAGAAGTGCATTTCTTTAAGTGACCTAGTTTTCTGGTCCCATTTTGACCCGCTGTCAAGTTGGTCTTGCATGATTTGATGATTATGTAGTACAAGTCTCAATTTTTTTCCTAAATAATTTCATTATATATTCCAAGTTGTACTGAACTGACTGGTTGTTTTTTATTTTAGTTTGAAATGCTTACTGGTACTCTGCCATTTCAAGGTAAAGACAGAAATGAAACCATGAATATGATATTAAAGTAAGTGTAAACACTATTTTTTTCTTTTGGGAAAAATGTCCTTTGCTTTCAGTTTTGAAAAATTTATTGTGGTTTAAAATCAACACCAAAGAACATTTTTCACATTGTCTTGCTCTCTTGTCCTATTATTTGCCACTCTAAAGCACTTTTTAAAACTCTTTTTGAGATTTGTCAGCTTAGAAGTGTGGCTAGATTTAAGTGAAATTTTCTAAAATCCTCTTTTCTAGAGCAAAACTTGGAATGCCTCAGTTTCTTAGTGCTGAAGCACAAAATCTTCTAAGGATGTTATTCAAAAGGAATCCAGCAAATAGATTGGGTATTGTTTATTTTCATATCTTTTATACCAAAATGTTCCATGTTTGGGGATGATAGCTATATTTTTATGTTTTCTGTTTTAAGTTCATTTACTGCTGTTATATATTTATAACTAGAATTTTGCATTTTGTATGCATTCTAGGAACAGTAAACTCTGTTATGTCCATGATAAAAATAATGGAATACTATAATCAAAACTTCTGTTTAAAATATATTATTATATATATAATATGGGTTACCTCTTTTGAGATAATTCACAGAATTCTCCCTTGTATAAGTAATCTTTTTCAATATTTGAAGATAATTATTTTGTCCCTCCCAATATTCTTCAAAGTACATACTATGTTTTTATAACTGCTCTTTATTTGACCACTTTCTGGTAGCCTTTCCCTGGATCCAGATGTGATCCTAGTGTCATATTTATGTCCTTGTGTTAAAATTCCAATGCCACTTAATTCATTTGAACCTTTTAATTTGGCATATAAATATGAGGTCATGAGATGACTTATGAAGAAAATATAATGTGCTTAAATTTAATGTATGTTGAATATGATTTTGATTTGATTTGGGAGGCACTTTAGTATTTCATGATATTCAGTGTAGTTTTATATGAATGCCATTTTTTTTATCATAGCAAAGCAAAAGGACCAGTTAATACAATGCCAGATAAGAAATCATAGACTTTTTACTGCAATGATTCTATGAAATGTGGGTACTTCTGTTTGCATATAACAACCTGGGAGCCAGTTAGAAAGATAAAAAAATCATACCATTGAAATATTTCCCCCATTTTTGTAGGTTCAGAAGGAGTTGAGGAAATCAAAGAACATCTTTTCTTTGCAAATATTGACTGGAATGTAAGTTGAATAGAAAGTTTGTTATTGAATAAGTTTATATTAATATGAGTAAAAAACTGAAGAGTAAATGGTAATCCTTTGTGGACTTTACTGACAAACTTAATCCATTTGTTTTATATTTAATATGATATTTTTATTTAAAGGTATGCATATCATGGCAATTACATTGAAACAGTACATGTGTGGATAATATTTAGTAAATTTTTGCTTCTCATTTGTTTTACCTGTTAAGTTTGGTTAATATTTTCCTATTCTAGGTTAGAAAATGTGAAGAAGGAAAAGAAAGGGGAAAGGGGATTAATTATATAGCATTCTTTTAGGAAATGAATTGTAAAGATTCTAAGGTGTTATTTAATTTCAAATCATTCTGCCATGTATTAGAACAAATTATTAAGAAGTGATTATCTATCTACAAATATTCCACTAAATTTTGAGAGGACATGAAAACAGAAACATTACAAAGTTCTGCTAAGTCGTGTATAGAGATTTTTTTATTAAGTTGGTATTCCCAGGCTAATAAGCTTTTCTTAGAAGAGCTCACTTTTTTGTTATTTGTTTTATAACACAGCTTTATATATTTTATGTATTAATCATCATAGTTAAGCATTTTTGATTATCTAGTTCTGGCATTGGTATTGAAAATTTTTCAAAAGGAAAAGAGTCTCTATTTTGATTTCTAGGGCAAAAGTGGAGAGCCACTATTACTACTCACTGACCAAATCATTCTTTCATCTGGCTTGTACAACAAGTTTCAGTAGGCAATATTTGATTTATTTTTTATTATTTTAAAACTGCAACATGTCATAAGCCATTAGTATTAATACTCTAAAAGGCCATTCAGTAGGCATGATGCATATATATTTATATCTAGAATTTTGCATGCTGCTGCTATATATGGGAGCCTGTCCTTTGTCATATCTCTTTGTATCTCTCTTTTGGTGTCCTTGTATCTCTTCTTCATGTTTTTCTAATGCTTCTCTACTCTTTCTTTTTCCTTATGTAGACAAATGGGAAATATTTTTCTTTCCCATCATAGTTATATCTAAACAATTTAAATTCATTATTTTTAATTTAAATAACAAATCAGTGGAATGTTTACATATTTATGTAAATGAAAATTACTTTAAAGTAATTCTCTATTGTTTTCCCACTGTGGGACTGAGCTTTTAAAGAAGTAGGTTCCCCCCAAAAAGTAGAATTTAATATATATATTTTTTTCTTTGTCTTTCAAAAACACAAATTTTAGCAAGTTAGAATGTTAGACAAGACTAAATTTTTGAATTTTATAATAGGAGCCCTAAACAGTCATTTCACATATATTTTTATGTAAAAAAATATTTTGGGTGAAATATATACTTCTTAAAATAATCTAATTATGATTTTGAAAGCCTTGAGCAGTATTATTTATTTCTGCATGGTAACATTATGATACATTCTGTGTAGTTATATTACCAGTGTGAATTCTCAAATCACAAAATCCGAAATTCAACATCATTCATTATTCCATGTGCATGCAACTTGTGGCATCACTGCTGTGTTTCCTGGCCTCATTATATTTTGGTTATTATCTCTCAAATTTTTACAGTTTGTTTAACAGGTATCTGAAGCCCGTTGAAATTTCTTTTATGAAATTGTGTGTCTTCTGTTAAGAACTGTGAATATTATTTTCCACTTTCCCTTACCAAAGTATAATAATTTTTTAAAGTGTTAATATGTTTTTGTGTCACTCTGATGCTTGCTCTAGAAATTATATAAAAGAGAAGTTCAACCTCCTTTCAAACCTGCTTCTGGAAAACCAGATGATACTTTTTGTTTTGATCCTGAATTTACTGCAAAAACACCTAAAGGTAATGCATGCATATGTGTAAAATCCGGGCTTTTATTCCAGTAGGTAGTTAAAAAAATAAACTCTCTTCTTAGGTAAAAGCTAAAAGAATGGTAAGTTTGCAGAAGGTTGGTTTGCTCTTTCTGGAAATAAAGATTCTATATTATGTAGGTATCTATCAAGTAGAGGCTTTAAATGGGAAATATTTATCAGAAAAACAGGGACTAGGGCAAAGGGTGGCAGTTTTTATTTTCTTGTTTTGTAAGTTCTTTGACATGCTAATGCCTTACAAGGTGGGAGGCAAGACATGAGATATATTATTCTTACTCTTATAGTTTAGAATTTAATATGGTGTATTTTTAGTGGCATCTGTTTCATGCATTCGTTCAACAAATATTGACTGCCTAGTATGTACTAAGCAATGAGGATGCAGCAGTGAACAGAATAGACAAAAATTACTGACCACATGGAGTGTGCATACGAGTGGTGAGAGACAGATAATGTAGAATAAATACATAATATGTAAGGTGGTGACATTTGATGGCTTCCTTTATAATTAAAGAAATGCAGGCATTATATATTATAGAATTCTGTGTAGTTCTAATTAAATATAATTATTTGAATGTTAGATTCTCCTGGTTTGCCAGCCAGTGCAAATGCTCATCAACTCTTCAAAGGATTCAGCTTTGTTGCAACTTCTATTGCAGAAGAATACAAAATCACTCCTATCACAAGTGCAAATGTTTTACCAATCGTTCAGGTAAGTTCCACTTAATCACATTATTTCGTTTGGGAATATATCAGTTTAGGAATCATTATTTCTCTCAGTTATTGTTAATGGATTTTTAATAGTTTTTTAAGAAGTGATTTTTGGCTACTTTATCTCTTTGTATAATCATGAATTCAAAGTGTCTATGTTTTGGAATAAAGCAGACAGTAGTAACTTTTAATTATATTTATGTGGTCCATTTTGGCAAGAAAATGTAGGATTGATGTATAAGCTAGTTGATTTATTGTATTGGTCTTGGGGATTTAGAAAGCTTACAATTTAGGATTCATTCAGAATCTGCTTAAGTCATTTATAAATGTTGATAAAACTTCTCTAGGATGTGTTATTCTTGATTTTTTTTAAGATTTAAGATGAATGTATATTTAGTATAAAAGATAGAAAATGTGAAAATATTTCATTCTCCATAGAATTTTGCTTTTTTTTAAAATAAAAACAAAAACAGATAAATGGAAATGCTGCACAGTTTGGTGACGTATATGAATTGAAAGAGGATATTGGTGTTGGCTCCTATTCTGTTTGCAAGCGATGCATACATACAGTTACCAACATGGAATTTGCAGTGAAGGTATTGTTATTATCTTTGAGCCTAACTTTTTTGTTTGTTTTTATGTGTGAAATTTAAATTATAGTTTGACACATTTTCAGTGGAGCAAGTGAAGATAGGAAAGCTATGATGAAAAAACTCTAAGACTTAATATTTTCACTGTGAATTTCTTTCAGGGACTTTATTTTGGAGGAACAGTGTTATTTCATGATTTTTTTTTGCTTTTGAATAGTTTTATTTTAATGTACAGAAGTATGTTAAGATTGAGCAATTGTGACAATTACACTCAGATTTAGATCACATTATCCTTTAGTATAGCTTCAGTGAAATGGGACATAATGTTAAAGAAAGTGCTCTGGTTTATTTATTTTCTAAGTTTAAGTTATAGGAAATTTTTAAACATTAAAATAAGAGATAAGCATTGTTCTTGAGTTTTTAAGTATTTGTTTAAAAATATAACCAAATTGTAAATATCCATTTTTAGACAAAGAAAATCATTTGTTTTTCTCTGAGATTTTTCTCTTATCTTAATTCTTAGATCATTGACAAAAGTAAGCGAGACCCGTCAGAAGAAATCGAAATTTTGATGCGCTATGGACAGCACCCCAACATTATTACTTTAAAGGATGTAGGTATTTTAAAATCTACCTATCAGCTAAGCTAATGAAATTATGACCTGGAACTTTATTTTTCTTATTGAAACTTTTTATGTTTGTGGTATATTTAATTTCATGCCACAAAATATCAAGATCCTTAAATTTGCCACTTTAATTTTTCTTATGATTCTGTACTCCTACTCTTCTTATAACATATCAAAAAAGAATTGTGATGGTTAGTAAATAAGAATGTCTTGATTACTTGAATATATTCTGGTTGATTAACTAGTTAACATTGTAATTAGCATCATTTATTATTCTGTAGTAGTGTAAATATACAAGATGCAGGAGATTGGGAATCTGTTAAATCTTGAAGATTTTACATTTTTAATTGTATAGCAATTGGTTGTAGCATTATGGATTGTTCCTTGAGTGAAGTAGTAGTAGTCTATAATTGAGTAAAATAGTAGTAGTCTATAGTTTTGTAAAATGAACATATAACCCACATATTAGTAGGTGTTACTGAATGCTGACTTTTCACATAAGAAGAAAATGTCTTTTCAGAGAAGGCAGAAAAATCAACCATCACCTTGATCAGTTTGCAGATAATATAGTATATAGTAAACAGTAGTTTATATTATATATACAAGGGGTATTCAAAAAGTTCATGGAAAGATTTGTATTATCTTCTAATTGTTTTTTTTCCATGAACTTTTTGTCTTTTTTTTTTTTTTTTTTTTTACTGACCGGTAACGGGATCGCAACCCTCAGTGTCGCGCCCGTACTGGGGACCGGCAACGGGATCGCAACCCTTGGTGCCGCCCCTGCACTGCGCTCAGCCAGTGAGCGGGAACCGGTCTCCACATGGGATCCGAACCCTCGGCGGGAGCGCCCCCGCGCTCCCAAGCAGCAGCACTCTCCAGTGCACCACCGGGCCGGCCCTTCCATGAACTTTTTGAAGTACCCGCATACATACTGTGTGTGTGTATGTATCTCACTTGCCTTGAGTGAAAAGGGTATAAATATCTTATAAATATCTTATTTGTTCTCCTTGGTACACTATTTGAATTCAACAAACTTTAAGACCCCATGTCAGATAATGGACTGAGGGGAGGGTATTAAAATACTGTCAGAAAGAAGCTTACTGTTAAGGAAAAGAAGTAGCTGTATTATGATAAAAAATGAGATAGATGTCATTTGAGAGGTACAGAGCTTTATTTTTTCAGTTATATCTTTTAATGAAATTATGAAATTATGCATTTAACATGGTCTCACAGAACTGTGTAGGAGGTTGTTTAGCCTATTCAACCTTCAGAACAGCCTGTACTACATTAACAGTAAAGGAATAATGTCTTTTTTTTTTTTCTCTTCAGTACTAGAGGTTCACTGGAAAAGCACAGTAAATATAATTTAAACAGTTTAGAATTGTAATTATAAATAATAACATTTTAAAATGCATTCTTTTTTAGGTCTTTGATGATGGTAGATACGTTTACCTTGTTACAGATTTGATGAAAGGAGGAGAGCTACTTGACCGTATTCTCAAACAAAAATGTTTCTCAGAACAGGAGGCTAGTGATGTACTGTATGTAATAACTAAGACGGTTGACTATCTTCATTGTCAAGGAGTAAGTTGCAGTTATATTCTTCCCTTTAATTCTGGGTCCTATGTCTTTATTAAAGTATACATAGGAGATGATGCTACCTAAAATGAATCACTTTTTCTGTCACTTAAATAATTTTATAGAGAATATCCTAATAAAACTCATAATGTAGTGAAGGTTATGGATTTAGGAAATTGGCTAATGCTTTATTAATTCTCTTCTCTCTGCCTGTTGGCCCTGATTTAGTAGCATATTATATTTAAAGGTGGTTTGAATTATATAAGTGTACCTAACCTTGACTTTGAAATCATTAAGCCTAGGCAAACTTAAAAGTGAAAAGTAAAAGAATTATCCAAGGACATACTGTGAATATTATTCACACTATGCTGTACCCATATATAGTGAGATATTTGGATTCTAAACATTTGAGATATTAATATATTAAATTTTGTGGTGGAGGAGCAGGCTTGTTACTTTGCTTCCTGTGTCTTCATAAAGGCAAGTTAATTGAGTTACAAAATATATGGCATTTTATTATATGTAGCTGTACAAGAAAACAAAGTATTAAATAATTTAAAAATTTAAGTTTGAATCAGTCATAATAATGGACATGTACCCACTTAACTATAAAGTATAAAAAAAGGACAATTCAGAATTGACACAGTGAAAATTCTACATGGGCATATCTTATAATTAATAAAAATAAACTAGTACTCAATTTTGTCTCTCTTAATAGAGTACATTTTCAGTGTTTTGAAATAAATTGTATAATGCTAAAGGATCAGTTCTCTTATCATTTAATTCCTTGATTGTCTTTATAAATACTCTCTAAAGTAAAGGATAACCAGAATTTTTTAGAAGAGAGGAATGATAAGCATCTCTAATTAATAACAGACACATATTGAGCATTTCTGTATGCCAGGCGTTATAAAAGATGTTGCACATTCAAACACGAGTAAGACTTGGTCTTTGTACTTAAAGAGATTTCAGCATAGTAAGCTGATGATTAAAGGTAAGGCTGATTAAATGAAGTGGAAAGGAGCAGCAGGAAAATCATCACATAGGGAATTTTTTTTTCCAGTTCTGCATTTCATTTGGTTCTTCTTATTGTTTCTATTTTTCTGCTGAGACTTTTCATTGTTCTGCTGAGAGTTTCATACATTGAAAACATGTTTTGTTTTACTGCATTGAAGATAATTATAATAGCCACTTTGAAATCCTTGTCTGTTAGTTCCAACGTGGTTCATCTCAGAGTCAGCATTGATTAATTGTCTTTTTTCTTGAGATTGTGTTCCACTTTTTTGGTTCTTTGTATTGCAGATAATTTTGGATACAGAACATTATGATATTAAGTTATGGAGACTTTTGTGTTCTGTTATTTTTCTCCAGTGGTTATCATTGTTTTCTTTGTTTAAGTGGTAGTTTTCTCATCTGGGTTTGAGCTGAAAACTCTGTTTTAATAGACAGCAGCTGTGGTCTCTGTTCATATCTTTTGTCTTTATATGAATTGCTTTGACCTCTTGCATACATTTTTGATTTGGGGATCAGTTCTGACACTTTTCTTTACAGTATTTCCCCACTCAGATTCACAGTTTCTCAGCATCTGTTTTCTGGTCCTCCAGGCCAGAAAAACTGTTGGGTTTTCCACATGTGTCTTCACCACAACTGTGTACCATAGCAACTGCACTAAACCCCAGGCTAAAAGCCACCTATATGAGAACCCTACTTGTATAACTCCCTGTAGTCCCTTCAACCAAGTGCGTACTCCTTACCAGAGTCTGTCTCCTTTTGTTCACTCTTCAGTACCTTCAGGTAGTTGATTTTTGTATTATATCCAGGTTTTATAGTTGTTTACTGCAGGGAGGGAAGTGTTGGGTAGGGTCTTATTCCATTATATCTAAAAGTGGGACTGATGATCTTATAGATGTAGAGAGTAGAATAGTGATTACTAGAGAATAGTGGTTACTGGTAAGGGGAAGTGGGTGGGAGGATAAGGAAAGGGTGTTCAGTGGATACAAAATTGCAGCTAGGTAGGAAGAATAAAATCTAGTGTTCTATATCACTGTAGGGAGACTACAGTTAACAACAATTTATTGTATAATTTCAAACAGCTAGTAGAGAGGATTTTGAATGGCCCCAGCACAAAGAAATGATGAATGTTTGAGCTGATGAATGTGCTAATTACCCTGATTTGATCATTGCACATTATACACATGTACCCAAATGTCACAATGCACCCCATAAATCTATACAATTATGTGTCAATTAAGAAAAAATAAATTTAATAAAATGGAAAAAAATAAAGGTGGAACTTAGAATTGAGTTTAGATATATTGAAATGGGAAGTAGTTAAAACTAGTGGCTTGAATAGAAACTGGAGCATCTATCTGATAGAGATAATTTCCTGTGTATTCTTTAGGGTATTAAGGTTGAAGAAAATGTCATTTTCAAAATTTGGTAAATTGGAAAGTTCTTTTCTTGGAAATATAAAGTGTTTTATTTTGCACATACTTACCTATAGAAATTTAATGCTTTTTTTTCTTTTATGTTCAAGGTCGTTCATCGTGATCTTAAACCTAGTAATATTTTATACATGGATGAATCAGCCAATGCAGATTCAATTAGGATCTGTGATTTTGGGTTTGCAAAACAGCTTCGAGGAGAAAATGGACTTCTGTTAACTCCATGCTACACTGCAAACTTTGTAGCACCTGAGGTATGCCTTAAAAACTTCAGTATTTACCTTTCATTTCTTTCCTCTAGTTGAATGTATATGATGTCTTGTATATGTTATGATAGGCAGGTAAAAGCTGAATTATCTTGTCCTTTCTCAACTATAAAGCTCCTTAAATTAGTGAATTCTGATAACCCCTAATATAAATATTCAGACTGGTAACTAGCATCTAAAATCAACCTGAATGTAATAATCACACTATTCTGTTCTGCTGGGTTACATACTAATTTCAGAATCATACCATTTTAGAGCTCGGAAATAGGGTAAAGAAAACCACAGCTTCAACATATAACATATTCCAAATGAGGTAACTGAGACTCAGAGTACTTAACTGCCTTATTCAAGACCTAGCATTCACTTATAACAAAACCAGGATAGATTTTCAGATATTTTCGGTTGTGCTGAGCATGAGATAATTTATATCAGTTAACATTATACATAAAATATAAGGGCAGTGCCATCCCTGATTATCTTTAGGATCTTCTAACTCTCGGAGAAAATAGCTTCACAGGGTTTTTATAAGCAATGTTTTTTTGTTGTTGTTTTTATTTTTTTCTTGGCAAGTAGCATTCATACATAGATCTTAGGGGGAAGAGTCTGGAAAGGTGAGGCTGAGGAGGCTCAGGGGTGCAGATTTCATATTTGGGAAGCTCCAACAGTCAGTTCTCACCATGGGGATGGGAGCTTTGACAGTACACCTCCCACAGCAGTGAAAGTAAGGTTGATGAAAAGTGAATCAGGGATGGCATTGGCCATATAAATTCTTTATAAGTTTTGTTTGTAAGTTAGGAACTGTTCTTACGTGTTATGGATAATGCTAACTGATATAAATTATCACATGTTCAACACAAATCATAATACCTAAAAACTCTTCTGAGTTGAAAAATTGAATTTGCAAAATCAGAGGAGAAGCAGAGTAAAATAATTTGAAGATGAATACCTATCTCATATGCATATTTTGTGATTTTATTTTTATATCAAATACTAGCCCTTTCAGGGTAACATTGTACATCAGATAGAATAACATAAGCCATTTGTAGTTTAGTATCAATGAACCTATATTTTAAAATAGCTACTGGAAAAATTATTTTTCTAACAGCTAAAATAGAAGTATAGAAAATAATTTTCTGATAATGAAAAATTCTTATTTTAAAATACTAAATCTTGCATTAAGATATTGATATTGAGGAACAGGCATAATACCTGCTTTCTCGGCTTTTTATATTAAAAGATTTGCCCTATAAGAAAATCATTTATATATCTAGAGAATGTGATTTAATCTATATTTTAATGAAATTCAGAGAATATTGGATATACAGGTGTTTAATCACATTAGAAAATATATAAACTATATTTCCCAAAATAAAAAATTTGGACATATGATCCAACAAGGGGTTATTGTAATGCCCACAGGTGTATGAGGTAATAGCCCAGACGTAAAAAAACATTAGCCTTTTTATTAGGACATTTCAATGATTTTATAGGCTAGGAGGACAGTGTATTTGATATTAGAGTTCTTCTGTTAAATAAAGGATATATGGTGATCATAAATATACTAACAGATTTATGCAGTAGACATAACAGCAGAGTATAGAATAACCATTTTGATGGCCAAATTCTTAATATTGACTTAACCTGGTGGGCCTGGAAGCCTTGATATTATAGAAACATCTCACTGAAAAAAAGTTAAGGGTGAATGTGTCCCAAATGAACATCTCAAAAACAGACGTTAAAATGAAAAAATATTCAGTGTGTCTGTATTTAGATTTTAATGGTTAGGTAAACATTTTTAAATGAGTGCAAATCCACAGAATAGAATATAGCCCATTGATGCTTTTTATCCCAACAGACTTCCACTGTAGTAAGACACTTTCACCATTGTAATAGTGAAGGTTTTTAGGTGGGCATGTGGAGACCACTTCTCCATAACTAGTGCCTGAACTACCTTTGGCTAGTATTTGTATTTTCAAAATGCTTTGAAAAGTTTTATTATAGAATGCTGAAGTCCCTGATAGCAATCAATAAATATTATAAATTGTAAATTATTATGAATGACACACAGAGGTCTTTTTTGGAAAGCCTTGTTTCTAAATTCTCAGACCCTTTCAAAAGATGTTATTGAAGCATATAAAATGCATGCTCTTTTAAACTAGAATCAGAAAGATTCAAGTATCTATGCAGACATTTCAATAAATAATAGCATTTATGGGGGTGTATTTTCATTATTTCATCACAGTGCATAAAGAGTCCTTGTTTGCTAAGAGATCAACTGATTATTACAAGTTTAGCTTAACAATAAGGAGAGAATATTTTTTCACTTTTTAGAATATGCATCAGTTTGATCAAACTTTTAAGGTTCTGGTTTTGTGCTATATACTCTGTTGCAAAAGTTAATATATTTCCAAAAATATTTTATTCTTTTATAAAGGCAAATCCATTATATTATTTAACCAATATTTAATGCCTACTGAGGTCTAAGAACGTTTATAAAGTAATGGAGCTTGCAATAAAGTTGAAGGATGCTGTGTTTACAGCTCTTAATAAAGTAATTTTGATGTTACCCTGCTTTGCTCTGGCTCTGGGCTGTCGTTTTGCCTCAAATATGAATTAATTTGAACTTTAGAGCAAAGGGAATGAGAATCTCTTGTGTATGTTACTTTTTCTGACTTGAGTCAAATGAGAAGAGAGGGTTATGGCATTGACTAATTATGACTTCTATCTTCTTTGTATTTAACTTGATGCTACTAAAAAGGTATGAAACACACCCCCTGCACTGCACTTTCATTCATCTCACCCCCTGCCTTGTTTCTTTTATGTCTACATGTTCTCACTGTTACAGGGCATTGACAATAGTTCTAGAACAAAAGTGGACTGCCTCTTCTTTGCCCATACAAAATGTGTTTAAGTGTGTTGTGGTAAATCTAAAACACTTTTTTATGGTTGGCCCTAATTAAATAATGTAACACCTCCTACACAACTGCATCCTTCTCATAATTAGAAAGGTTATAGACATATGAAATACCTCTACCTGACTTGCAGATTAACCCTCAACTATCCAACTCATTTCTAAGCAGTGACCCTCAACCTCGGCTGTGCTTTGGATCACCTGGGAAGCTTTATAAAGCTTCCTAAGGGAACTAGGGAAACCATGGCGATGCCCAGAACAGTAAGAGGTGATGAGAAAAGAAAAGAGATAGGAGAATAAAAGTAAAGGTTTATATTTTCCTAGAGTATGCCAACTTAGGTCTACCATGATGTGAGTGGTTTAACTGTACCTCATTATTTATTAGGGCCTTTCTAGTCCCTACTTGTATTATTTTTATAAGCTAGTTATATGTATTTTTTGATACCCTCTTTAGCTTCTCAATTTTGCACATATCTGTGCTCTTATAAATATACTTTGACTAGGAAAAAAATTATTTTTCATCATTTTAAATAATGAGTTACGTACTCATTATTCATGTCTGGCAATTGTCAAAGCCAAACATTAATATTTTTAGCCTTTTATAGATGAAAAGTCCATGCTGGTGGTTATGCAATCCCCCAGTATTAATGCACTGATAATGTTTCTATTTTGTTCCTATGCATACAGGCTTTAGCAGTGGGCTTATTTTTTTAAAATAAAAAACAATGGCCTCAATTCATCTCTTTATTTTTTCTAACAAACTCTATTAACATCATAGAGAAATCTCACATGAATATATAATAAAGATATTATTTGATTTTTATTAACATTAGCCCCTAGAGCAAAACCAGGTACCTAAATTATTGTTTAAAAAAATTAAGCCATTCCGAATTAATAAAATGTGCATTTGTCATCCAGAAATATATTGCTCTTTCAAGATATCAGCCTTGTATGTAAAATATAAATTCATCCTGCTTTCATAAGATCATGTATTATCTTACCATCTCTTGTGTAGCAAAGAGGCGGTTATCATAGAAATTAAAAGCACAGGCTCTAGAGTAAGAATTCCTGCTCTATACGACTTACTAGCTTTGTGAAGCTCAGCAAGTTTCTTAACATTCACCTCAGTTTCCTCATCTTCAAAACTGGAGTAATAATATCTACCTCATAAAGTCTGTATCAGAATTTAAAGCCTTAAATTAAAATATATACTGTGTATAGTATATATTTGACTTTCTGTACATATTAATCTAAAGTTTTGATGTCTATATATCTGATTTCCTAAGAGGAGGAGAAGTGAAACTTATTGAAGTCAGCGATCATGTGTTACAAGGTTGTTTTGGGGTCTGGTCCATGTTACTTAATCACCTTATAATAATACCTGTTTATTCAATGCTTGCTAATTCGAGAAGACTTTACCTTTAACATTATGTGAATAAAATTATGTAAGTTTTTACATTGTGAATATTTGAACATTTGTGAGATTCTTAGATGCAAAAAATCTTTTTTGGATGAGAAAATAAAGCTTATAATGAATAATACCACATAATGTCTATTTCTTTCTTAGGTTCTTATGCAACAGGGATATGATGCTGCTTGTGACATTTGGAGTTTAGGAGTCCTTTTTTACACAATGTTGGCTGGGTAAGAAAGTTGTATACTCAAGAGTATTCACATTGTTATTTGAATTTCAGCTGTATGTCTTCATCTAGAAAGAGGACAAATGAAAACAATCTAAGGAAAATTCTATCAACATTTCAAAATATTATATATTATTTTTACTTATAAAATTAAAAAAACAAAGTAAGATGTATAATGATTCACTGTTAAGATATAGTCATGAAAAGACAGTTTTTAACTGGAACTAAAACTTTTTTTAAAAAGCATACATTTTTGAGGGTGTTACTTTTTGAAAAGTACTCAGTCATAAAATAATTACATGTTTTAACAAGAACTTGCCCCATGAACTTGTTGATGTTGAGTTGATTTTTTTAAAGTATTTGAATTCTGGCTCTCCTGACAATAGACATTTAGTAAGATTGTATTTTATAACAAATCTAAATGGCAACAATACTAAACTAGAGAAACACACAGAGTTGCCTTCCCTTAAAAGGATAAAGAAATGCTCAAAACAAATGTAATAACAGTTGGATTGTGTTAGTGTTGGTAATTTACAAATATTACAAGTGCTATTTTACTCTTAGTAATGAGTAGCACTTTTAGAAGTGAATACTTACGGCTGTAGAAATAAGAGAGTTGTGATAGAGAAAAAGGCCAGGTTTGGCAAGTAATTATAATGTACTTATGTGTGACATTTTAAAGAGTGCATTTAGTATAATTCGAATATGTTTGATGTATCAGAAGCTTTATAAATATGTTATAAACATGGTGACTATTTGTTGGCTTAGAAATAATTACATATGTCAGTGTATTTCATTTACTTACAAACTTATGCAGAATATTTAGTTTTTGACCACAGCAAACAGCAAGTGCTGATGTTAAGGGTAGCTAAAGTTTATATATCAAATGCAATTAACATTATTGGTTTCAAACTATGGGATACCATTTCTAACTTGGAGCTTTCAAATATTTATTTTATGACTAAACAAAAAGTGATTGTGTGTGTGTATGTGTGTGTGTTATCTCAACTTACTTGTTGCATGAGAGAATTAAGACATTAACACATTGAAATATCTTTCTCATATTTTTAACCATAGATCAGTCTTCCCATTCCCAAATTTGAATAGCAATTTCAGTTCCATCTGTTAAAATGGTATAAAAATGATCACTTTTTGTCACTCTATAACTAATTTTTAAAAATTGCTTTAACTTTACATATTTGTCTTCCTGTCCATCAATATTGATCTGCATGATAATTTTAATGGCTATGAGTTTTTCATTGTATTAACATAAATATTTAACAAACCCATTTTTCATAGACATTAATTAAAAGTATTGTTAACCTGTTTACACTAATGATATTGATAAAATATTAATGAGTAAATTGAGCCAATATAATAAATACATTATGAATATATAAAGTTAATATTTTCTTCATAGTAGTTATATTTGTTTGTTAATTTATGACTGGGAGAATACAAAATTTGTTTTATTGTGGTCTGATTTTAAGACTATAGCTTTACATGAAAAACCGCCTTTATTTTACATTGATGAACTGATCAAAGACAAAATAAATGAATTGATGTAGGCAAGACTCTCCATTTTATTAATAATTTGTTAGAATTAAACTCATGGTTTGAAATATAAAATTTGATATTAACAGTGAAGGTAAATATTAGATGATATTCTTAATTTGCTATAGTAAATATTTGCATTTAATCTTAAATTCATCCTTTCAATTATATTTAATATGTATGTTAGCCTTTAATGTCTATTAAAATCTATATTACTAATAGCTACACTCCGTTTGCTAATGGCCCCAATGATACTCCTGAAGAGATACTGCTGCGTATAGGCAATGGAAAGTTCTCTTTGAGTGGTGGAAACTGGGACAGTATTTCAGATAGAGCAAAGGTACAAATTATAAATTTGTTTGTTTTGTTGCTTTCTTGTTAAATTGCTAAAATCTTTACATTATAGCCTAGTATGTATTTGCAGAGTATCTGATGGTATCATATGTCAGTGTTTATTTTTAATTAAGTCAACTCACATCTGTATATGGATTGAACAAAGCAAAGGCTGACTTTTTTCTGCCATGCTTCTTGGCCACCATCCTTTCTTATCAGTTCATATGTGTTCAGGAATAGAAAGTAATTTCTGTATTAATTAAAACAAAAATTATAAGTCTGGGAAAATATATATTTAAAGCCAACTAAAGTTTATTTTTGGTTTTAGTTGTTTTTCAACATCATTTTTTCTTTACCACAGATATTGGCTATTGATTATGTAGGCGATTTTTGTAATGTTAACTTCTTACAGAATATGTGGACTATTTATCTGTAGCACCTGGATATTTATTATTGATGGCTTAGAACTGTCCAATATAAATATAATACAAGCTGGAAATTTATTTTTAAAATTTCTAGTAGGCACATTAAAAAAACCCTAAAAAATAGTGAAATTAATTTTAATAACATTTTGTTTATTCCAGTATATCCAAAATATTATTACTTCAACATCTAATCAATATAAAAATATAAGTGAGATATTTCACATTCGTTTTTCATATAAAGTCTTCAAAATCTGGCATGTATTTTGCACTTATGGCCCATGTGAATCTGGACTACCCACATTTTAATTGCCTAATAGCAATGTGTGGCTGGTGGCTGTGATATTTGACAGTGGAGTTTCAGAAAAATTGGTCTTATTTAATTTAGGAAAAAAAATAGTTGATCAAGGCTTGAATACTAATTTCTGACATTTATAACTTTAAAATTTTGAAGTTTTAAAGTGAAAAACCCAAAGGTTGTCAGCATGTGGCTTATAAGGCCATGAAGCTTTTAAGCTATAATTTGAAGTAGAATAAATTATCACAGCTCTATTCACAATAGCCAAGACATGGAACTAACCATTTTAAATGTCCATTGACAGATGATTGGATAAATAAAGTGTGGTATTAATTATCCTGGTTTGAGCATAACATATTGAACTTAGGTGTTGATATTCAACACTGTACCTCACAGATATGTATAATCAATTATGTTTCCATTTTTTTAAAAAAAGAAAAAAATTCATGACACAGAAAATGATATGCAATTTAAAGTTCAATGTCAATAAATAAAGTTTTATTGGGATACACACACACACAAAAGAAAATTTGGTATATATACAAAATGGACCGCTGCTCACCCATAAAGAAGAATGAAATTTGCCATTTGTGGAAGCATGGATAAGCTTGGAAAAAATTATGTTAAGTGAAATAAGCCAGTCACAGAATGAGAAATACCACACGTTGTCACTCATATTCGAGAGCCAAAATAAATAAATAGATAGGTAGTTGAACTTTTAGAAAGAGAGAGTAGAACTGTGATTACTAGAGGCAATAAAGAGAAGAGGGGAGCGGGAATGGTTAATAGACCCAGCTAGATAAGAAAGATAAGTTCTATTGGTGTATAGTAGAGCTAGGCATCTATGATTAACAATAATTTACTGCATGTTATCAAATAGCTGGAAGAGAGGAGATCAGATGTCCACATCACAAAGAAATGATTGTTTTACAATGATGAATTTGGTAATTACTCCAATTTGATCTTCACACATTGTGTACATGTATTGAAATGTAACTCTGTACCCCATAAATATGTATAATTAATATGTTTCAATAAAACATAAATATAAGAAAAGACAATTAAAAAATTAATACAGGTAGATAAACAAAAGACAAAAGGAAATGCTTATAGTTCAGATCTGCTAATTGTAAAACCTAATTATCTCAAGAACACTAACCAATCTGTAGAGTATATTGCATAATAAGTCTAATATCGTTATTGTAGCAGAATAAATAAACCAGGGATTTGTCAATACTTTTAAACATTAGAAAAACAGAGAGGGGATTGTGTTTGGATGTTATCCCTAACACAAGTTATGTTGTGTACTATACTAGAAGGAACACCTGATTGGAAACTAGGAGAACGGGCTGCTGATCTTTGATCTACTAACTAGCTGTCTTGGCTTTCTCTTCTGTAAAATGTGGGAACTAAATTTTTTTCTTTGATCTTTCTAAATCCAAAATTCTGTTTATGCAATTTGATTTATTTATAATTTCTCCGATTTCTCCATGCAAAGTGATCGAAACTAATAGTATTCGTTAAATATATATATTTCTAGTCATACAGTTTGTGCTTCAGAAAATACAGTTTCCCAAGGATCAATTCTAATGTTTAAAGCCATGCATATGATTTTCTTGTGTTCCTTTAGAAAATTAAGTGACAACAATGAATATAATGCTGAAATAGATGGGGATTTACATGCCGATTTTGCTTAAATTTTCAATTTTCCATGCTCTACATGTTTTATGTTTGGATCTGTCTAGTGCTTAAGGAATAATACCTATTAAAATTTGGTTTTATTCTCACCTCTTCTTTTAGTTTGGTAATCTGGAGAAATTCACATAGGAAAAGATATTGGGGGATATTGCTGAAATATCTAAGGTCTTTCATGTAATCCCTTTTTATGGATTAAGTGACTTTAGTTGTATCTTTAAAACATTTCTAGGAGGTATGAGAACCTTTTAAGAAACTGTCTCTTGTACATTTTAGTAATTTGATATTTTGGTCTGTTTGTTTAAAATTAGTCATTTAAGTAAGCTATTGTTCAGTTGCCCTTAGCCCCTTAAACTAAAGCCCTTTAGTTGTGAGAATGGTGGCATTTGATGTCACTTCATAATAATTGTTTTACTATTGTACTATTGTGAATGATTACAAATTTAAAATATGCAGTGAGATTTAACAAGCTACTTTTCCCTGTTGAATACTTCCTTGCTATATATTTTGTTGTTGTTGTTGTTTTGGTGGCTGGCTGGTATGGGGATCCAAAACCATGACTTTGGCTTTCTTAATATTTCTGAGTGCCACCCCAGAAGCATATAGAAGATGATTCTCTTTGCCTCCTGCCTGTGCAAAGCTCCTAGACTTTGTTCATTCAACTGGGGGTAGGATGGGGTTGGGGTTGGGGTTGATAGTTGAGGTCATATTAGCTTTGTGTGTCTTATTGCTATAGCAGGTATAGTTTACTCCTCATCTCCGAACCCCAGGCTTTGACAACAATTGGAATTGCTGCTTCCCAGGACAAAAGAAGAATCTGGTAAACAAAGCAAAAGTAAAAGAGGCAAGACAGGAGATGAAAATTTCATGATGTCACTTGAAAGTAAATACAGTACTGCCTGATTAATTAAAAGTCCATTCTACCTAAATTTTGGAATATGTTAAAATAAAGTGTTACTTATTTCAGGTACATATACCCTTGGTCAGCGAAGTTTCACTTGGTAGACATTCCTTTTTTTATTGGTTATGAATATTCATGAGATACAAGCTGATTGTCACCCCTATTGCCCGTGATGTGAGGGCCGGATTCATACTGGCAACATACCCATTACCACAAATTGCATTTGTACCCTGTGTCCCCCACCGAACTATCCCCAGCCTCCCTCTCCCTCCCCCTTTCCCCCCTACTCCACTTTGTAGCCCAAGGAATATTCTCTCCCTCTACAAGTCCAATGCACTACTGGTCTTTCTTTCCTTCCTTTTTTATCTCTTAGTTCCCACATATGAGTGAGTACATGCAGTATTTATCCCTCTGAGCTTTGCTTATTTCACTCAACATAAATTTCTCCAGGCTTATCCATGTTGTTGCAAATGGGAGTATTTCATTCTTTTTTATGGAAGAATAGTATTCCATGGTGTATATATACCACAGTTTCCTTATCCAATCATCCATTGATGGACATTTAGGTTGGTTCCATGTCTTGGCTATTGTAAACAGAGCTGCAATGAACATAGGAGTGCTGCAGGAATCCCTTTGATATGAAGATTTCCATTCTTCCCTATATATACCCAGAACTGGGATTGCTGGATCATATGGAAGATATATCTGTAGTTGTTTGAGAAACCTCCATACTGTTCTCCATAGTGGTTGTACTAATTTACAGTCCCACCAACAGTGCAGGAGAGTTCCCTTCTCTCCACACCCTCGCCAGCATTTGTTATTCACCGTCCTTTTGATTATACCCAGTCTAACTAGGGTGAGGTAATATCTCAGTGTGGTTTTAATTTGCATTTCCCTGATGACTAGTGATGTTGAGCATTTTTTCATGTACCTGGTGGCCATTTTTATGTCTTCCTTTGAAAAATGTCTATTCAGCTCCTTTGCCCATTTTTCAATTGGGTTATTTGTTGTTTTACTGTGTAATTGCTTGAGTTCCTTGTATATTTTGGATATTAATCCCTGTCAAATGCATAGTTAGCAAAAATTTTCTCCCACTCTGTAGGTTGTTGTTTCACTGTTGATTGTTTCCTTTGCTGTATAGAAGCTTTTTAGTTTGATATAGTCCCCTTTTTATTTTTTCTTTTACTTCTTGTGTAGACATTCTTATTGGAGAATTATTTATGGCCACTTCTCTTGTCTCCGTTAAAAAGAGCAGCTTCTACTTTTCCTCTACTGTGTTCCCATTACTATTCTGTATGTACTTTATTAGAATTCTTATCTCTTTCTGCCTTGTCATATATTCATTTGTGTACATATTAATTTTTCCCACTTGGGAGCCTTAAGTGTCATATTCATTTTTGCATTTCCTATCACATCTAGCTTAATGAATACTGAATTGAATACTTTTTCATAAACTAATCTTTTTTCAGGTATACCTTCCATTGTTAATTTACACAGTAAGTGTTTCTGATACTATATATAAAGATAAATATTGTACTATTTTGAATGATTACAAATTTAAAATATGCAGTGAGATTTTACATAAATATTTGTTTACAAGTTGGCTTGAGGTTGTTTTTGTTCATGTAATTTATAAGTCATAAATTTCTAGATCTAGAAGAGGGCTGGCCCATTATCCCCCTCATTTTGCAGATAAATAAAACAAATCATGTAGAAGTTAACTTGTCTATGGTCACACATTAATGGGTGGCAGCTGTAACTGATTTTCTGTCCAGCACTCTTTTCAATCCACCACATGTTAGGGAAAACTTTTTAGAAGGAAAAAGTCTTTATTAGCTTGTTTCATTTAGATGGGATTGAGGAGAGAGAGGTCTGTAACCCTTTAATAATAGAAGGCTCAAAAGAAAGGTATTATTGTTGATCCACATTGTTTCTAATAGTAATGAAAATTAAATAAACAGATAATCTATATTGCAGCACAGTTTTACAGTTAAAATATTTTATTGAAATCCATCTAGAATTTCTAGTACCATAGCTTTCAGATGCCTTGTGCTAAGTTATATTGGAGAAAGACTACAGTATCTAAACAAAGCTAGGCAGATACATTAGCAAATTCAATAGTTAGAGTTCTACTCTTGGTTTTAATGTGAGGAATAATTATTTGTTGTTAGCTATAATCAAGGCAGAAGCTGTTGCTTAAATATGTATGGAATTTAGTCTTTTATACTGAGGAAATATGAATTATAACACATTTGTCCAAATTAAAATACTTAGCATATGATGCTGGCCTCATAGAATGAGTTTGGGAGAATGGATTCTGTTTCTATTTTTTGGAAAAGTTTGAAGAGAAGTAGTATTAAATCTTCTTTAAAGGTTTGATAAAATTCAGCTGTAAAGCCATCTGGTCCTGGGCTTTTCTTTGTTAGAAGATTGCAGATTACTGCTTCAATCCCTGTGCATGTTATTGGTCTGTTCAGGTTTTCTATTTCTTCTTGGTTCAATTTTGGAAGTTTGTATGTGTCTAGTAATTTATCCATTTCCTCCAGGTTTTCATATTTATTGACATATAGTTGTTTATAATAATCTGTGATGATTCTTAATATTTCTGTGGAGTCAGTGGTAATGTCTTGCTTTTCATTTCTCATTTTCATTATTTGGGTCTTCTCTCTTTCTTTTGTTAACCTAGCTAATTGATCATCTATTTTACTTATCTTTTTAAAAAAAAAAAACTTTTTGGTTCATTGATATTTATATCATTTTGGGGTCTCTATTTCATTTCCTTCTGCCCTGATCTTAATTATTTCTTTTCATCTACTAGATTTAGGATTGGATTGTTGTTGTATTTCTAGTTCTTTGAGGCATAGTGTTAGGTCATTTATTTAAAGTCTTTCGATTCTTATGATGCAAGCATTTATTGCAATAAACTTCCCTCTTACTACTGCTTTTGCAGTATCACACAAGTTTTGGTATAATGTATGTTTATTTTCATTAGTGTCAAGAATTTTTTTTTGATTTCCTGTTTAATTTACTCTTGGACCCATAGGTCATTAGGACTCTGTTGTTTAGTTTCCGTGCACTTGTACAGTTTCCAGAATTTTGTTTGTTATTGAGTTCCAGTTTTAATTCATTGTGGTCTGAAAAGATACTTGGAATGGTTTCAGTTTTTAAAAGTTTTCTGAGGCTTGATTTGTGAACTAATATGTGGTCTATCCTGGAGAATGTTCCACGTGCTGATGAGAAGAATGTGTATTCTCTAATTGTCTGTCAGGTCCAATTGGTCCAATAACAATGCTAAATGTAAATAGATTAAACCCCTCATTCAAAAGACACAGATTGACTGATTAGATTAAAAAGCTATACCCAACTATATGCTGTCTTCAGGAGACCCACCTCAATTATAAAGACAAACAGACTAAATGTAAAGGGATGGAAAAAATATACCATGCAAATGTAAACCAAAAATGAGCAGAAATAGCTAATGTTATAGTGAATAAAATAGCCTTCAAACCAAAAACCATAAAAAGAGACAAAGAAGGCCATTGTATAATAATAAAAGGATTTATCCAGTTAGAAGACATAACAATCATAAATATGTATGCACCCAACACTGGAGCACCCAGATATGTAAATCAAACACTAATAGACCTAAAAAAAGAGATAGACCCTAATACAGTAAGAGTGACTGACCTGAACACCCACCTCTGAGCATTGGACAAATCTTCCAGGCAACAAATCAACAAAGAAATACATGACTTAAACTACACCTTAGACCAATTGGAGCTGGCAGACATCTACAGAACATTTCATCCAACAGTTAAAGAATACACATTCTTCTCATCAGCACATTCTTCTCCCATTCTCCAGGATTGACCATATGTTAGGTCACAAATGAAGTCTCAACAAATATAAAAAAAAATTGAAATAATTCCAGACAAAGATACAACAAAATAGAAAATTACAGGCCAATTTCACTGATGAACATAGATGTAAAAATTCTCAACAAAATATTAGCAATCAGAATAGAGCAACACATCAAAAAATTGTACAACATGATCAAGTGAGATTCATCCCAGGGAGGCAAGGATAGTTCAACATATGCAATTCAATAAATGTGATATGTCACTTCAACAAAATCAAGGATAATAAAAACCATTTGATTATCTCAATAGATGCAGAAAAAGCATTTGACAAAATTCAGCACCCCTTCATGATAAAGACTCTCAACAAATTAGGTATATAAGGAAAATATCTCAACACAATTAAATCCATATATGACAAACCCACTGACAATATCATCCTGAAATGGAAAAAATTGAAAGCTTTCCCCTTAAGAACAAGACAAGGATGTCCACTCTTGCCACTCTTATTTAACATTTTGTTGGAAGTACTAGCCAGAAATATCAGGGAAGGGAAAGAAAGAAAGGGCATCTGTATAGGAAAGGATGAAGTCAAACTATCCCTGTTTGCAGATGACATGATCTTATATATAGAAAAACCTATAGACTCTACTAAAAAGTTCTTAGACCTGATCAACAATTTCAGTAGTGATGCAGGATACAAAATTAACACCCCCAAATCACTAGCATTCTTATACTCCAGTAACAAACTAGGGGAAAAATAAATCAAGAAAATGAGCCCATTTATAATAGTTGCCAAAGAAAAAACAACCTAGGAATCAATTTAATCAAGGAAGTGAAAGATCTCTACAATGAAAACTACAAATCACTACTGAAAGAAATTAAAGAGGACACAAAAAGATGGAAAGGCATACCATGCTCTTGGGTGGGAAGAATTAACATTGTGAAAATGACTATTCTACCCAAAGCAATCTACAGATTGAATGCAGTCCCCATCAAAATACCAATTTCATTCTTCATAAAGCCAGAGGCATAACACTACCCTACTTCAAATTATATTAAAAAGCTGTTGTAACAAAAACAGGATAGTACTGGAATTAAAATAGACAATTGGATCAATGGAATAGAATAGAAATCCCAGGAATCAACCCACATACTTACAGCAACCTGATCTTTGAGAAAGGCAATGAGAATATACATTGGGGGAAAAACTGCCACTTCAATAAATGGTACTGAGAAAATTAGACTTCTGTATGCAGAAGAATGAAACCATACCTGCACCTCTCACCATATACCAAAATCAACTCAAAATGGGTAAAGATTTAAACATAAGACCTGAAACCTTAAAATTATTAAAAGAAAACATAGGAGAAACACATCTGGAAGTAGGACTGGGCAAATATTTTATGAATAAGATCCCAAAAGCATAAGCAAAAAGAGAAAAAATAAATAAATGATTAAACAAATGGGGCTATGTCAAATTAAAATCTTCTGTGCAGCAAAGGAAACAAACAGAACAGAAAGACAACCTACAGAATGGGAGAAAGTATTTGCAAACTATACATCTGACAAGGGATTAATATCCAGGATAGTTACAGAACTCAAAAAACTATACAGTAAAAACATAAATAATCCAATTGAAAAATGGGCAAAAGAGATGAATAGACAGTTATCAAAGGAAGACATACAAATGGACTACTGGTATGTGAAAAAATGCTCAACATCACTAGTCATCAGAGAAATGCAGATTAAAACCATGTTGAGATATCATTTCACCCCAGTTAGACTGGCCATTATTAAAAAGACCAAGAACAGCAAATGCTGGCAAGGACGTGGGGAAAGGGGAACTCTTCTACGCTGTTGGTTGGACTGTAAATTAGTACAGCCATTAGGGAAACAGTATGGAGGTTCCTCAAACAACTACAGATCTAACTAACAATCCCACTACTAGGCATATACCCAAAGGAATGGAAATCATCATGTTGAAGGGATACCAGCACACCCATTTTCACTTCATCTCTATTTACTGTAGCTGAGTGTGGAACTAATGTTAGTGTCTATTGATGGATGACTTGATAAGGAAAACGTGGTATATATACTCAATGGAATACTAGTCAGCCATAAAAAAAAAATGAAATTCTGCCATTTGCAGCAACATGGATGCGTCTGGAGAAAATTATGTTAAGTGAACTAAGACAGACAAGGATGGAGAAATACTGTACTCACTTATAACTGGGTGCTAAGAAAGAAAGGAAGGAAGGAAGGAAGGATGGAAGGAAAAAAAGGAAAGAAGGAAGGAATGAAAGAAGAAAGAAAGAAAAGACCAAAACAATATGTTGAACTTTCAGAAGGGGAAAACAAAGCTAAGGATACTAGAGATAATGGGGATGTGGGGTGGAGGGGTAGGGTAGGAATAGGTTGTGTAAAGGGCATTAAAAAAATCACTATATGTAATAATATGCTTATAAGAAATAAAAAAAACAAAATTAAAAAATTAAATACATATAGTGGGTAATAAAAAATGTCTTATCTAATCATATGATTAAAATTGAAAACAGAAGTGATGAATTTATTAATCATTAGTTTCCAAACTTTAATGAATTTGCTGAGTACTGTGAGAGTAGGAAAATTGCTATACACTTGGATTCATGTATGTACAACTATTTGGAATTTTACTGGCTTTTTCTTAAAATGGATATAACAATAAATCTTTGAGGTTCAGATTAGATTAAGTTAATTATTTTTTGTTAGTAATGGTTTTCTTCTAATTGGGTTATCTAACTAAATACCCAACTGATCATACGTAAGTGATCATTCTTGTCATAGCTTGGTATCTTCTCTTTCTTTGTTTTATTTTGTCAATATACAATGTGGTTGATTATTGTGGCCAATTACTGAAGCCTCCATCCCTCCTCCCTCTCCCCCCACCCTACCAGCAATGTCCTTTCTGTTTGCTTGTCATATCAACTTCAAAGAATTGTAATTGTTATGTATTCTTACCTCCCGCCTGCCTCAGTTTTTTGTGTAAATATTTATTTATTTTTTTTAGCTATCACAAATAAGTGAGAACATGTGATATTTTTCTTTCTGGGCCTGACTTGTTCCACTTAATATAATCCTCTCTAGGTTCATTCATGTCATTGTAAATGGCAGTATTTCCTTCTTTTTTATAGCAGAGTAGTATTCCATTGTGTAGATATACCACAATTTCTGTATCCACTCATCTGATGGTGGATATTTGGGCTGATTCCAACTCTTAGCTATGGTAAAGTGTGCTGCAATGAACATTGGGGAACAGGTATACCTTCAACTTGATGATTGCCATTCCTCTGGGTATATTCCCAGCAGTGGGATAGCTGGGTCATATGGTAGATCTATCTGCAATTGTTTGAGGAACCTCCATACCATTTTCCATAGAGGCTGCACCATTTTGCAGTCCCACCAACAATGTATGAGAGTTCCTTTTCCTCTGCCACCTCGCCAGCATTTATCATTCACAGTCTTCTGGATTTTAGCCATCCTAATTGGGGTGAGATGGTACCTCAGTGTGATTTTGATTTGCATTTCCCGAATGCTCAGTGATGTTGAGCATTTTTTCATGTGCCTTTTGGCCATTCATATATCTTCCTTTGAGAAATACCTATTTAGCTCTGTTGCTCATTTTTTTAATTGGGTTGATTGTTTTTTTCTTGTAAAGTTGTTTCAGTTCCTTATATATTCTGGATATTAATCTTCTGTCAGATGTATATTTTGCAAATGTTTTCTCACACTCTGTTGGTTGTCTTTTAACTCTCCTAATTATTTCTTTTGTGTGCAGAAGCTTTTTATTTTGATATAATCCTATTTTTTTATTTATCCTTGGTTTGCCCATGCTTATGGGGTCATATTCATGAAGTCTATGTACAGTCCTACTTCCTGAAGTGTTTCTCCTATGTCTTCTTTAAGAAGTTTTATTGTTTCAGGGTGTATAATTAATTCTTTAATCCATTTTGAGTTGATTTTAGTATATGGTGAGAGGTATGGGTCTAGTTTCATTCTCCTGCAAATGGATATCCAGTTATCCCAGCACCTTTTGCTGAAGAGGCAGTCTCCTCCCCAGTGTATAGGCTTGGTGCCTTTGTCAAAGATCAGATGGCTGTAGGTGTGTGGGTTGATTTCTGGATTCTCTATTCTATTCCATTGATCAGTGTGTATTATTTATGGCATTACCATGCTGTTTGGGTTTCTATAGCTTTATAGTATAGTTTACAGTCAGGTAGTGTTATGCCTCCCACTTTATTATTTTTGCTCAGCATTGCTTTGGTCACGCGTGGTCTTCAGTTATACTATACAAATGTCTGTATAGTTTTTTCTATTTCTGAGAAAAATGTCATTGGAATTTTGATAGAGATTGCATTGAATTTGTATATCACCTTGGGTAGTATGGACATTTTCACAATGTTGATTCCAATCCAAGTGCATGGGATATCTTTCCATCTTTTTGTATCCTCTCTAATTTCTCTCAGCAGTGGTTTGTAGTTCTCATTATAGAGATTTTTCACATCCTTGGTTAATTCAATTCCTAAGTATTTTATTTTTTTGGTGGCTATTGTAAATGGGCAAGTGTACTTGATTTCTCTTTCTGCATGCTCACTATTGGAGAATAGAAATGCTACTGATTTTGTGTGTTGATTTTGTATCCTGCTACCTTGCTGAAATCATTTATCACGTCCAAGAGTTTTTTTGTAGAGTCTTTAGGCTGTTCAATATATAGGATTATGTCATCTGCAAAGAGGGACAGTTTGACTTCATCTTTTCCAATGTGGATGCCCTTTATTTCCTTCTCTTCTCTGATTGTTCTGGCTAGTACTTCCAACTCTATGTTGAATAGGAGTGGTGAGAGTGGGCCATCCTTGTCTATTTCCTGTTCTTACAGGAAAACCTTTAAACTTTTCCCCATTCAGGATGATATTGGCAGTGAGTTTATCATTTCTGGCTTTAATTATGTTGAGATACTTTCCATCAGTACCTAACTTATAGAGGGTCTTTGTCATGAATGAATGTTGAATTTTATCAAATGTATTTTCAGCATCTATAGAGATGATCATATTGTCCTTTTCTTGGATTTCATTAATATGGTGTATCACATTTACTGATTTGCATATGTTGAACCAACTTTGCATCCTGGGGATGAATCCCACTTGATTGTGGTGTATAGTTTTACGTATGTGTTGCTCTATTCTGTTAGCCAGTATTTTATTGGGGATTTTTGCATGTATATTCATCAAGGATATCAGCCTGTAGTTTTCTTTTTTAGTTGTATCTTTACCTGGTTTTGGTATCAGGGTGATGCTAGCTTCATAAAATGAGTTTGGGAGATTTGCCTCTGTTTCAGTCTTTTGGAATAGTTTGTAAAGAATTGGTGTCAATTCCTTTTTGAATGTTTGGTAAAATTTTGCTGTGAATCCATCTGGTCCTGGACTTTTCTTTGTTGGGAGCCTTCTGATAACAGCTTCAATCCCTTTTAATGTTATTAGTCTGTTCAGATTTTCTACATCTTCTTGGCTCAGTTTTGGTAGCTTGTGTGTGTCCAGAAATTTATCGATTTTCTCCAGATTTTCAAATTTGTTGGCATATATTTGTTTATAGTAGTCTCGAATGATTCCTTGTATTTCAGATATATCAGCTGTAATATCAGCTTTTTCAGTCCTATTTTTTGTCATTTGCATCTTCTCTTCTTTTTTTAGTTAGGGGTGCTAATGGTTTGTCAATTCTATTTATCTTCTCAAAAAACCAAGTTTTTGATTCATTGATCATTTGTATCATTTTTTTGGATTTCAATTTCTTTAAGTTCTGCTCTGATGTTAATGATTTCCTTCCATCTGCTAACTTTGGGTTTGGATTGTTCATGTTTTTCTAGTTCTTTAAGGTGAAGTGTTAGGTTGTTCACTTGCCATCTTTCCATTCTTCTGAAGTAAGCATTTAATGCGATAAATTTTCCCCTTAGTACAGCTTTTGCAGTATCCCACAGGTTTTGGTATGATGTATCATTATTTTCATTAGTTTCAATAAATTTTTTTATTTCCTGTTTGATTTCTTCTTGGACCCATATGTTATTAAGTAGAAAGCTGTTTAATTTCCATGTGTTTGTATAGTTTCCAGGATTTTGTTTGTTATTGCTCTCTAATTTTAATCCACTGTGGTCTGAAAAAATACATGGGATAATTCCACCTTTTTTATATTTGATGAGACCTGATTTGTGACCTAACATGTGATCTACCCTGGAGAATGATCCAGTGCTGGTGAGAAGAATGAATATTCTGAGGTTGTTGGATGGAATGTTTTGTAGATATCTAGCAAGTCCAATTGGTCTAGTGTGTTGTTTAGATCTTGTATTTCTCTGCTGATTCTTGGCCAGATGATCTGTCCAATATTGAGATTGGGGTGTTCAGGTCCCCAGCTATTATGGCATTAGTGTCTATTTCCTTCTTTAGGTCTAATAGATTTTGTTTATAAATCTGGCTGCTCCAATATTGTGTGCATATACACTTATGATTGTTATGTCTTCTTAATGGATCAATCCTTCTATCATTATGTAGTGGCCCTCATTATCTCTTTTTATGGTTTTTAATTTAAAGTCTATTTTATCACATATAAGAATAGCTACTCCAGCTTGTTTTTCATTTCTGTTTACATGGTAAATCTTTTTCCATCCTTTCACTCTTAGTCTATGTGAGTCTTTATGCGTAAGGTGAGTCTCTTGAAGGCAGCATATAGTTGGGTCCTTCTTTTTAATCCGGTTAGTCAGTCTGTGTCTTTTGATTGGGGAATTCAAGCCTTTTACATTAAGCTTTGCTATTAAAAAGTGTTGATTTACTCCTAGCATTTATTTGATTTTGGTTTGGATGTCTTAAGTGTCTTTTGTTCCTTTCTTTCTAATTTACTGTTTGTTTTCTGTATTTGTTGGTTCTTTGGGTTGTATACAGCCTTTTCTTTGTTTTCTCTTCATAGATGCCATTTTTATTATACTGGTTGGTTTTGATTTTTCTTTGGTTTTTATGGCAGTGGTCATTGTTTTTCAGGTACCAAAGCCAGTACTCCCTTTAGAATTTCTTGTAAGGGTGGTTGTGTGGTAGTGAACATCCACAGTTTTTGTTTGTCTGAGAAATATACTATTTGCCCTTCATTTTAGAAGGATAGCCTTGCAGGGTAGAGTATTCTTGGCTGGCAATCTCTGTCTTTTAGTATTTTGAATATATCATCCCATTCCTTTCTGGCTTTTAGGGTTTGTGATGAAAAGTCTGATGTTAGTCTAATTGGGGCTCCCTTATAGGTGATTTGATGCTTCTCTCTGGTAGCTTTTAAGATTCTTTGTCTTTGAGTTTTGCCAATTTGACTATAACATGTCCTGGAGAAGACCTTTTTGGGTTGAATACATTTGGGGATCTTTGAGCTTCCTGAATCTGAAGATATGTGTCTTTTAAGTCTGATATCTCTCAGATTTTCTTTAACATTTTTAATTCTTTTTTCTTTTCTTTTTTTTTTTTTTTTGTCTGAATGTGTTATTTCAAACAGCCCATCTTTGAGGTCAGAAGTTCTTTCTTCTACTTCTGCAAGCCTGCTGGCTAAAATGTCTGTAGTGTTTTTTATTTCATTGAATGAATTCTTCAGCTTGGCAAGCTCTGCTACATTCTTTTTCAGGGCTTTGATTTCCTTGTACATTTCTTCTTTCAGGTCCTGTATACGTTTCTCGTTTCATCATGTTGTCTAGCTGAGTTTTCATGTATCTCATTCAGTTTCCTTAGAATTATCACTTGAAATTCCTTGTCAGACATTTCAAGGGCTTCTTATTCAATAGGATCTAGAGCTTGAGAGTTATTACCCTTTTGTGGAGTACTTTCTTGATTTTTCATATTTCTTGTATCTTTCCTTTGATGTTTTGCCATTGTGCCAGGGGGTGTCACAATCTATTGGTTTGATATGGTTGTCTGACTAGGATTTTGCTGGCGTTGCCAATTTGGTATGGCTCCATCAGTGTCTGCTCGGTTGGCCACTAGTGCCTTGTGTATGTGGTTGCCTCGGGTTTGGGCCTCTCTGGGAGCCGCCTTTCTGGTCAGCATGCACTCGGCCAGGCTGCTGGGTCACGTGCCAGCACCTCAGGGTATGTGGTCTCTTTGGAGCTTCCACTTCCCCTGCTAGACATCTCCCTGATCCACGTGCACTTGGCTGGGCCATGTGTGGAGTCAGGTGGTGGATGTGAAGCCTACCTGCTGGGTCATGGGCCAGCGCCGCAGGGCGTGTGGTCTCTGCAGAGCTTCCACCTCCCCTGCTGGACATCTTCCTGCTCCACACGCACTTGGCTGCTGGGTCACGTGGCATCACCGCAGGGTTTGTTGTCTCTGAGGATCTTCCGCCTCCCCTGCTGGACGTCTCCCTGCACTGTGCACACTTGGCTGCTGGGTCACCTAGTATCTTTTCTTTTTTTAAAACTGTCCAGCACTTTCCAAATACACTTTGGAAAAATGAAAAATATCTCATATGGAAGTGACAGATTATTGTGAACTGTGCTTGAGCTCGTTTTCATCTTATTTTAGCTATCAAGAAAATTCAAAGAATATTACTTAAGATAATGATACTTGTGCTCTTCCATTTGTCATCCATCCTTTGCATTCTGTCAAGGAGAGCTTGCTACTTATTTCTCATGGAGGCTAAAAGAAATACGATAATTAAGTCCTATTAAAATCACTTCAGGTTGGGCCAAGCCCGTGGCGCACTCGGGAGAGTGCGGCGCTGGGAGCGCAGCAGCGCTCCCGCCGCGGGTTCAGATCCTATATAGAGATGGCCGGTGCGCTCACTGGCTGAGTACGGTGGGGCCGGTCACAAAAGGACAAAAAAAAAAAAAAAAATCACTTCAGGTTATTTAAAGAAAGTAGCAAAATGTTGGTACTTCTGCTATGAAGTCATTTGATAGTATAAACTAATCAACATTCTGTTACTACTTTCCTAGAAAACAAGGATTATAAATTTTTGTATGCATTTATGGTAGGACCACATTTACTACACTTTTATTTTGAGCTACACATCAGGAGAATCTACTTTTCAGCCTTTCGTTCCAAATATAAATTGACCATTTTGCATGTTAAGTCACTTGTAGAATATGTATAAAAGTACCTTAGTCTTATATAACTTAGGTGAATATTACCCCAAGAGTAATTATATCCCTTTTGCTTTAATTAGGTTTGCCATATATCACAGATTGCCTGGAATAGTCCTGGTTTACCTTTCACTCTCAGATGTACTGATTTAGATCACAAATTATATGGCCATTCTAGCTTTTACTGTACTTAAATTTCATTTAAATGTGTTCATTGTATATACATTAAAACAATGTTGTCGTACTTCATTATGAAAAATTTATTTTGTCTAGATCAGGGATTTTTATATTTTCCATGGATGCTTATTTAATGCTATAAACATTGAGCACTTACTGTGTCTCTGTGATAGTTACTTTAAAAAGAAAGCAGTAATAATTATACAGAATTCAGGCATCAATACTGAATATAATGGGGGAAGAATGAGAGGTAATATAGTTTAGCACTTGAGCATGAGTCAGTAGTCACACTGCCTAGATCCATAGCCTGGCTCTGTTACTAGCTATGTGACCTTGGGAATGTTTCTTACCCTCCTTGTGCCTCAGTTTTACATCTGTAAAGTGATGACAGTAGTAGTACCTATACCTACCTCAGGGTTGTTAGAAAGATTAACCAGCTTATATATGTGTTATGAAACACTGTGTATCTGTATAAAAACACGTTTATATGTGGCACATAGTAACATGTTCAATAAATGTTAGGTGATATTAAGAATATAAAGCACTGTGACAATCAAATGTTAATTTTTGAACTACTCATTAGTAATAGCGACTGTTGTGAGTAAAATTAAAGGCATAGAGGTACATTCTGCATTTTAACAATGAATATGCTAAATAAAAAAAAATCTCAAAAAAATATGCAAAGATCTATCTCCTAAAGTTCTTTATTTTCTCACCTTTATCACTACCAGTACCTTTCAATAATCTGTCAGTGTCCTCAGGCAAGTAGAAAAGTTTTAATGATGAACACAGTAGTATTTTTTTTTCCTTATTCAGTTTTAGCCTGTATAGGTGATTTTTATGTTGAAACATACTTTGATGAGTGGGAGTACAGTGACTTATTCTTTTGGGCCAGACCATTGATTTTTTTTGCATGTGTTTTATGTATTTTTTGGTTTTTATTTTATTTTATCAATATATAGTGTAGTTGATTTTCATGTCCCTTTACCAATTCCTCCTTTTCCCGCCTCCCACCATCAACATCATATCTGTTCACTTGTCTCAACAAGTTCAAGGAAATGTTGTGATTGTTGTCCCCCCCGCAACATTTGTTTGTATATTTATTTATTTATTTTATTAGCTCCCTCAAATAAGTAGGAACACGTTGTATTTCTTTTTGTGCCTGGCTTATTTCACTTAATATATTTTCTCTAAGTCCATCAATGTTGCTGTGAATGGTAGTATTTCATTTTCTTTTATACCAGAGTAAGATTCCATTGTGTAGATATACCATGTTTTCCTTATCCACTTATATGATGATGGGTATTTAGGCTGGTTCCAGCTCTTAGCTACTTTAAATAGTGCTGCAATAAACATGGGAGTACAGGTATCGTTTTGACATGAGGATTTCCATTCCTCTGGGTATATACCCAGCATTGGAATAGCTGAGTCATGTGGTAGGTCTATCTGTAATTGTTTGAGGAACCTCCATACCAATTTCTATAAAGGCTGTACCATTTTGCAGTCCCACCAATGGTGTATGAGGGTTCCTTTTTCTCCTCATCCTCACCAGCATATATTGTTCTCAATCAATTGGATATTAGCCATCCTAACTGGAGTGAGATGGTATCTCAAAGTTGTTTTGATTTTCATTTCCCGAATGCTGAGTGATATTGAGCATTTTTTCATGTGTCTGTTGGCCATTCGTATATCTTCTTTTGATAAATGCCTATTCAGTTCCTTTGTCCATTTTTTAATTGGGTTATTTGTGTTTTACTGTGAAGTTGTTTGAGTTGCTTCTGTATTCTGGACATTAATCCTTTGTCAGATGAATATTTTGCAAATATTTTCTCCCACTCTGTTGGTTGTCTTTTCACTCTGTTAATTGTTTCTTTCGATGTACAGAAGCTTTTTAGTTTGATGTAATCCCATTTGTTTATTTTTCCTCTGGTTGCCTGTGCTTTTGGGTTTGTATTCATAAAGTCTGCACCCAATTCTAGTTCGTGAAGTATTTCCCCTATGTGTCCTTTAAGGTATCTGGTTGTTTCAGGACATGTATTTGATTATTTAATACATTTTGAGTTGATTTTGGTATATGGTGAGAAGTACAGGACTTGTTTCATTCTCCTACATATGAATGTCCAATTCTCCCAGCACCATTTACTGAAGAGGCAGTCTTTTTCCCAGTATGTAGTTTTGGTGTCTTTGTTGAAGATAGATAGCTGTAGGTGTGTTGGTTAATTTCTGGATTCTCTATTCTATTCCATTGATCAGTGTGTCTGTTTTTATGCCAGTACCATACTGTTTTGGTTACCATAGCTTTCTAGGATAGTTTAAAGTCAGGTAGTGTTATGCTACCAGCATTATTTATTTTGCTCAGGATTGCTTTGGATATTCATGGTCTTTTGTTATTCCATGAGAAGTTTAGAATTGTTTTTCCATTTCTGAGAAAAATGTCATTGGAATTTTGATGGAGATTGCATTGAATCTGTAGATCACTTGGGGTAGTATGGACATTTTTATAATGTTAATTCTTCCAATCCAAAAGCATGGGATATTTTTCCATGCTCTTGTGTCCTCTGTAACTTCTCCCAGTAGTGGTTTGTAGTTTTCCTTGTAGGGATTTTTCACATCCTTGGTTAATTTTATTACTAAGCATTTTAAATTTTTTGGTGACTATTGTAAAAGGGCTAGCTTTCTTAACTTTTTCTGCTAGTTTGTTGTTGGACCATAGAAAAGCTACTGATTTTTGCATGCTGATTTTGTATCCTGCAACTTTACTGAAATCATTTATCAATGCTAAGAGCTATTTTTTGTAGAGTCTTTATGTTGTTCTATATATAGGATTATATCATCTTCAAACAGGGACAGTTTGACTTCATCTTTTCCCATCTGGATGCCCTTTATGTCCTTCCCTGATTGCTCTGGCTAGTACTTCCAACATTATGTTGAACAGGAGTGGCCAGAGTGGGCATCCTTGTCTTGTTCCTGTTCTAAGGGAAAAGCTTTCAGCTTTCCTCCATTCAGGATGATATCAGCAGTGGGTTTGTTATATATGCCTTTAACTGTGTTGAGATACTTTCTTTCTACACCCAATTTAAAGAGAGTCTTTATCATGAATGAATGTGGAATTTTGTCAAATGCATTTTCAGCATCTGTAGAGATAGATGATCATATGGTTTTTGCTTTTGATTTTGTTGATGTTGTTTAATCACAGTTATTGATTTGTGGATGTTGAACCAACCTTGCAAAACTGTGATGAATCTCACTTGATCATGGTGTATAATTTTATGTATCTGTTGCTGTAACCTATTAGCTAGTATTTTATTGAGAATATTTGCATCTATATTCATCAGAGATATTGTCTTGTAGTTATCTTTTTTCTTGTATCTTTGTCTTATTTTGGTATCAGGGTGAGGTTTGCCTCATGGAATGAGTTTGGGAGAATGGCCACAGTTTCAGGTTTTGAGTAGCTTGTAGAGAATTGGTACTATTTATTCTTTAAAGATTTGGTAGAATTCTGCAGTGAAGGCATCTAATGAGTTTTGATAAATTTTTTGATTTCCTGTTTAATTTCTTCTTGTACCCATATGTCATTAAGTAGAATGTTGTTTAATTTCCATGTGTTTGTATAGTTTCCAGAGTTTTGTTTGTTATTGATTTCTAGTTTTAATCTATTGTGGTCTGAAAAAATACATGGGGTAATTCCAGTTCTTTTGAATTTGTTGAGACTTGATTTGTGAACTAAAATTTTATCTGTCCTCTAGGAATGTTCCATGTGCTGGTGAGAAGAATGAATATTCTGAGGTTGTTTGCTGAAATGTTCTGTAGATGTTTGCCAAGTCCAATTGTTCTACAGTGTTTAGATTTTGTGTGTCTTTGTTGATTTTTCACCTAGATGATCTGTCCAATGTGGAGAGTGGGGTGTTAAGGTCCCCGACTATTATGATATTGGTCTCTATCTCTTTCTTTAGATGTAATAGTGTTTGTTTTATATATCTGTCTGCTCCGACGTTGGGTGCATATATATTCATGATTGTTATGTCTTCTTGTTGGGTAGATCCTTTTATCATTATATAGTGGCCTTTTTTATTTCTTTTTATGGTTTTTGGTTTAAAGTCTATTTTATCTAAGAATTGCTACTCCAGCTCCTTTTTTGTTTTTATTTGCATGGAATATCTCTTTCCATCCTTTCACTCTTAGTCTATTTGTGTCTTTACAGGTGAAGTGAGTCTCTTGAAGGCAGCACATTGTTTTGTCCATCATTTTAATCCAGTCAGACTGTGTCTTTTGAGTGGGGAATTTAATTCTTTTACATTATGAGTTATTATTGAAAGGTGCTTATTTACTCCTGGCATTTTATTTATTTATTTATTTATTTTTGTGTGTGAATGTTTTAAATGTTTTGTTCCTTTCCTTCTGATTTGCCATTTGTCTTCTTTTTTTGTTGGTTTCTTGGGATGGTAGATAAACTTTTTTTCTCTTTATTTTTATCATTTTTATTTTACTGGTGGGATTTATTTTTTCTTGAGTATTCATTATAGTGATTATTTTTTTTCAGGTATCACACCCAGTACTCCCTTGAGAATTTTTTTTAAGGCTGGTTGTGTGGTAGTGAACTCCCTCAGTCTTTGTCTGGAAAATATACTATTTGTCCTTCATTTCAGAAGGATAGCCTTGCTGGTTAAAGTATCTTGGCTGGCAATTTTTGTCTTTTAGTATTTGATACTATCATCTCATTCTCTTTGGCTTTTAGGGTTTCCTATGAAAAGTCTGAAGTTATTCTGATAGGGTCTCCCTTTTAGGTGACTTGATGCTTCACTCTTGCAGCTTTTATGATTGTCTTGGTCTTTGAGTTTTGCCAACTTGGCTAAAACATGTCTTGGAGAATACCTTTTTGGGTTGAATATGTTTGGGGATCTTTGAGCCTCCTGAATCTGAAGATCTGCATCTCTTGCTACTATTTCTTTTAATATGTTTTCAATGCCATTTCTTTTTCCTCCCCTTCTGGAGTACTCATGATTTCAATATTTGAGTGCTTAAGGTTGTCTGTTATCTCTCTTAGATTTTCTTCAATTTTTTAAAATTATTTTTTTATTTTTTCTTTTTTGGTCTGCCTGTATCATTTTGTACAGGCCATCTTCAAGGTCAGAAATTCTCCCTTCTTTTTGTTCTACTCTGCTGGTTAAGCTCTCTGTTGTGTTTTATATTTCATTGAATGAATCCTTCAGCCCCACAAGCTCTGCTACATTCTTTTTTAGGGCATTAATTTCTTTGTATGTTTTTACTTTCACATCCTGTATACTTTTTGTCATTTCTTTGTGTTGTCTAACTGAGTCTTCTTGTATTTCATTTAGCGTCCTTAGAATTGTTGCTCCAAATTCTGTGTCAGTCATTTCAAGGATTTGCTCTTCTATGGGATCCAGTACTTGAGAGTTATTATATTCCTTTGGTGGTGTCATAGTTTCTTGGTTTTTCATATTTCTGGTATCCCTCCATTGCTGTTTATTTATTGAGGCAGACACTTTCACGGTCCACTCGTTTCACCCTGGCACTGGCATCTGCAGCAATAGCAGGGAGTGTTGCTGATGCTCAGTTGCCTGTTGCTGTCTTGGGGTCTGAGTGTCAGTGGCCTCCTAGCCCCTTGATTTTTATTAAAAAAAAAAAATCATAATGGGGAATACTTCATACACAATCAAATGCATGTGCTTAAACTATATAATTTAGACTTCCGATCAAGATGGCAGAATAGATGGTACCCAGTGTCACCCTCTCCCACAATCAACCAATTTAAATCTATTGAAAAGCAACAACAGCCAAGCTGGGGCCACTAGTGCTCAGGGGAAGAGGAGGAGAGACTTATGGAGCTCATGAAGGCAGGAAAAGCCATGATGAGAAGTAGAAAGGACTGCTCCAACTTTTTTGAGCCCCCAAAACTTCAAGTCTGGCCCTGATGAGCACATCAAGCAAAATATGGCTAAAGCTGCTGCTGTGCCCTTCATATGAAGTTGCTTGGAGGCTGTAGGGGAGAAGAGAGCCTTGGTGGCCCCCAGGCCAGCAAGACCACTAACAGGGTTCCCATGGACCCACATAGGAGCAAGGGGCCACAGACAGCTGAGAAATGGAGCCAGTCAGAGGCCAGTGAGTTATTGCAAGGGACTGACACATGGCCTGTCCCATGGGAAGTTTTTGGAATGTGGGCAGTGGGGGGATGGGCCCACCAGGGGAACATTGGGACATAGCATGGGCAGCTGATCTGCCCAGCAATCAACACAGGACCACTCAGAGGAGACTGGTCATTAGTATAGAACTGCAGGGGGTGCAGTTTGCTGAAAAGACTCAGGCCCAAACCAGCGTTTCCACACAATCCAGGTGTACCAGACCTCACAAGACCAGGAAGTGCATATAAGGTCAACAATTAAACTCAGAACTGCACAGAAAGCCTTCCCCAGGGAATCAGCAGCAAAGCAGAAATTTAGGTCAACTACAGGGCTCAAGTGCTGGTTCCCACAGGAATTTCCTCCAGTTTAGAAGTAAGCAAAGCATAACAAATTACTTCAAGTGCAGAGTTGAAGTGGTGGGAATAGTGAGTAGTCCAACATAGAATTGAAAGAAAAAATAAAAAACCCACAGATCAAAGTTCTGATATTAATCATTAAATGTCTACCACCACCAAAGGACAGCCATGCCCCTCATAAATCCACATCCAGCCCAACAGTGACCACGAAGCTGCCACTGGAAGTGCCTTGGGCTCCCAAGCCAGGGTGGGGTGAGGCCAAAGCCCTTATCCATGCTTCCATGATTTCTGCCTCCAGCCTGGCAACAGCCACCAGGGTGCTGCTGGAAGTGCCCCAGATTTCTGAGCTAGGGCAGTGGGTGATCAAGAGCCTCAGCCATGCCCCCTCATCCAGCCATGACTGAACTGCCTTCAGAAGCCCACTGGACTACCCTGCCAGAATGAGGGGGGTGCTGTGGCCTCAACCATGCCCCCCCTTCATCCTCCTCCTACCTCATCCCCCTACCCTTTTCCATTTCCCTCTACCCCCAACTGCTCCACAACAACATTTTAGAATGTAAAAAATAATAATAAATAATTTTTTAAAAATAAAAAATATAATTTAATTTAATGTCATGACACATATACACACCAATAAAATCATCACGAAAATCAAGAGTGAACATATCCATCACCTTTAAAGCTTTCCTCATACTTCTTTCTAATTCTTCCCTCCTTCCCCAAATCCCTCACTCACAATTGCCCATCTCCCTCACTCCCTGGCAACCATGGACCTGTTGGGCTGTCTGAAAGTATAGGTTTGTTTATATTTTCTAGAAATGTTTATAAATTAAATCATACAATTTGTACTATTTTTTGTTCTTTTTCATGCATCACAATTATTTTGAGATTCATCCATATTGTTGGGGTATATCAATAGTTTATTCTTTTCTATTGCCAAATAATATTCCTTTGTATGGGTATGCTGAAATTCATTCAAGTACCTCTTCATGGTCATTAGGATTGTTTGCAGGCTTGTGATATTACAAATAAAGCTGCTGTGAATATGTGTAAATGTTTGTATGGATGTATACCTTTCATTTTTTCTATAAATTGGGTAATATGTTTAACTTTTTCAGAAACCACCAAACTTTTTCAAAGTGCCTGTATCATTTTACATTCCCACCAGCAGTTTATGAGAGTTTTAGTTCTTCCGTATCCTTGTTGATACTTAATATGGTCATTCTTTTTTAATTTTAGCTATTTTAAAAGGTGTGTGATAATATCTCGTAATGGTTTTAATTTGCATTTCCCTAGTGATTAATGATGTTCAGCATTTTTCATGAGTTTATTTGCCATCCATTTATCTTTTGTCTCCCTTTTCTATTGTGTTTATTTTCTTATTATTGAGTTTTGAGAGTTTCTAAAATATTTTGCATTCAAGTTCTCTGTCAGATTTCTGCTTTGCAAATAATTTCTCTCAGTCTATAGATTGTCTTTTTAATTCTCTTGTGTCTTTCTAAGGGCAAACATTTCTAATTTGATTAAGGTTAATTTTTCTTTTTTCCTCTTCTATGTATTTTGTTTTTGGTATTTTAGCTAAGAAATTGCCATACCCAAGATTTGAAATATGTTCCTCTGTTTTCTTCTAGAAATTTTATAGTTTTACATTTTATCTTTAGGTTTATGGTCCATTTTGGCATTAAATATTTGAGCAAGGTATGTTCAAAGTTCATTTTTCTGTGTGGATATCCAATTCTACCAGCACCACTTGTCGAAAATATTATTCTTTCTTCACTGAATTGCATTTGTACCTTTACTAAATATCAACTGTCAAAATTTGCATGGTTCTATTTGTATACTCTTCTGTTCCGTTGACCTACTTGTCTATCTTTACACCATTACCACACTGCCTTCATTACTGTTGCTTTATAACTAAGTTTTGAAATCATGTATTGTTTGTCTTTCAGCTGTTTTCTTTTTCAGAAATTTGGGGTTTTTTTGTTGTTTTTGTTTTGTTTTGGGTATTCTGGGTCCTTTACATATCCTAATGAATTTTAGAATCAGCTTCTCAATTTCCACCCCCCACACCCCCAAAAAAGTGCTAGGATTTTTAATGATATTGTGTCAAATCCATAGATCAATTTGGAGAGAATTGACATTTTAACAACATTGAGATCTCTGATCCATGAACACAGTATCTCTCTCCAATTTCTTAGGTCGTCTTTAATTTCTCACAACAATGTTTTATAGTTTTTGTTGTACAGATCTTGCACCCCTTTTATTGTATATTTTCCCTAAGTGTTTCCTATTGTAAATGGTATTGTCTTTAAATTTTATTTTTCAATTTTTTGTGATAAGTTTTTAATATATTGATCTTGTATACTACAACCTTGTTAAATTCACTTATTAATTCTAGCAGTTTTTTTTGTAGTTTCCATCAGTTTTTCTTACATAGAAGATAATATCATTTGTGGTAAAGACAGTTTTATTTCTTTCTTTCTGATGTGAATGTCTTTTCTTTCTTTATTTCAATGGCTAGAACTTCCAGTATAGTGTTGTAGAAGCGGAGAGAGTAAGACATTCTTGTTTCCTTCCTGATCTTGAGGGAAAGTATTTATTTTTCAACATTAAGGATGATGTTAGCTGTAGGTTTTACATAGTTGTTTTTATTATGTTGAGGAAGTTCCATTCTGTTCCTGGTTTAATGAAAATTTTTATTAAAGATGGGTGTTGGATTTTATCAAAGGCTTTTTCTCTGTTTATTGAGATAATCACATAGCTTTTTCTTTCTTTGGTTAAATTTATATATGTCTGAATTACATTGATTTCCAAATGTTATACCAACCTTGTAGTCTCAGGATAAATACTACTTGATCATGAAAAATTAATCTTTATGTATAGATGACTTTGATTTGCTAAAATTGTGTTTATAATTTCTACGTCTATGTTCATGAGGGATATTTGTGTGTTTTTACTTTTCTTGTAATGCCTTTGTAATGATTTGAGTGGGTATCAGAGTAATACTGGCCTAATTGAATGGGTTGAGAAACATTTCCTTCTCTTCTTTTCAAATTTCTGTAATAGTTATTTAGAATTTGAGTTATTTATCCTTAAATGTTTGTTAGAATTAACCAGTGAAGCCACCTGGGCCTGGAGTTTTCTTTGTGGGAAGTTTTTAACTGTAAATTCAGTTTCTTTTTTTTTTTCCAAAAGTTTTTATTGTGGTAAAATATATATAACATAAGATTACTGCCATTTACAACAACATGGTTGAACTCAGAGAAAATTGTGTTAAGTGAAATAACTCAGTTTCATAAATAGGTATATGGCTATTTAGGTGGTTTATTCTTGAGTGAGCATTGGCATTCTTTTTCTTTCAAGGAATTTGTCCACCGTCAAATATATTGGTATAGGGCTGGCCCCATGGCTCACTCGGGAGAGTGCAGTACTGGTAGTGCTGAGGCCTCGGGTTTGGATCCTATATAGGGATGGCCAGTGCGCTCACTAACTGAGCATGGTGCAGACAACGCCAAGCCAAGGGTTGCAATCCCCTTACCGGTCACAAAATATATATATATATATACACACACACACACACACACACATACATATATATACACATATATATGTATATATATAGGCATAAAATTTTTCATAATATTTTCTTAGTATTCTGTTAATATCTGTAGACTCTTAGTGATGCCTACTTTCTCGTTTCAACCTAATTATGAATTTTTCTATTTTTCTTTGTAGTTATAATGATTTTTGCTTTATGTATTTTGAAGCTCTTTTTTTATGTGAATAAATGCTTATTAGTTTGTCCTCTTGATTAATTGTTCCCTTTGTCATTATAAAATAACCTTCTTTATCCTTGGTAATATTCACCTTTGTTTTGAAAGATACGTTCACTCAATTTAAAATTCTAAGTTGACATTTTTTTCTTTTGGTACTTTAACGGTACTGATCCACAGTCTTCTGATTTCTATTTTTTATTGCCAAGAAATCTGTTATCCTTGTCTTTGTTTCACTATATGTAACATCTTTTTTTTCCCTCTAGCTCCTTTTAAGCTTTTGTCTATATCTTGGGTTTTGAGCAATTTGTTTTTGATGTGTCTTGATGTAATTTTCTTTATTTTTCTTGTACTTGAGGTTCATTGAGCTTCTTGGATCTATGGGTTTGCAGTTTTCATCAATTTGGGAATTTGTGGGGCATTATTTCTTCAAATATTTTTTGCCCTCCTTTTCTTGTGCAACCCCACTTGCACATACACACTCCCCTCACACACATATATCCACTTGAAGTTGTCCCATAGGTCACTGATGCTCTGCTGTTCTGCTTGTTTGTTTTATACTGTGTTTCTTTTTGGATGGTATCTAATGCTGTGTCTCCACCAATCTTTTTTTCTGCCAAATTTGCTGTTAATCTCATTCAGTTTATTATTTATCTCACATTTTAATTTTAATCTCTAGAAGTTTTATTTGTGCCTTTTTGTATTTTCTGTATTTCTACTTAACTTTTGAACATCTGGAATAAAGTTAAAATAAGTGCTCTAATGTCTTTGCTATTTCTAACATGTCACTTTTGGATCAGTTTTGACTGATTTTTGTCTTTCCTTTTTTCAATTTTAATTTTTTTATTTAATGAAACATGGTTGTACATATCTGTGGAGTACAGCATCAAATATCTACACCTGTGTGTAATGTGTGATGCTCAGGATAATTAGTATATTCTACATTATACAATGTAATCATTTTTGTAGCCCTTTACCTATTTCTTGCTACCGCCCCCCCTCCCGTTTCCCACCTCTGGTGGACTCAGTTTTGTTCTCTCCATTTGAAAGTTCAATGAATTATTGTGATCATTGTACCTTTATTTTTTATTTTATTTTATTTTTTTTTAAGCTCCCACTTATGAGTGAGTACATGTGGTATTTCTCTTTTTGTGCCTGGATTATTTCTCTTAACATAATTTCCCCTAACTTCATCCATGTTGCTGCAAATGGCAGAATTTCATTATTTTTTTATGGCAGAGTAGTATTCCATTGTGTATATATACTATTCTATTTTCCAGCTTATTTGCGTGCCTGATAATTTTTAATCAGATGTCAGACGTAGTGACTATTACCTTGGTGGGCAGTGGATACTTTTGTATTTCTATAAATATTCTTAAGCTTTATTCTGGGCAGCAGTTAAGTTACTCGAAATTGTTTGATATCTTTGGGTCCTCCTTTTAAGATTTGATAGGCAGGACTAGAACAGTATTTAGTCTAGGGCTACTCACTAATGAGGCAAGATGCTTCCAAGTACTCTATCAAATACTTCATGAATTATGGAATTATGAACTTTTCCAGTCTGGCTGATGGGAACAGGCAATATTCTCCATCCTGTATGAGTTCTGCTTTCCCTCCATTCCTCTCAGATAGTCCTTTCCAAGGCCTTTGGTTGTTTTCTCACACATGTGTTTATCAGTAGTAATCTGCTGAATATTTGAGAAAGACCCTCTACAGATCTCCATAATTCTCTCTTTCTCTGCTCCTCTCACCCCTCTTTTACTCTCCTGCTGTCTGCATTGGTATCCCCTGACTCTCAGTCTTTTCTCAAATCCACCAGGCTTTGCCTGGATTTCCCTTACCTGTACAGCAGCCTGAAAACTCTCTCAAGGTGGTAAGCTGGGGTAATCATAATGCTTATCTGATTTGTTTACCATCTCTTAGGGATCACTATTCTTCATTACCTAACATCTAATCTGAAAACTGTTGTTTCATATGTTTTATGGTTTTTTTTGGTTGTTCCAGGTAGTTAAGTTAATTCAGTCCCTGGTATTCCATCTTGGTCAGAAGCAGAAGTACTTGTACTATTGAAATTTTATCATTTTTATGATTACCATGTAGGCCTGTTTTAGTGAAATAGTTCATTGTAATATTCTTTTTAATATTAATTTTCCATTTATTTCTGTACATCTGTTCTTTTACCAGTAGATTTTTTTGACTGGTTGTCCTACTTGTTTCAACCAATTGCACTATTCTTCAGAAACTGATGTTACTACTTAGAGTCTTTAGTTTCACTGCTTCTGCTATTGATGAAAAGTTGGCTAATGATGACTTTGTTTCTATGTCAGAAAATGCTTGTTAAGGAGAGTTCTCATTTCTCTGAAAGATACTTGGTAGAGGTAGTTTATTTACAAGTATTACATCATTTAATATATTTGAAATTGTGTTTTACTATTAGGTTATATTAAATACATATTTTTTATTATAACAGAAATAAAATAAGCATATTCACGGTTATTGTAATAAACAAGCAAACAAAAACAAACAAAAAACTTATGATGCTCTGACTATTACTATGGTAGAAGCCAGTTGCTAACATTGGATTTGGATTTCTTTAGTATGTTATACAGTAAACTCCCAGTTATTGACTGGATTAACTACTTGGGACCCTCCCTTCTATGTTATATCTATACATACATACCCTTACACCTCGGGGCCCAGCTTACCATCAAGGTTCAATAGCTCTTTTCTCCCTTTGACCATTTAGTACATTTCAGGGTAACTCCAGCCACTTTAGATTTTCCTTCTCCCTCACTAACCACATTCCAGTTCCACAGATTTAGCATCCCCTGATTTAAAAATGATAAATAAGGATTTATATGTATTGAAAAATATGTTTCAAGATTCTCTTTTGACATTTAACTGTGCAGAATATAGGTTTTGTTTTCCCTAAGTGTAGGTCAAGTAAAGCAGATTGCAAAGCTACTGATGCTTCCATATTTTGAAAAAAAAAAATGTGAATGATATATAGTTACACACATACACACACACACACATATATATATTTTTTCTTTTTTTAATTTAGGATTTGCTTTCCCGTATGCTTCATGTGGACCCACATCAGCGGTACACTACTGAGCAAGTTTTAAAGCACTCATGGCTAACCCACAGAGACCAGTTGCCAAATGATCAGCCAAGGAGCAATGATGCATCACATGTCATCAAGGTAAAACAAATATATTTTATGTGCCTTCTAAATACTTGATACCTAATAAAGCCATTGTATGACATTCACCGATGACACTGAGATAATTCCTTAAAATATCTTTATCTTTAAATATAGATTTTTTAAAAATAAATTTTACTGTGTATATTTGAGGTTTACAACATGATGTTATGGAATACATAAAGATACATAGATATGTATCGATACTACAGTGTTAGTGCATTGAAGCAGATTAACATATCTACCATCTCGCATAGTTACTTTTTGTGTGGCAAGAGCAGCTAAAATCTACTTAATTAACAAAAATCCGAGTACAATACAATTTTATTAACTTTAATCCTCATGTTGTACATTAAATCTCTAGACTTCTTCATCCTCCATGTCTGCTATTTTGTATCCTTTGACTTCAATCTCCCATTTCTTTGTCCCCTCCACCCCCACCCATGGTAACCAGTTTCATTCTCTACCTCTGTGTGTATGAGCTCTTTTCTTTTTGTTTATTCCACATATAAGTGATATCATACAATATTTTTCTTTCTGTGTCTGGCTCACTTAGCCTATGTCTTCCAGGTTTATCCATATTGTTGCAAATGACAGGATTTCCCTTTTAAGGCTGAATAATATCCCATTGTATATATATATACAATGTAATATAATATCCCATTGTATATATATATATATATATATATATATATACCAGCTTCTTTATTCATTCATCTATTGATGGACACCTAGGTTGTTTCCACATCTTGGCTCTTGTGAATAATGCAGCAATGAACATGGGAATGCAAGTATCTTTACAAGATGGTGATTTCATTTCCTTTGGATATATACCCAGAAGAGTGATTGCTGGCTTATATGGTGGTTCAGTTTTTTTTCTTTAGGAACCTCATAGTGTTTTCCATAATAGCTGTACTAATTTACATTCTTACCAACAGTGTATAAGAGTTCCTCTTTCTCTGCATCCTCTCCTGCATTTGTTATTGTCTGGGTTTTTTTTGTTGTTGTTGTTGTTTTGTTTTGTTTGTTTTTGATAACAGCCATTCTAACTGCAGTGAGATGATATCTCATTGTGGTTTTGATTTCCATTTCCCTGATGATTAGTGATTTTGAGTATTTTTTCATGTGCTTGTTGATCATTTATATGTATTCTTTTAAGACATGTCTGTTCAGCTCATTTACCCATTTTATAATCATATTTGTTTTGTTTGTTTTTTTTGGGGGGGTTTTTTTTTTTTTTTGCTGTTGAGCTGTTTGAGTTCTTTGTATATTCTGGATATTAATCATTTGTTGGATGCATATTTTGCAAATATTTTCTCCCATTCTGCTGGTTGTCTCTTCACTCTGTTGATTGTTTCCTTTGCTTTGCAGATCTTTTTAGTTTGATATAATCCCATTTGTCTATATTTACTTTTGTTGCCTGTGCTTCTGAGGTCCTCTTCATAAATTCTTTGCCCAGCCCAGTGTCCAGTTTTGTTTTTCTTTCTCAGTATTGCTATTTTTTTTTTGTAGTTCCAGACTAATTTTAGGATTTTTTTAAACTTCTGTGAAGAAAGCCATTGGAATTTTGATAGAGATTGCATTAAATCTGTGTATTGCTTTTGGTAGTGTGGATATTTTAACAATATATCATGTATTCCTCTTAACTTTATTTACTACTGCTTTTCTTATGATAAAAATATCTTGATTTTACTTGCCTTGCTGTTGAGAGACACTGGGGCTAGGAGTGGATTAAATGCAAGTTTCATATGGAAACAAAAAATTGCTATTAGTTTTTAAATTATAACCATTTTTACCAGTTTCTACATCATAGACATTGACCTTAGATTTTAAGTTTTAGTGTTTTTAACATTTTTTGTAGGATGCATAGTTATTGAAATGAAAAATATACAAGTAATCAGGTATTAGTTTATCACGGAGCTTCAGTGCACAGCTCAAGTATATTCAATTATTTTTCTGGGAAAAAGTTTTTCTAGTTAAATGTCTCATGATATAATGTGAAAGTTTTTGTTTTTGTTTGGTTTTTTTCCTCCAGGAATTTTTACTCAATTTGTGACATTTTGTCACTATTTTAGGGAGCAATGGTTGCCACATATTCTGCCCTGACTCACAAGACCTTTCAACCAGTCCTGGAACCTGTTGCTGCTTCAAGCTTAGCTCAGCGACGGAGCATGAAAAAACGAACATCAACTGGCCTGTAAGATTTACAGTGTTCCTCAGCCAAACTGGATGAAGAGAAAATTAAATGTATGGCTTTTTGCCTAATCTTATATCGAAGGCATTGTTTTCTGCTCTATTACTTGAATATTCTGTTTAATTTACCCTTTTTAAGGGGAGTGAGATTTAAAAAAAGCATACACAGGTCCATAATATTCATACTATGTTTTTTTTTTTTCAGTAGTGTCCAAGTGTTTATTTAAGCATATAATTGCTGTCCACAAGGACCTGACAACTTCTCTGCACACTTCTAAAATTCCTTTCAAATAAAGTTACTTTAATAGTTTTTCTGGTTTCATTCAATAATGATTTGTGGTGGAATCATTACCAACAGTCAAGATTCATATGTAATAGTATGATGCCGAGCAATGTCAGTATTTTTTAACATCAGATCCTGAAGGATAGGCTTTTTTAAAAAGAAAAACAAAAAAAGTATTGTAGAATTTTGTTATGCACAACCAAAGGACTTACATTTGTTTGAATCTCTGTAGTTACTAAAATGTAGACATAGAAGTTTGGCGCCAGAGCAAAATACATTTGTGCTGATATATGAATTCCTGATATGGTTGGTGCCAAAGTTTTTATAGAGGAATTAAATCACAGATAATGTGTAGACAGACCTGTATATTATCCATAAGTGTCCTCATCTAGAAATAAAGGTTTCCATAAAGCTTCTGTACCTTTTACATCTAATGGAATTGTAGTACAAGTGAAGAATTTTTTAGCCAAAGGCTTTATACCGGTGTTGTAATCTTCTAAATAGGGTCACAGTTAAACCTTTAAGAATAAAGTACATGGTGTTGACACTGTCTTGGTGTTATGTAAGCTAACTTTCAAGTTAACCAGTTGGATTTAATCATCATCTGTCTCCTTTATCAGTGAACTACACTTTTTTTTCTGACTTTCATGTGCTTTGAATTACAGTGTAGTATATTAATCTAACTTGAATCCTATGGTAATATAGTTGAAATTTTACTATAGTGGACTTGTATGCTTAGCACTCATAGTGTAGTACAATGTATTTCTGTAAACCTTAGATAATGCTACGTAATAGTTATACTTGAAGAAGATAAAGTCACATTTTAAATAGAAAGTAATGCTAATGATCTACATAAAATTTGAGCACATTTAAAATTATATTTATTAAAAAAATGATCTGGCCAAATTGGTCTTATTATTAAATTGATGATTCAGAACCATTGTGTAGTTATGTATTGTTTTTTCTAAGTGATGAAATCTTAAAGAATTGTTTCATGTTCTTGAAAAAAATACCATTACTATTACTACTACTACTGACAGAAAGAATTCATGAATGTAAACTGGAGTATATCACAGTTTTGTTTAGTGAATACAAGTGAACTACTTGTGTGTGCTGGGTGTACTGTTTGCTGTATTTTATTTTGCTTAGTTCAGAGAGAGAAATTTGATTGCTGAGTACTGAAGTGTACAGTCTAGGCTAGCAGACTTGTAATTTTGCTGACTAATAAAAGAAACTATACATATTCTCTTTATAATATTAGTGGTCTATACCCCGTGCACAAAGATCTGTTTCTTGGATGTGATATATAAAAGTGTGTATTCTTATTTTGAGGTGTCTTTTTGAAATAATTGAAAGACATTAAAGAATATCTAATGCCACGTGGAAAACTTACTTCAAAATAGACTGGTATCATATCTGGTGGCTTTTTATGTTCAAATTTGACTTACCTTTCCTCATTTTGCTTTATTACTATAAGTACTTGCATGTAACAATTTATGTCCACATATTCTGACATATTTTCTGCTTGTCATTATCTTGTTTGTGCTGTTATGCCTTCTTCCTATCAGAATTGAATATGTCAGATTCAGAGGTGAGATTTTGGTGTTGAACTTTTTGGGACACGGATATTATTTCCATGTAAGCTTTTCAAGTAAAAAAATAAGGGAAGTGAAATTGGAAAATGAAAAATTATAACAAAATAACCTTCATGCTTTCAATAATCAGTGTTTTAAAAAGTTGATGATCTTAATTAATTTTCAGTTTGCTTGCTCAGAAGGGTAATGTCATACAGCTCTATCATGAAAGAAACAATATAAGAATTAAGCACTGTGTTATAACAGGAAGGTCAAGAGTTTTGATCCCCGTGCCGACCGGCCCACCCCCCACAAAAGAAACAAAAACCCAGCAATGAACAGCATGTTTCCTTGTCACCAGGTGAAAACTGACTGTGTAAAAGGCACAGGTATGATAGTGAATGTACCCAATAATTGTGCGAGAGTTTTCTACTGGAAATTCAAACATGCTAGCTTAACAACAGTAGTAGGGGCAACCTTATCGTTAAGGGAAAACTCCAAACTATAGAAGGAGTCCAGGTAGGGATGCCTAATTGTGTCCAATTTGGCTAGAACTCTATAGATACAAATGCAGATTTAAATGGAACACTTTTTTTTTTTTTTTGTCTTTTTTCGTGTCCGGCAACGGATCGCAACCCTCAGTGTCGCGCCCATACCGGACCGGGACCGGCAACGGGATCGCAACCCTCGGTGTTGCGCCCGCACCTCACTCAGCCAGTGAGCGGGAACCGGCCTGTATGTGGGATCCAAACCCTCGGCAGGAGCGCTGCCTTGCTCCCAAGCGGCGCACTGTAGCAGGGCGCCACCGGGCCGCCCCCTAAATGGAACACTTTTTTTTTTTTTTGTCTTTTTTCGTGTCCGGCAACGGATCGCAACCCTCAGTGTCGCGCCCATACCGGACCGGGACCGGCAACGGGATCGCAACCCTCGGTGTTGCGCCCGCACCTCACTCAGCCAGTGAGCGGGAACCGGCCTGTATGTGGGATCCAAACCCTCGGCAGGAGCGCTGCCTTGCTCCCAAGCGGCGCACTGTAGCAGTGCGCCACCGGGCCGCCCCCTAAATGGAACACTTTTTGATGGGGCTTCTATAAGTGCTTAACAGTAAAAACAAATCCTTTCTGTAAGACTTTAGGATACTATGATTTCTAATGGATTCATGAATAATTATTTTGCATTGTTTTTCTTTCTAGTTAATGGTTCTTAGTAGTGTTTAATGATAGCACAGTTTGGGGTTTATTGTTGTTCTTTAAGGGAGAGAATATTGAACTTATTTTTCTCAAAGGGAAAACACCAGGTTTGCAGAGGTAGACTACCAATCTATTGTCCTGAAGCACATATTACCATGAATAAACTCAGAAAACCATTTGCAAAAAACAAACAAACAAAAAGAAATTAGAAATAGGTGACAGTGATTTTGTGGGAAAAAACAATGGCTTCATTCCCTTCATGAAGAACATACTTTAGCCTATTTTGTTAGTCCCTAGAATATTTAGACATTGGTTTTTGTAATTTATTGCCATTGATAATTAAACATAGTAAAACATTTTTGATAGCACCTCTGGTTAGCTCAAAGGGTTTTCATATATTTAGGCAACTCACAAACTTAAGAAGAGGTGCTTGGTGTTTATAATGTCTCCCCATTGAAACAATATGTTAAAATAGTACTGCCCTGCCCACAGAAACTTACTCATACAGATTGAATAGTAATTTTCCTGACAGTAAGAGGTCCTTCATATATGAAGAAGGAAAAGGACAGCTTACCTTGGCCCTAAGGCCCACTAGAAAACTTAGGCTTTAAACGAAGTTTGTCTTTGGCATTCTCTACATTCACTTTCTCCTGGCTTTCCAGCCCCCTCATGCTATCCTACTTGAGCATCTCACAGCAGCATTTCGTTAAGTTACTCTTTCCCTAGAAGGATTCTATGCTCCAAAATGATCTCACTTCCTCCCCCTTCCCTAAATCAGGATTTCTATTCTCTAAGAGCAGCTATTTTAAGCTAAAAAGGTGAAAGGGAACCTATCTCATTAAATTAATTCATATTTTTGTGTAAGCAGCTAATAGATATTTTTTCAAGGTAGCTGTCCATTAATCAAATGAGTTTACAGTTGCTGGAGTTTCAGGCAGTCTAACCAGATGACAATGATTTTAAATTCAGTTACTATCAAGGAAGATATTTTGGTGGTCAAGGAACATACACAGTATGCCCCAGGTTCAGATTATCTAATAAACTGTTTCATTTTTGCATAGTTCCTTTCTTTCTATTTCTCAATCTACATTTTCTTTTAAAAACTTCTAAGCTTTTTAATCACAATGAACTTCTATGACAAAATGGTATGGAGGGAGGCAGGGATTGGTGGTCATTTCCATACATATTGTTGTTAAACCCATATTTGTCTATATTCTTTTTTCTCACAGTACATGGCATATGACAGGAATTTTACCTGCCTGCTCCCCATTCCTGTTGTATTAGAGACAAAAGCACAGAAAGGTCGAATGCAAACTATCCACAGAGTCCAAGTTCTCAGATCCTTTGTCTAGATTTCAGGACCTAAAGATATTATTTATCACAATGTTATGTCTCAACAAGAATGCAAGTCATATTAAGTATAGATTGACCAACTGCAATAAACTTCTTTAGAACAATTTTTTACACTTCAAAGCCTATCCAGGCATTTTTGGTGTGTATCTCAAGGTCAATGATTGCTGAAATTAGCAGAATAAATCAGTAGTTTGCTATCTGCCTTCCTATGCAGGAATGCAGCGGCATTGATAATGATTATTTACAACACACATTATACTCATGGATGCACTGTTTCTGGTTTTAGTCTTACAATATAGTGAAGTCCATCACGTAATTTGAATAAAGTGACAATGGTTGATCACTTAAAATTAAATTTGGTTGCTAATACATAGAGGAGCTATACTTAAAGGTATGGGAAGTCCTAAATTATAGGCATGTTTCTTTGAAATACGAAGAAAAACAAAGGAAAAGTACTTTTAGAATACAGCAATTCAAGCTTACTTACATTATATTACCAAATTATGTATGTTTCAATTATAGACCAGCAAGAAATTTCAGCGAAATGCTTAGTGTTTGTTCCATATTCATATTTCTAAACCCTGGACAATAGAGCTTCTTTGGATGAATGTTTTGTTTTCATTCTAGTTTTCTATTTGTGAGAACTAAATTATTCTTCATGAGGTATTTATCAAGCATCTAATTTTATGTCAGACAGTTCTAGAGAATGTACTAAGTGCATTAGTTTCCTAATAAATTGTCATAATGTGACCAATTAAATTATTTGCTATTTTCTTTCCTATCAACTAATATTGATCAGGTCACATTTGATTTCTCTTTTCACATTTGTTCTTTCAGAAATTGATACCTCTTATAGCAAAAAATGTTAGTTTGTTTTTTAGTGTGATAAAATTATTTTTAGCAGCAGGAAGTAGTCTAACAAAAAACAGCCATTTTAAAAGTTATACGTAAAATCTTAATTAAATATCTACGTGCTAGAATTTGGAAATGAGAATTTATCTTGCATTAAATTTCATACTACAAAGGGAGAATGTGGTTTTACTGTTTGGTTTTTTTTTAACAAGTAGTGTTGTTAGTCGAGTTACACAGGCTTTATGCAAAGAGAGCACATAGCTACATTTAAAAAAAATTGTTTGCCAACACTTTCGAAGCACTTTCAAATTCTTAAACTTATTTTCTGATATATAAAATGTTATATTTACTGGCATTACATCATACTTCTCAGGACAGAAATAGTGTTAAATAGAAATTATATGTAAATTTGATTCACATGTACTTAAAAACTTAAAAGGTGCAATTGAAAGAAAAGGTCTCCAGTGTTCAGAGAACCGTATTTCTTTTTCTGACTATATGGTGGATATTATGTCATCATTTATTTTATAAATGTTTTATTTAAGGCACTGTTCATTTTAACATTAAAGTTTTTATTCATTGTACTATGTAAGACCAAATCCAGTAGTGCATTTTGCAGTGTTGTTTCCCTCACAGTGCTGCTAAAGAAATGGCTATAATATGAATTTACATCATGCCAGAGATGACATAGAAATTATATTTTTGTTCTTGTTAAAACTCTGTGAGCAACAGTTATCACGATATCATGTTAAATTACTGGCACTCTCTGGGTACTAAATAAAAAGACTGCAACTTTCTAACATTTTAAAGTTGACCTTGATTATTTGTGTATATAAAACTTTGTGTCTGCTTTTATTAAACATGTAGAGCTAATTACAGAATTCATTGGAAGTGATAAACATTGTTCAGGAACCAGATGTAACAACTGTTTCGGGATATTACTTGTTTATGCCTATAACTTGATAGTTCCTGAACTGTAATATTTTCTCTACTTTAAGATTACTCTTCTAATGTTCTTAATGACAAGGAAATTCAAGAAATTAAGCATGAAAATTTACAATATTGTTAGGACTTATCAGGAGAATGCATTTGTCTGCAAGTTAAAGTGACAACCTTTTCTGCAACAAGAACAAATTAAAATCTTAATTTCTCGGTATTGGCAAAATTCTTTTAAGCATGTACTCAAGTAGGATAACAGAAATTTAGCCAAAAAGAAGTCACATACTTGTAGACCATGATAATTTATAGCAGCTATACATACACAGATAGACACTTGATTTCATATTTGTTTTAGAAATACATTTGGAGCCCGGTGATTAAAATCTCCATGGGCCCCTTCTGTTTTTCTTAACTTCTTAAAGGTTAACAGGATAGACCATAGGCCAACTTTGGGAAGTCTGCAAAAATTGCTTTCCCATTGGCCACCTGTTTTTAATCTCTCTTCAGCTTTTTCCTCTTTCATATCTCCCATCTCCCAACCCTATAGTAAAATATCTGATCACCATATTTATACATCATAATACTTTAAGAAACATTCCCACTAAAGTATTACTTCAGTCTGCAGTTGTCTTTTAAGCATTAGCTACCAAAATAGGGAATGCATTTTTTTGGGTCGGTAGGGCCCTGAAATAATTTAAGCCTATCAGGCTAAACATGATTTAATCTTATTAGGTTGACTTGGAGGGTAGGCTGAGGGGTAGAAGAAGCAGACCACAATTTGTTTCTTCTATGATTCTCCGAGTGTCCTCTTTACTTGAAGAAGTAGATTGAAAATACTGGGGACCTATATTTGAAGGTAGAGTTTACATTCTTATACTACTTACTTATAGAACCTAGAACCTGCTTAAGGGCAACCTTTCTTTCTAGATCTGTTCTTCCCTCATCTTTCTGCCCTACCTTTCTGCCTAAGCATAGGTAGAACTCAGTCCTTGCCTTTCTCTTTCCTTCTGCTTTAATATTCTCAGATATATTTGGTATGTTTTCTGAACCATAGGTATTTTAGATTTTTTTTTTTTTTTTAATTTTAAAGTAAGCCATCATATTTCACAACCTTGGATTTAGTTTCTGGCAAAAACACATTCTCTTTGTTAAAAGATTCATTTTTTTTTTTTTAACTCAACAAATGTGTATTGGGTTTCTGTGCCAGACACTAATATTTATTTTATTCTTCTAAAAGACAATAAAGGTTGTTTATGATAAGGGACATGTATACAACAAGGCTGTTAAAATTGAAACATAACAATAAAACTAGGAAAGCTAGAAAAAACGTGTGAAAACAGCCAGGACTAACAGGTAATTTACTTGAACATAAAATTTCACTCTGAGCTTCCTGGCAGGATAGGCAAGAAGAGAAATGCAGCAGGCAAGTTACATAATAACTATGTGACAGTAAGCATGCTACTAATTCTTCAAGACATACTTTTTGATACTAAAATTTTAAATGTACTGAACATAGGAGAATCTTATACAAGAGGCAGCAAATTGGATAATGTCTTTAATCATGGTTTCGCTGCAAATCCATTAGGACCTTTTTGGTTACAAGTGCTAATACCCAATCCAAACTGGCTTAAAGAAGCAAAGGGGATTTATTGGCTGGTTTCATGTCTTAGTCAATGTCAGGGGGACATTTTCTTCTCCATCTCTCAGATGTATTTTCAATATTGACCCATTCTCAGGCTCTACGTAATGGCAAGATGGCAAAAACAGATCCAAACCTTACCTCCTCTTTCATGTTTAGCTCCTGGGGGTAGAATCAACTCCATAAGAAAAACTTAAACTGAAAGTGGGAAGAGGGTGGTTGTTCTGATGAAAAGTGATGTATTGCAACCAGAATAAGGGCAAGTAGATAATGGGTAGCAAATCATGTTTGCTATTCTCCTTTTGGCTACCCAATGTCCTTCCCATATGTGTATTTTTTTAAATGCCTATGCCTGCATAAAATTTATATACCACTCTTTCCCAAACAGAATACTTAAAGTCTCATCCACTTCTGTAATGTCCTTTGGGACTGAGAACTCTAGATAATTTGTAGTTCGTTCTCTCAGTCAGGTAGGGATGATGGATGACCTATAGCTAAGATTTTTTTGTTGTTTCTCCAGCATAGTCTTATTTTTCATTTGAAATTCAGTTTCAATTTGCTTTCCATTGTAGCCCCCCTTTTCTCTTCTTACTGTTTAAATTTTACTTTCTGAGTATGAAGGACGTTAACGTGTTTCCAAAAGTCAAAACCATACCTAAAGGCATACTCAGAGAATTGTCATTCTCTTCTGTATCCTCTCTACCCTATTTTTCCACACCCCTTGTAGGTAACCAACTTTATTGTGTTTTGGTTCATTCTTTCTGTGCTTCTGTATGTAAAAATTAGCAGATATATGCATATTCTTTCTTGTTTTCCCTTTTTTCTTACACAAAAGGTAGAATACTCTATGCACTCTCTTGCACTGCTTTTTCACTTGATATACTTTAGAAATCCATATCGGTTCATAGATATCCTCCATATTTCTTTTTATAGCTACATAGTATTTCACTGTGTATATTTTCCATAGTTTATTCAATGAAACTCCTATGCTTTGACAGGTAGTTTCCAACATTTTACAATTACAAACAATGCTGCAATAAATAACCTTATACATTTTACTTTTGGTTTATCATCAGGGTAAATTTCTGAAACTAAGATTGCTTCACAGAAGGATAAGTACATGTGTAATTTTGTTAGATATTGCCAAAATCTTCTCCATAGGCATTATGCCATTTTGTGTTTGTCCCAGCAATGTGCAAGTGTATTTCAAAAAGTTCATGGAAAGATTCTTACTATCTTTCAATTCTATTTTCCAGGAACTTTTTGAAGTACCCTTGTATAAGAGTACCTGTTTTTCCATAGCCTTAGCAACAGAGTGCATTGACAGGCTTTGGTATTTTTGCCAAGCTGAAGAGTGAGAAATGGCACCTCAGTATAGTTTTACTTTGTATTTCTCTTATTATAAGTGGAGTAGAATGTATTTTCATTATGTTTTGTCGGGTCCGCCGCCAGCAGCCGACCCGTACAGCCTTAGCCTCGTTCCTTTCAGTGGGCGAGCGAACGGCCTGGGATTCCTCTTTCCCTCCGGTCCCCTTTTGAAGGAGACAGGGGAAGAGTGCCATGAAGAGAGGTGAGCACACCACCGGCCCCAAACCAGCCCAGTTAAAGGACACTCAGACATGGTGGGGGTTCTGTCAAGCAGTTCCGTTTATTAACACACAAGCATTGGCTTTTAAAGGTAAATGGCAAAGGCAGGTTTTTTACATCCTCCAATCAGCTTAAGGGTTAAGGGCATGCATCCTGTCTCAATACCTAGCTATTGCAATTACGCAGTGTTCACAAGTGTGGCCAATAAGGGCTAAGGCAAGGTTCCCCAGACACTCCCACCCTGCTTTCTCTCTGCGCCGTCTTGGCTGCCACGTTAATCCACTTGTAATGTCACTTTAAGGTGGTGTTAGTTTTTTAAAGGCCCAACATGTTTCTATCTATAGGATTTTGGTCTTTAACTATTAAAAGTTCTTTATATAAATTAAGGCTGTTGACCCCTTATCTTTGATATATGTTGCAAGTATAATATTTTCTCCTAGTTTGTCATTTGTTTTTTTACTTTGTTTATGGTATTTTTCCATGCAAATTTAAAAAATTATTTAGTCAAAATTATCATATGGCTCTCTAATTTTCCCAGCACCAGTTATAAAAGCACTAACTTTGCCAGAGTGATTTGAGAAATATAGATTATCCCTGGCTTACAATAGTTTGACTTACAATTTTTTGACTTTAGGATGTTGTGAAAGCTACATGTATTCAGGAGAAACTGTACTTCAAGTACTTACACAACAGTTTCATTTTTTACTTTCAGTACAGGATTCAACAAATTACATGAGGTATTCAACAATTTATTATAAGATAGGATTTGTGTTAGATGATATTGCCCAACTGTAAGTGTTCTCAGCACATTTTAGGTAGGCTAGGCTAAGCTATGATGTTCGGTAGGTTAGGTGTATTAAATGGTTTTTTGACTTATGATATTTTCAATTTATGATGGGTTTATCAGGCCATACCCCATTGTAAGCCAAGGAGCATTTATGCTACCTTTACCATATACTACACTTTTATAAGTAGTGGGGTTTTTATCTGGATTTTCTATTCAATCCCATTGATTTACCTATTCAATGCTCCATTGCTACACTGTTTTATTTACGGAGGCTTTCTGGTAGAATGTTTAAATATCTGATGGGACTAGTTCTCCCCTCTGCCACCAGATCTTCCTTTTCAGTTTTTCCCTAGCCATTCTTGTATGTTTATTTCTCTATAAAAATTTTAGGGCCAACTTGTCTAAACCTCATTAAAAAATGTAGCTAAATTTTAACTCGCCCAACATACAGTGGTGGAGAGAGAACAGCATTATTGCAATAAAAATTTTCATTTAGATTATAGGACAATGGGACATAGCACACTGTGGTTCTCAGTCCATAGACCATAACACACTTCTGGACTGGAGTAAGGATTTCCTGCCCTAGCCATGGAGCTAGGCCCTCAGTCACCTGATCTGTGAACGCCTGGTTTTGCTCCCTAGGAATATGTTCATTGTCCTCTGTGGCCACATCTGAGATAGGCATTTAGGTGACCTCAGTGAAGCTGCTCTCATTAGCAGCCTGCCTTTTCAGTGCCCTTAGGCCATAGCGATTGACTTAGTTAGGCCGGTGGTTCTCAAAGTGTGGCCTCTGGACCAGCATCATTATCTGGGAACTTGTTAGGAATGCAGATTCTTGGGGCTACCTCAGACCTACTGAATCAGAAACTCTGGGACTGGGACCCAGCAATCTGTGTTTTAACAAGGTGATTCTTCAGGCGATTCTGATGCATGCTCATGTTTGAGAACTACTGGTTTAGGGGTTGAATAAGTACAGATTATTTACCAAGTTTGGAGATTCTCTGATAATATGGCACCTTTAAAAGTTTAACCTTGCTTTTGATTATTTCCATTTGCTGAATACCATATTTAACCAAACCCAGAGAGTTTGCTAAGTCGTAATCTTTGAACATAGAATATAGACTGGGAATTCCTTTTACTTATCTTTTATTTTTATTTTCATGTCTCCTTAACTATAACTTCAACTTTCCAATGTGAAGCTATTTGGTGGACAAAACATAAGCAAGAGGTGAATTAAACAATTCTGTTTTCTCACCAACTGATATGCATTGTGTCCCCCAAGTTTTACTTATTAGTAGCTTGATCCCCACTGTGACTGTCAAGAGGGTGGGAAATCTTACTATGGTAATTGAAAAGTGGGGCCTTGAAGAGGTGATTAGATTCTAGTACCATGCCTAGTTAATGAATTAACAATAGTGGTCAGGGGTGTGGTCTGAGGGCTTTAAAAGAAGAGCAAATGAGAGTCTCCCTCTCTGCTCCACCATTTTGAAATGTGATACCCTGAATTGCTGTAGTCACCACCAGGACAGAGCCTCACGAGATGTGTTCCCTAGACTTTGGACTTCCCAGCCTCTGAAATTGTAAGCAATACATTTTGTTTTCTTATAAATTACCCAGTTCCAGATATTTTGTTATAAGCAACAGAAATGGTGTAATACACCATCATTTCTTAAAATTACATAATCTTCCTTAAGTGTTGTGTCTATCTCTTTTCTGTTCTTTAAAATTTGTACTGAAAAACAAACCACAATAAAAGACTTCCTTTGTTGCCATTAGCATTTTTATAAACTTTGGTTCACTCTAGATAGACAATGTCTCTACAGATCGGTATCACTCAAAAAATTAATCCTTGATTATTTTCTTTATTATTAGAATATATTGTTTTCTTTATATTTAAGCTCATTGGCAAGCTTCCTCTCAGCAATCAAATACCTTTCTTTTATCATTTTGGATGTCTCTGCCTATGTTGTTTATTGCATTGTTTGTATTGTATACTTTTCCTTTTATAGTCTTTGGATTACAACTATCTGATTTGTGAATTTTTCCAAGTTGACTCTTCTTAAGTCTGGTATATGCACATGACTATCCCCAGTATTCTCTTCATTTACTGTTGCAAACTTCAACATGATATGATCCCTTTTTTTCAAGGTTCCTATCACTTTTATATCACTAGGAGGTTTTTCCCTATTGATCAAAATTTAATTTAGGGTGTCAGTTTTCTTGTGTTTCTCTGTCTTCTGAAAGATTAAATTTTTATCAGGGCAAGTAAGGAATTTTTAGGAGCACTGTTCTTATCAAAATGCGATTTCATGTTTGAAGTCTTCATGACAAGTCACATTCTCCATCTTTCCTTCATACATATTGTATAATCTGAGGATAGCAACAGCAGTGTCTTTGATTAGGTTGGCTATTCTCTAGTATAATACTGTAATTTCATTTAGGATTTTCCTTTGATCATCACCCACGTATTTAATCACATGACTGTCTTCGGTTTTTTTTTTTTTTACATTTCTATGTAGGTTTATAACTTAAAGCCACCAAAAAATATAACAGAGAAGCCTTCTGAGAGGAGCTTTTCATTGCTAGAAGTATTCAAGCAAAAACTGATGACCACTTGTCTATCAAATTTTAACGAGAGGGTCAAGCATTGGATAGGAATTTAGAATGATGCTTAAGATCTTTTCCAAAAGTAAGTGTACATGCTGAGCATAAATGTAGTACTAGTATCACTACTTCTTCTAATTTGATCTATTTTTAATAGGATATAATCTTATAGTTCTGTATGGGGTACTTTGTTATATAAATGTTATAAATGTGGTTTATAATTTATGTAAGTAAATATAATTCCTTTGTTATATAAATCCTTAAGTTTACATGACTCATTACCCATATTATATAGAATTATAAACATATCTAAGTCTAGTTCCATACTCTATAGTCTTTTCCTGAACATTACTTAGAGTTCACTTGTGATGTCTCTTATGATATTTAATTTTAATTTGGGCATTTTCTCTTTGCTTCCTCAAATTTTAGCTTAAAGGAATTTTTACCTGATTTATAAGTCTCATATTAAATTTACCCTTCCAAGGATGCACTCAGTCCCTGATCCATGTATTTTCATTGTAGATTGTGATCTAATAACTGAAATTCTGTTTATTGATACCCTCTATGTAGCCAGTTGATACTGTCCCAAATCCACTTTTGGTTCCAATGTTACAATCTTTAACTATAGGGATAAATAAAAGACAAAACCTTAATTCCCTCTCTCCAAACCATTCAATTTATTTACTCAACCCTTCAAAGTAAACTAAAAGAAAAGAATCAGAAAAATTTTGAATACATTTTCTACCAGCTATTAAAAATATAAATTTCAGAAGAAAAAGTTTAACTGGCAGTTGAGTTTTCATTAACATCAGAGTATTGGTAGAGGATTAAAATCTTCCCTGGTTCCATAGAGCAGTTAAAAACTTTCTGGAAATAATGCCATAAAATGGAAATCTGAAAAGTAAATCAACATTTCCCCTCTTCCAGCTTTTTAAGGGAAGCATGGTGATACTTCCCCTCCCTTTAAAAAGAAAGAAAACAAAAGCACCTGGGTCTTCAGCCAAACTTTATGTGAAAATTACATTCAAGAGAGATTTACACTTCAAGGAAGAAGGAATAGACTTACTTTCCCTATTCCTCCCACTAAAAGTACAACTAAAAATACTGAACATTATATGTAATACAAACATAAGATGACTCTGAAAGGTGGAGATAAGACAGATCATCTAGGGACATTGGAATCTGAAGAACAACATAGTGGTGAGTTCCCTGGATTTTCTCTTGCCTTGTGTATCCCAGACTGAGTGCTGGAGAAGCTAACAACCCACAAATGCTCAAGGTCGCAGACAGAAAAAAGCTTGAAGAAAAGCCTTCTATCACCAAAGTATCACAAAAGGGGTACCTTAGCAAAATAGAAACATTTTAGATCATAACTGCTATACTACAGCCCAACACCACAGAAATAAGTGCAGATCCATCTTCACCCCTGCCAGCAAAAGCCAAGTGGTGATCCTAGACTTCCTCCTTCACCAGGTTGTAATGAGGCACCTCAAACTCCCTGATCAAAATGGTTTCAGAGCAGATGGAATAGAAAGGCAAGACTTTCATCCCTGCTGAATGGTAGTGAACCTTATCTCCACTCCCTGTGTCAGTGGAGACCATATAAGGAGGTGGGGAGGTTGGACTTCCACTTACATCTGGTAGTAACAAGGCACCCCTCACTCTCCACACTGGGGTAGTGTCAGAAGATACATAGTGGAGAGTCAAGATTTTCATAGCACCCAACAGTAATGAGGCTGCCCTACCTCCCTTTTGGTGTCAGTGAAGTCCACAGTGGGAGCAGTAATGAGGCACCCAACCAGCATGGGAGGTATATGTGGAGGCCTAGTTGGGGAGCTGTAATTATTACCCCCACCAAGAAGTAACAAGAATTACCCTCCCTTGGGTCTCAATGCAGGATGACTGGAGAACCTGGGTTTCTACCCTCACCTGGCATTAATAAAGGGCATCCTTCCTTCCCCTTCTGGAGTGGTGTCAGAGAAAACCAGCTAAAACAGAAAATTTAAATACTATCCAGAGCCTGATAATACAATAGCCAAAATGTTCAGGTTTCAATAAAAAATCACTCATCATTCAAAGAACCAGAAAAGTCCCAAACTGCATGAAAAAATACAATCAATAGACGCTAAAACCAAGATAAGAAAGATGTTAGAATAATCTGACAAAGATTTTAAAATAGCTATTATTTTTAAAAGCTTTAACAAACAATTATAAGCACGCTTGAAACAAAAAGAAAAAATAGCCTTAGCAAAAAAAAAAAAAAAAAAAAAAAAAAAAAAAAAAGGGAAATTTTAAAAAGAAAAAAAAAAAAAAAAAAAGGGAAATTTTAAAAAGAAAAAAAAAAAAAAAAAAAGGGAAATTTTAAAAAGAAAAAAAAAAAAAAAAAAAGGGAAATTTTAAAAAAAAAAAAATAAAAAAAAAAAACCCTAAAAAAAAAAAAAAAAAAAAAAAAAAAAAAGAAGAAAATGGAAATTTTAGAACTGAAAAATAATCAAAATGAAATAAACCCCTAGTGTATGGGCATAACAGCAGAATGGAAGAGACAAAGGGAAAAAATCAGTGAATGAGAAGATAGAAAAATAGAAATTACCCAATCTCAACAACAAAGAGAACGCATAGTAAAGAATAAACAGAGCCTCAGGTTCTGTGAGACTATAATAAAAATCTAACATTTGTGTTGGTAGCATCTGGGAAGGATAGAATAGAGTGGGGTAGAAACATAATTAATGGCCAAAGAGCTTCAAGTTTGTCAAAAGAGATAAACCTACAGATTCAAGAAGCTGAGCAAACTCCACACAGAATAAATCAAAGAAATTCACTTCAAGATACATCATAATTAAACTTCTGAAAACTAAAGATGAAGAAAAAATTCTTGAAAGCAGCCAGAGAAAAGGACAGCTTACCTATATAGTGATAACAATTCAAATGACAAGAATAGCTCATCAGAAACCATGGATGCCAGAAGAAAGTGTCACATTTTTCAAGTGTTGAAAGAAAACAACTGTCAACTTAGAATCCTATACCCAGAGAAATATCTTTCATAAATAAAGGGGAAAATCAAGAAATTCCTGGATGAAGGAAAACAAAGAGAATTTGTTGCCAGCAGAACTACCCTAAAAGAATGACTAATGGAAGTTACCTAAACTGAAGGGAAAACCTATCAGAAGGAACCTTGGAACATTAGGAAGGAAGAAAGAACACAGCCAGCAAAAATATGAGTAAATGCAATAGACATTTATTTTCCTCTTGAGTTTTCTAAATTATGTTTTATGGTTGGAGCAAAATTATAACATTGTCAGATATAGTTCTAAATTCAGGTAGAGAAATACTTAAGATAATTATATTATAAATGGGAGAGGAATGTGGCCATAAAGGGATGTAGAAGGATGTTAGTTTTCTATACTTCATGAGAACTTCTAAAATGACGACATCAGTGGACTGTTGTAAATTTATGTGCATATAATGTAATACCTAGATGAATGACTAAAAATGCCATACAAAGAGATATACTCAATCACACTATAGGTAAATTAAAATGGAATTCTAAAAAGTAGAGGTTGTCAAAGGAATGCAGGGAAAGGAAACAGAGAAACAAAAAACACAGCAAACAAAACAAAAAATAAAATGACAGTCTTAAGTCCTAACAGAGCATTAAAAACATTAATTGTAAATGGTCTAAATACACCAATTATGAAACAGAGCTTGGCAAAGTGGTTTTGAAAAACCTCACCACATATGTTGTCTACAAGAAACTCACTTAAATATAATGGTGTAGCTGGGTGTAAGTAGAGGATAGAAAAAGGTATATCATGTAAACAATAATGAATGGAATGCTGGAGTGGCTATATTAATATCAAACGAAGTAATGTTGAAGGGATGCCTGCACTCCCATGTTCATCGCAGCTCTGTTCACAATAGGCCAGACATGGAACCAACCTAAATGTTCATTGATGGATGACTGGATAAGGAAATTGTGGTATATATACACTGTGGAATACTACTCTGCCATAAAAAAGAATGAAATTCTCCCATTTGCAACACCGTGGATGAGCTTGGAGATACTTATGTTAAGTGAAATAAGCAAAGAACAGAGGGATAAATACCACATGTACTCACTCATAAAAAATAGCAACGATATAGAAGAACTCAACATCACTATCAACCAACAAGACCCAATCTACATTTATACAGCACTGCATCCAAAAACTGCGGAAAACTTATTCTTTTCAGGTATCTATAGAACATATACCAAAATAGTCCACATCTTGATCTATGAAACAAACCTTAACATATTTAAAAGAATTGGAATCATACAGAGTGTGTTTTCTGACCACAGTGAAATCAAACTGGAAATCAACAGGAGAAAGAAAACAGTCAAACACTTGTAAGCAACACATTTGTAAACAATTGATGGGCCAAGTAATAAGTCTGAAGGGGAATTGAAAAAATTCATTAAAATGACTGAGAGTGAAAATAAAACATATCAAAGTTTGTGGGACACAGTTAAAACAGTACTCAGAGAGAAATGAATAGAACTGAATGCACACATTAGAAAAGAGGAAAAGTCTCAAATCAATAATCTAAGCTCTCACCCGAGTAACCTGTACAAAGAAGAGCATAATAAATCCAAACCAAGCAGAAGGAAGGAAATAAAGATAAGAGTAGAAATCAGTAAAATTGGAACAGAGAAACAACAGAGAAAACCAATGAAACAAATAAGCAGTTTATTTAAAAACATCAATAAAATGGACACATTTCTAGCAAGAGTGCCAAAGGAAAGAAAATACATAAATTAACAATATTAGAAATTAAAGAGGGGATGTAAGGGCAGATCCTGCAGACATCAGAAGGATAATATGGAAATACTACGTACAACTTTACGCACATGAATTTGACAACTTTGTTGAAATGGACAAAGTCCTTGAAAAACACAAACTACCACAACTCACCCAATAAGAAATAGATCATTTGAACAGTCATAACTATTCAGTGAATTAAATCTATAAATAAAAAACACTTCTCAATTGCTTTTTATGAAGGTAGAATTACTGTGACACTGAAAATAGACAAAGGCAGTAGAAAAAAAGAAAACTACATATCAAAATTTCTCATAACTATTGATGCAAAATTTCTTAACAAAATATTAGCAGTTAAATTTCAGCAACATATAAAAAAATTACACGCAATGACCACATGTGGTTTATTTTAGGAATGCAAGGCTAATTCAATATTCAAAAATTGATCAGTGTAATCAACCATATTAACAAGCTAAAGAAGAAAAATCACATGATTATATAAATTGTTGCATCAAAAAGTTTTGACAAAATTCAACACCTATCCATGATAAAAAATTCTTAGAAAAATAGGAATAGAGGGGAACTTAATCTGTTATAGAGTATCTAAAAATTCTCTAACATACTTAATGGTAAAAGATCTATGCTTTTCCCCTAAGACTGGGGACAAGACAAGGATGTCCACGTTTTTATTCTCACTGTGACAGTGAGGGAAGTTCTAGTCAGTGGAACAAAGCAAGAAAAAGAAAATAAAACTATCCCTATTTCAAGGTGACAAGACTGTCTGCATAGAAAATCCTATGAAATCCACAGAAAAAGTAAAATTCCTCCTAAAACTAAGAAGTGGGTTTAGCACTATGGCAGGATATAAGATTAACATACAAAAACTATTACATTTCTATACATGAGCAATGAACTTGTGAACATCAAAATTAAAAACACAATACCGTTTATGATCTCAAAAAATTAAATACTTAGGTGGAAATATAACAACATTTATTAGTATTGTTTGCTGAAAATTACAAAAGCCCAATAAAAGAAATCAAAATGATCTAAATAAATGGAGAGAAACAGGTGTTCATGGAATGCAAAACTCTAGTAAAGATGCCAATTCTTCTCAAGTTTGTGTAAAGGTTTAATGATACTCCTATCAAAATCCCAGCAAAATCTTTATAGTATGGATAAAATTATTCTAAAATTTATATGAAAAAGTCAAGGACCTAGGGTAGCTAAAATGATTTAAAAAGGAAGAGTAAAGTGGGAAGGACCCATTTACCTGATTTCAGGATTTACACTATAGCTACAGTAATCAAGACTGTGTGGTATTGGTGAAGGGACAGACACACAGATCAATGGAATAGAATAGAGAATACAGAAATAGAGCTACAAAAATATGTCCAACTGATTTTTTGACAAAGGTGGAAAATCAATTCAGTGGGAGAATGGTCACCTTTTCAACAAATGGTGCAGGAATAGTTGGACATACATAGGCCAAAAAAGAAAAAAAAAGAAAAGGAGAGAGATTGAGAGAGAGAGAGTGAGAATGAACCTTGACCTAAACTTCACACATTGTACAAAATTAAATGAAATTAACTCAAAACAGATCATGGACTTAAAGATAAAATATAAAACTTAAAAAAAAGAAAAACAGGAGAAAAATCTTTCAGAAGTCACAGCTGTTTTTGTTAAGCCAATAATATTAAGCTAGGCTTGTTTACCTACTTAGTTGAAATGTTCTATAGATATCTGCCATGTCCTATTGGTCTAAAGTGTAGTTTAAATACTGTGTTTCTTTGCTGATTTGTTGCCTAGATGATGTATCCAATGTTGAGAGAGGAGTGTTCAGGTCCCCAGCTATTATGGTATTGGGTTCTATCTCTTTCTTTAGGTCTAATAGCATTTGCTTTATATGTCTGGGTGCTTCAGTATTGAGTGCATCTATATTAATGTTATGTCTTATTGCTGGATAGATCCATTTATCAAATATACAATGGCCTTCTTTGTCTCTTTTTATGGTTTTTGGTTTTTGGTTTAAAGTCTATTTTATCCAATATAAGAATAGCTACTCCTGCTTTTTTTTTCTTTTTGAGTGGTATATCTTTTTCATCCCTTCATTTTAGTCTGTGTATGTCTTTACAGGTGAGGTTAGTCTCTTTTTAGACAGCATATAGTTTGATCTAGCTTTTCAATCTAATCAGTCAATCTGTGTCTTTTGAGTGGGGAAGTTAATCCATTTACATTTAGCATTGTCATTGACTGGTATTGTCTTACACCTGACATTTAATTGCTTTTCTTATGATTGATTTAGACATCTTTTGTTCCCTTCTTCCCCTTTTTAATTTTTGTCTTTGGCATTCATTATTTTTTTGAGATGGCATGGTATAGTTTCTTTCTCCTTTCCATTTGCATATCTGCTCTCATTTCATATTTGCATATCAGTGTTCTCTATTCTTTCTCATGTATTCATTGTGGTGATTATCATTTTTTGGGTTCCAGGTGCAGAACTCCCTTAAGAATTACTTGTAGGGCTGGTCATGTGGTGGTAAACTCCTGCAGCTTTTGTTTTTCTGGGAAATACACTATTTCTTCTTCTTTTCTTAATGATAGCCTTGCTGGGTATAGTATTCTTGGCTGGCAGTTCTTTTCTTTTAGTACTTTGAATATATCATCCCATTCTCTTCTGGTCTATAGAGTTTCTGCTGAGAAGTCTGCTATTAGTCTGATGGAGACTCCCTTATAGGTGACTTGACACTTTTCTCTTGCTGTATTTAGGATTCTCTCTTTGTCTTTGACATTTGGGAGTTTGACTACAGTGTGTCTCAGAGAGGACCTTTTTGGATTGAATATGTTTGGGGATGTTTAAGCCTCTTGGATCTGACAGTCCATATCTCTATCAATACCTGGGAAGTTTTCTGCTATATTTTATTGAATATGTTTTCAGTGACTTTTCCTTTCTCCTCCCCTCTGGAACGCCCATGATTCAGATGGTTGTGTGCTTAAGTTGGTCTGCTAGCTCTCAGATTTTTTTCTTCTTCTTTTGATTCTTTTTTTCTTTTCTTTCTTCCTTTTTTTTTTGTCTGCTTGGTTTGTTTAAAAAAGACTGTCCTCAAGATCAGAAATTCTTTCTTTTGCTTGCTCTAGCCTGCTGCTTATGCTCTTAATTGTATTTTTCATTTTGTTGAATGAGTCTTTCTGTTCTAGGAGTTCTGATACATTTTTTTTTTTTTGCCTTATAAAACAAGTTTAATTTTATTTAAGTTTTATTTATTTTTCTATTAAATCATAATTGATTATACATATTTTGGGGGTTCAATGTTTATATATGTTCATCAAATCATTATTATTATCATATGCATTATTACCAATTGTACTTATTCTTTATGCCCCTTTATCAAAGCTCTCCCATCCTCTTCTTCCTCCCCCTCCTACCTCTGATAATCCTAGATTTCTCCTTTTGAAAGAGTAGAGTTTACTGTGTTGATTTGTTGCCTAGATGATCTGTCCAGTGCTGAGAGAGATATGTTCAGGTCCCCCACTATTATTGTAGCATAGATGCTTCTTCTATGACTCTGGAATGGGCTTTGTAGAAAGAGACATCCTCTTCTTTTCTTTGGTCTCTGCTGGTGACTCTCCTTGTGTCAATGGACTTGAGTCACTGGCAGGCCATCTGCATGGTGGTTGTGGCACCTAGCTGCCTCTGTGACAGCTGTGGCTATTTTGGTGGATGTGGTGGACCACCCACATGGAAGTGGTGTTTTTGGCATGCTCCTTTCCTGGATGTGGGAGGAGGGGTCATCCTTGTCTTCATGCCTGCAGTTGGGGTGGGGGTGGGCTTGGGCAGGAGCAGGATGAAGGTTACTGCTGGGAAATGCTCATGGCTGAGTAGATTCTTCCCACTGCAAGGGAGAATTCCACTTGGCTGATCCTGGCTTGGGAGACATGGCAGTGGCTGAAGCTGCATGCCTCTTTCTCCTCTCTACCACCCTGCTTGGTTTTTGTGCTCCGCAGGTTCCTCACCAGACTCCTCCAGCCCTTCCATGGTCTCCCACTGATGCTGTCCCCCATTCATAGTTGTCCTTTCCTTGCTCTGGTCCCTTTCTGTGGGAGGATCATTCATTGGGCACCTCTAATCCTGCCTCTAAAACATTAATTATTAAGCATAACTTTAAAGTTTATATATATGAACACCTTATTTTTATATAGTACAGAAAAGCTATATGTATTTGGGTCTATTAGTAAGCAAAAAGAAATTGTCCTAGAAGAAATACTTTTTAAAACTATGAAGAGTTCATTTGTAAACATTAATGCCTAATTTACTTATTATTTTTTTATAACCAGACTTGAACTGTTTATGAAAATTCTATGAGACACTGAACAAAACTAACCATGATCTCAAGTTATTTTCCTGCTAACCATTCTTATAGCAGGTTAGGCAGTCACCACCTAAACAAGAACTTAACTTTAGTTAAATATGTGCGTGTTTTGCTTATCAGAAGACATATCTGTATTGATTAACCCTATAATGGTGAGCTAAGTTTATTTACCTAAGATTTACCTAAGTCATATGAACTAAAAGTCATTTGAGTTAGGCTCTGCTTTTCTTTTGAATAAAATATTTGATTAAAATACTTTTTTAAGTCAATTGATTAGAGTTCTATATATTTTGGTAGAGAAATATCACATACACATAACACAGATAGACATATAGACATATAGACATATGGACACACAGACAGAATCTAAACTTATAACTTTCATTAAGATTTTTCATTTGCCAATTTTAAATAGCTTCTCTATGAATCCTTTACCCATTCCATTACCCCAAACAATTGTTAGCTGGGGACCCCCAAATTTTGCACTTCCAAAGAGATGACACCAAGATGAAATGAGACAGACAATTTGCCCAAACAAAGAAAGGCTTATGTAAAGGCCCGGTTAAGACAATTTACAGAAAATGGAACTTAAACAAAGGTAACATTTGTTATGTAAACTTTAAATCAGTGTCTTTCCAATTGCAAACATTTCTAGTGGTTTGGTGCAGAGAGGGAGATGCCTACATACGTAAAGATTTTCTTTATAGATGTAAATTTCTTTTACAAAGAATTTAAAATAGCCAACTAGATGTCCTGGGTTGTAAGTGCTAATAACTTGTACTGTTTTGAAAATTAATCGAAGTTCTTTCTACGGTTAGGAAAATCCTTTACTAAGCTTAAAAGTCCAGTTTAAAGATATTTACAAAGCCTAAAGCCTGCAAGAGTGCCAGAAGAAAGTCAAATTGAGAGGAAAGATTTGAAGATAGGGTACCCACATCTCTATAGAGGAGTCTCTCCCTTTAATAACCTGTTTGGAGAAATCCACTCCCCGCTCATATTCATTAATGAAACTTGAATAGGTCTTTATGAGAAATTTCTCCCTTAAGCCTCCAGACCTCTACCAATATGGGAGATCAGATTGTGAAAGGACCTTACCATATCCCCTCTAGGAGTTTGAGAGCCCACCGAGATGGTAAAAAGCCCTTGAATGTGTGCAATGGAGAGATCTGAGACAATCCTGAGGCGATAGGTGGTCACTTTGCATCCCATCTTCTCATCACCAAAACTGTCGAAGCAAAACACTTCAGTCTGTGAAGATATTTAAGTGAGGCTTTTAGTTAGATTTGCAAACCAGGGAATATCACCTCTCAGCATGACAAGTCTGCCCAAGAAGCAGAAAAGGAGAGATTTTATACAAGTGCAAGTTTAGTAAATTCTAAGCAGAAAAACAAATTCAAAACATGGTGTGAACATGGAATGGATAACTGACTATGACATATTGAACAATGATTTCTCAGGCCTTTTGCAATATTCATGGCTACTGTATACAGGGCTATTTAACTTGTAAGTAATTCTGGGCTATTTAACTTGTAAGTAATTCCGATATGTTTAACAGGTTGATACATCCTGTCTTCCCAGGATTTCTCTAAACAATGCTACCCGTACTTATCTACACAATGGGTTTCTTGATGATAACAAATGTCCCTTAAAATAGTATGTTTGTTAAGCAGTAAATTCTTTTTTTTATTATTACAAAAAACACGGGCTTTATTTTTTTTAAATTTTAATTTATCAATATACAATGTAGTTGATTTTCATGTACCTTTACCAATTCCTCCTTTTCCTCCCTCCCTCTCCCCTCTTCCCCCTTCAGCATCATATCTGTTCACTTGTCTGAACAAGTTCAAGGAATTATTATGATTGTTGACTCTTCTTTGCCCCCCCGCCATGTTTGTATATTTATTTATTTATTTTTATTAGCTCCCACAAATAAGTGAGAACATTCAGTATTTCTCTTTCTGTGCCTGGCTTATTTCACTTAACCTAATTTTCTCTAAGTCCATCTATGTTGCTGCGAGTGGTAGTAATTCATTTTTTTTTAATAGCAGAGTAGTATTCCATGGTGTAGTTATAGCACATTTTCCTTATTGGCTCTTCCAATGTTAGACATTTGGGCTGGTTCCAACTCTTGGCTATTGTAAATAGCACTGCAATAAACATGGGAGTTCAGGTATCCCTTTGACATCATGATTTCCATTCCTCTGAGCATACCCAGCAGTGGAATAGCTGGGTCATATGGTAGATCTATCTGTAATTGTTTGAGTAACCTCCATACCATGTTCGATAAAGGCTGCACCGTTTTGCAGTCACACTAACAGTGTAGGAGGGTTCCATTTTCTCTGCATCCTTGCCACCATTTGTCATTCTCAGTCTTTTGGATATAAGCCATCCTAACTGGAGTAAGATGCTATCTCAAAGTGGTTGTGATTTGCATTTCCCAAATGCTTAGTGATTTGAGCACTTTTTCATGTGTCTGTTGGCCATTCATATATCTTCCATGGAGAAATGCCTATTCATCTTCCAGTCAAGAGCGTGGAGTAGATGGTTCCTAGCATCACTCTCTCCCACAAATCAACCAATTTGCAACTATGAAAGAGCAACAACAGGAGGTCTGAGCTGCACCAGAACAGGGAGGAGCTGTGTGCCACAGGAACTCCAGCCCAGGTCAGTCCCCACTACTTAGGCCAAAGAGCCAACAGTCCCACATGTCTTAAGTCAGCCGCACTGGAACAGGCAGGCACTGTGGGACCCCCAGGCCAGGTCAGTCACCACCACTTAGAAAGGCTCAAGAACCACTGGTCCCACACGCCCTGAGTCATGCATGCTGGGACAGACAGGCACTGAGGGAGCTCAAGTCCAGTCCAGTGCCTGCCACCCAGAGAGGACTGAGAGCTGCTGGGCCCACATGCCCCTAGTCAGGCACACTGGAGCAGGCAGGTGCTGCGGGACTCCCAGCCAAGGTCAGTCCCCACTGCCCAGAGAGGCCCGTGAGATGACAGGCCCACATGCCCCAAGTCAGCTGCACCAGAAGAGGCAGGCACTGTGAGACCCCCAGCACAGGCCAGTCCAAACCATATAGAGAGGCCTGAGAGCTGCCAGGCCCACATGCCCCGAGCCAACCATGCCAGAACAGGCAGGCACCACAGGACCCCTAGCTCAAGCTAGTTCCTGCTGCCAAGAATTGGCAGTCCCTTCAGCATCCAGGCCAGACATCAGTGTAGAATGAGTGGACTGTGATACCACCTGCCAAAATGACTAAACACCAAAGGAAAGATACAAGAAATATGAAAAATCAAGAGACTACATCACCACCAAAGAAAAATAATCACTCTCAAGCTTTAGATCCTATAGAACAGGAAGTCCTTTAAATGAATGACAAGAAATTTAGACAAACAATTCTAAAGAAACTATATGAGATACAAGAAAACTCAAGCAACACAATGAAATGAGAAAAAATGTACAGGATCTGAAAGAAGAAATGTACAAAGAAATGAATGCCCTGAAAAAGAATGTGGCAGAGCTTGTGGAGCTGAAGGACTCATTCAACAAAATAAAAAACATGGCAGAGAGTCTAAACAACATGCTAGAACAAGCAGAAGAGAGAATTTTTGACCTTGAAGACATACTGTTCGAATTAACACAGGCAGAGCAGAAAAAAGAAAAAAGAATTTTAAAAATTGAAGAAAATCTAACAGAGATAACAGACAACATTAAGCACTCCAATATCTGAATCATGGGTATTCCAGAAGGGGAGTAAAAAGGAAATGGCATTGAAAACATATTCAATGAAATAATAGCATAAAAATTTCCAGGTATAGGGAAAGTCACAGATCTTCAGTTTCAGGAGGCCCAAAGATCCCCAAACATATTCAACCCCCAAAGTCCTCTCTAAGAGTTGTTATAGTCAAACTGGCAAAATACAAAAACAAAGAGAATCTTAAAAGCTGTGACAGAGAAGTGGCAAGTCATCTTTAAGTGAGCCCCAATCACAATAACATCAGACTTTTCATTGGGAACACCAAAAGCCAGAAAAGAATGGGGTGATATATTCATGATACTAAAGAACAAAAATTTCCAGCCAAGAATAATTTACCAAGTGTGGCTATCCTTCCAAAATCAAAGGAAAATAATATATTTCGCAGACAAACAAACTGTGGGAGATTACTACCACACACCAGCCTTACAAGAAATTCTCAAGGGAGTACTAGGTTTGATACCTGAGAAATAACCAACATTGTCATGAATACTAAAGAAAGAACAAAATCTACCAGTAAACCAAAAATGCTAATAATGAAGAGAAAAAATAGTTTATCTACCACCCCAAGAAACCAACAAACACAGAAGACAGACAGAAAATCAGAAAGAAAGGAACAAAAGATAGTTAAGACATCTAAACAAAAATCAATAAAATGCTTGGAGTAAACCAACACCTTTCAAAAATAACTGTAAATGTAAAGGGATTAAATTCCCCACTCAAAAGGCACAGACAGACTGGATTAAAAAGATGGACCCAACAATATGCTGCCTTAAAGAGACTCACCTCACCTGTAAAGACACACATAGACTAAGAGTGAAAGGATGGAAAAAGATATATCATGCAAATAGAAATGAAAAACGAGCTGGAGTAGCTATTCTTATATAAGATAAAATCAACTTTAAAGCAAAAAACATAAAAAGGATAAAAAACACCACTAAATAATGATAAAAGCATCTTTCCATCAACAAGACATAACAATTGTGAATACATATGCACTCAATCTTGGAGCAACCAGATTTATAAAGCAAACACTATTCAACCTAAAGAATGAGATAAACACTATCACCATAATAGCAGGGGACCTGAACACCCCACTCTCAACATTGGATGGATCATCTAGGTAAAAAAATCAACAGAGAAACGCAAAACCTAAACAATACATTAGACCAAATGGTCTTGGCAGATATCCACAGAATATTCCATCCAACAACCTCAGAATATTCATTCATTCAGAATATTCATACACCACATGTTAGGTCACAAAGCAATTCTCAAGAAATTCAAAAAATTGGAATTATTCCATGTAGTTTTTCAAACCACAATGGATTAAAATCAGAAATCAATAACAAATGAAACTCTGGAAACTAAACGAACATATGGAAATTAAACATTCTACTTAATGACATATGGGTCCAAGAAAAAATTAAACTGGAAATCAATAAATTTCTTGAAACTAATGAAAATAATGACACTCATACAAAAACCTGTGGGATACTGCAAAAGCAGTATTCAGGGGGAAATTTATCACATTAACTGCTTACTTCAGAAGAATGGAAAGATGGCAAATAAATAACCTAATACTTCACCTTAAAGAGCTATAAAAACAAGAAAAATCCAAACTCAAGGTCAGTAGATGGAAAGAAATCATTAAGATTAGAGCAGAAGCAAATGAAATAGAATCCCCCCAAATGATGCAAAATATCACTGAAACAAAAAGTTAGTTTTCTGAAAAGATAAATAAAATTGACAAACCTTTATCAAGACTAACTAAGAAAAGAAGAGAGAAGACCCCAATAACAATAATTAGAAATGAAAAGGTGACATTACAACTGATACTTCAGAAACACAAGGAATCATCAGAGATTACTATAAACAAGTACAAGCCAAAAATTTGAAAATCTGGAGGAAATGAATAAATTTCTGAACACATACAAACTACCAAAGATGAGCCAAGAAGATATAGAAACTCTGAACAGACAAATAACTGTACAAGAGATTAAAGCTGTTATCAAAGGCTTCCAACTTAGAAACGCCCAGGATTGGATGGGTTCACTGCAGAGTTCTAACAAACCTTCAAAGTGAAACGATCCAAATTTTCTAGATACAGTTCCAAAAGATTGAAACAGAGGCCATTCTCCCAAACTCATTCTATGAGTGATACATCACCTGGATACCAAACCAGACAAAGGTACATCAAAATAGAAAACTACAGTCCAATATCCTTAATGAATATACATGCAACAGTCCTAAGTAAAATACTAACTAACAGAATACAGCAACACATACACAAAATTATCCACCATGATCAAGTGGGATTCATCCCAGGAAGGCAAGGTTGGTTCAACATATGCAAATCAATCCATGTGATACACCATATCAATAAAAGCAAAGACAAATATCTTATGATCATCACTATAGATGCTGAAAAAGCATCTGACAAAATTCAACATTCATTCAAGATAAAGACTCTGTACAAGTTGGTATAGATGGAAAGTATTTCAACAAAATTAAAGCCATATGTGATAAGCCCACTGCCAATAACATCCTTAAGAACAGGAAATAGACAAGGATGCCCACTCTCACCACTCCTATTCAACATAGAGTTGGAAGTACTAGCCAGAGCAATCAGGGAAGAGAAGGACATAAAGGGCATCCAGATTGGAAAATATAAAGTCAAACTGTCCTTGTTTGTGGATGATATGATCCTATATATCGAACAGCCTAAAGCTTCTACAAAAAACCTCTTAGAGTTAATAAATGATTTCAGCAAAATTGCAGGATACAAAATAAACACACAAAAATCAGCAGAAATTCTATACCCCAACATTGAGCATGCAGAAAAAGAAGTCAAGAAAGCTAGCCCATTTACAATAGCTACCAAAATAAATAAATAAATAAATAAACTTAAGAATAATGTTAACAAAGGCTGTTAAAAATCTCTGCAAAGATAACTGCAATCCACTACTGAGAGAAATTAAGAGGACACAAGAAGATGGAAAGATATCCCATGCTTTTGGATCAGAAGAATTAACATTATGAAAATGTCCATATTACCCAAAGTGATCTACAGATTCAGTGCAATCCCCATCAAAATGCCAATGATATTTTTATCAGAAATAGAAAAAAACTATCCAGACATATATATGGAATAACAAAAGACCACAAATAGCCAAAGCAATCCTGAGCAAAAACAATAAAGCAGGAGGCATAACACTACCTGACTTTAAACTATACTACAAAGCTACAATTACCAAAACAGCATGGTACTGACATCAAAACAGACACACGGATCAATGGAATAGAATAGAGAATGCAGAAGTCAACCCATACACCTACAGCCATCTGATCTTTGACAAAGGCACCAAGTCTACATACTGAGGAAGAGACTGGCTCTTCAGCAAATGATGCCAGGAAACTAGACCCATACCTCTCACCATATACCAAAATCAACTCAAAATGGATTAAAGAACTAAATATACATCCTGCAACAATAAAACTCCTTAAAGTAAACATAAGGGAAACATTCTGGGAAGTAGGAGTGTGTATAGACTTCATGAATATGACCCCAAAAGCACAGGCAACTAAAGGTAAAATGAACAAACTGAATTATATCAAACTAACAAGCTTCTACACAGCAAAAGAAACAATCAACAGAGCAAAAAGACAACCAACAGAGTGGGAAAAATATTTGCAAAATATACATCTAACGAAGGATTAATATCCAGAATATACAAGGAACTCAAACAGCTTTAAAGCAAGAAACCAAATAACCCAATTAAAAAATGAGCAAAGGAGCTGAATAGGCATTTGTCAAAGGAAGATATTTGAATGGCCAACAGACACATGAAAATATGCTCTACATCACTCAGCATTTGGGAAAAGCAAATCAAAACCACTTTGAGATACCATCTCACCCCAGTTAGGATGGTTAATATCCAAAAAACTGAGAATGATAAATGCTGGCCAGATTGCTGACAAATAGGAATCCTCATCCACTGTTGGTGGGACTGCAAAATGGTGCAGCCTTTATGGAAAATGATATGGAGATTCCTCAAACAATTGCAGATAGATCTACCATATGACCCAGCTATTTCACTGCTAGGAATATACCCAGAGGAATGGAAGTCATCATGCTGAAGGGGTACCTGTACTCCAATGTTTATTGCAGCACTCTTTACAATAGCCAAGAGTTGGGACCAGCCCAAATGTCCATCATTAAATTAGTGGACAAGGAAAATGTGGTATATCTACACAATGGAATACTACTCAGCTATAAAAAAAAAGAGTGAAATATTACCATTCCCCAAAACTTGGATGGACTTAGAGGAAATTATATTAAGTGAAACAAGTCAGGCACAGAAAGAGAAATAGCACATGTTCTCACTTATTTGTGGAAGCTGAGAATAAATAAACACACAAATAAGGGGGGGGGAATAAACACAACAGCCACATTTCCTTGAACTTGTTTAGACAAGTGAACGGAAATGGTGTACTTGGAGGGGAGGGAGTAGGGTAAGAGGAATGGGTAAAGGGTCACAAAATCCAACTACAACGTATATTGAGAAGTTAAAAGAAAACTAAATAAATAAATTATAAAAAATGAAAATAAAAAGGAATATGGTTGGGGCAAAAGAGGAAGATTTCACTTTCTTTCTTAATATGAGTTTCAGATAATGAAAATAATATACAAATAGAATATATGATTGTGAGTAAAACAATAGTAGAACCAGTTCTGTTGTAGAGAAGTTTTCACTGGATGGAATAATTAGACAGGGACATCACACACTAAAAATTGTTGCTCCATTTGTCATCACAGAAGAGCAGGAAAATGTCAACAACATTTTAACTACTGAATTAAGGATAAGTACCAGCCTTGGGAGGAATTTCTACCTACATGTATTTTATCTTGATCATGACTGAATACATTAAGGCTTCTGATTTACTTTATATCACACTAATGTCATTGATACCAGGAAATGGCTCTGTGTGTCCATAAAAAATAATAAAAAGATGATCTGCATACCTCGACTTAAAAAGAAAATAAAAGAAATGCCTATTCAGCTTCTATGCCCATTTTTAATTGAGTTACTTACTTGTTTTTTTGCTGTGAAGTCGTTTGAGTTCCTTGTATATTCTGGATATTAATCCTTTATCAGATGAATATTTTGCAAATATTTTTTCCCCCTCTGTTGGTTGTCTCTTCATTCTGTTAATTGTTTCTTTTGCTGTGCTGAAGCTTCTTATTTTATATAATCCCATTTGTTTATTTTCCCTCTGTTTGCCTATGCTTTTTGGTCTGTATTCATTAAATCTGTACCCAGTTCTACTTCCTGGAGTGTTTCCCCTATGTTTTCTTTAAGGAGTTTATTGTTGCAGTATGAATATTTAATTCTTTAACACATTTTGACTTGATTTTGGTATATAATGCGAGGTACGGATCTAGTTTCACTCTCCTATATATGAATGTCCAATTTCCCCAGCACCATTTGCTGAAGAGGCCATCTCTTCCCCAGTGTGTGGTCTCTTGGTGCCTTTGTCAAAGATCAGATGGATCCATAAAATACTATCTAATGGAATACAGCAACAAAAAATTATACACCATGATCAAGTAAGATTCATTCCAGTGATGCAAGTTTGGTTCAACATATGCCAATCAATTAAGGTGATATACAACATGAATAAAATCAATGACAAAAGCCATATGATCATCGCTATAGACACTGAAAAGGCATTTGACAGAATCCAACATTTGTTCATGGTAAAGACTCTATAAATTGGGTGTAGAAGGAACGTATCTCAACACAATTAAAGACATATATGACATACCCACTACCAGTATCATCCTGAATGGGGAAATATTGAAAGCTTTTCTCTTAAGAAGAGGAACAAGACAAGGATACTCACTGTCACCACTCCTATTCAACATATTGTTGGACATATTTGCTAGAGCAATCAGGGAAGAGAAGGAAATAAAGACTGGAAAATATCAGGCCAAACTGTCCTTGTTTTCAGATGACATGATCCTATATATAGAACAGCATAAAGACTCTACAATAAAAGTCTTAGAGTTAATAAATGATTTCAGCCAAGTTGTAGGATACAAAATCAACACACAATAATCAGTAGAATTTCTATACTCTGACAATTAACTAGCAGAAAAAGAAATCAAGAAAGCTAGCCCATTTATGATAGTCACCAAATAAATAAATAAATAAATAAATAAATAAATAAATAAATAAATAAAATACCTAGGAGTAAATTTAACCAAGGCTGTGAAAAATCTCTATTATGAGAACTACAAACCACTATTGAGAGAAATTGAAGAGGACACCAGAAGATGGAAAGATATCCCATGTTGTTGGATTGGAAGAAATAACATTGTGAAAATGTCCACACTACCCAAAATGATCTACAGATTCAATACAATCCCCCTCAAAATTCCAATGACATTTTTCTCTGAATTGGAAAAAACAATCCTAACATTCATATGGAAAAACAAAAGACCATGAATAGCCAAAGCAATCCCAAGCAAAAAACAAAAATAAAGCTGGAGGCATAACACTACCTGACTTTAAACTATACTACAGAGCTATAGTAACCAAAACAGCATGGTAGTGGCAGAAAATTGGACACACAGACCAATGGATCAGAATATAGAATCCAGAAATCAAGCAGTAAATTCTAATGAAGGGTCAGCTTTTGGGGCTAGAATAAAATAAGCCTATTAAGTTTTTAAAAAAATGAATGGAATCACAGTGTTTCTTTTTTTCTCTTTTCCTGGCCTCTTTTCTTTTCCATCAATAGTTAAACAAACTGTGATACATTAATACTATGGAATGCTACTCAGCAATAAAAAGGGTTGAAATAATACATACAATCTGGATGAACTTCCAATTATGCTGAGTTGAAAAAGGCCAAATCCAAAAGGTTACATTTTGTATTATTCCACTTTTATAACATTCTTGAAATGACAAGATTATAGAGATGTAAATGGATTAGTAGCTTCCAGGATTTAGATATCATGGGAGGGGAGTAGGAGCGAAGTGAATGTGGACAATGAGGGATCCTGTGGTGATGGAAGTGTTCTGTATCTTTTTATCAGTGTCCATATTCTGGTTGTGATATTATAGTATAATTTTGCAAAATGTTACCCTTCAAGGAAAGTGATAAAGGGCTCCTGTTATCTCTCTATATTATTTCTTACAACAGCATGTTAATCTGTAATTATCTCAAAATAAAATGTTTAATTTAAAAAGTTGACCTGACAGTGCTATGGAGCTGTACATCTTATAAATTCAGAATCAGAAATTACTTTTAGAGGTGGCATGATCCTTGGAGAGTTCAAACAGGATAAGCTTTCCATTGAGAACTTAAAATTCCCCTAAACTAGTTTGTAGTAATTAATAAAGCAGGAAAAATCTTCTAGTTAGATCCCATATGACTATGTGTTAGAGTACCTCCTCTGTGCCCATGGTGCTGTGGCCTCAGAGGGATTAGTTTAACTTAATTACTAATTTAAAAAAGATCCTGATATTTCTGCTCCCTTAATAGTACCCCTAGAGTTCATTAGAATGTCCAATGATCAGTATGGAAGAAAGATTCATGGTAATAATGTCTGATCATGCTCAGTAGACAGGAGTTATGTAACTCCAGTGGTGAAGCATACTCACTAAAGCGGAATTCATCCTTTGAACAACCTTCCACTAGAGGCACCAAGGAGTACCAGATATTCTTGAATATGTTCAGTGCATGTGATAGAATTGAACCAATGAACATGCCCTACAAAGAGATCAACTGAGTATGAGCAAACCTATAACTAAACCTGTTACATAACTGAGAACTACCCCTTAGTTAGATATTTATTATATAGTATGCATATATATTACATATTAAAACTACAAAAGTGGAACACTGGTGGAGTAATTGCTCACTTTCCTGGGGCCAACCTGCACTTCCCTGACAAGGTGTGCATGCTTTAGTTTTGTATTTAACTTGCTTTTAGCAGGTGGCTGCTCACTGTTTTGAGCCAGCCTGTACTTTGTACTGAACATGAACTGGGCATTTCTGACTTTTGTATTAAACTAGTGTGGGCCCCGCTCACCTTCTGGAGACAGGCCACAATTTTCTTGCAAAGTCTGTACTTCCTATTCTCTGTGTTAAACCTGTTTTCACTTGAAAAAATTAAAAAAATAAATAAATAAAATTCATACAAAAATTGAAGGAAGCCAGGATAGCCAAAACAGTCTTGAAAAATAAGAACACAATTGGAGGACTCATTCTTCCTGGTTTCAAAACATATTACAAAGCTACAGTAATAAAGACAGTGTGGTACTAGAATAATAATAGACATATAGATCAATGGACTGGAATTGAGAGTCCAAAAATGAACCCATATATTTGTGGTCAATTGATTTTCAACAAGGATGCCCAAGAAATTCAATGGAGGAAAGAATAGTCTTTCAACAAATAGTGCTGGGGCAAGTGGATATAAAGCACTGGTGAGGCATGGTAGAGTAGGGACATACCTCAAGGAGGCTGTTCATAAAGATTCAGACTGGATCAGCACTAGCCACCTCCTTGTTTTGCAGTTAAAAAACCCATAATTAGCTGAAGACAGCTTAACCATCCTACCAATCAGCATGCTACATCTGTAGCTTTGTGGTTTTTGAACATAAATTTAAAACCATAAAAAACTACAGTGCCTGCACACTAAGAGAAACAAAAATGCAGATGACCAGAAAGGAAAAAGTTAAGGGAAAAGTGACCCCACTGTGCATGACCAAAATCTTCAGAAACTAAGTGATGCATTATAAGAAGCTGATGCAACCTCGTATCAGTCCATTAGGGCTTAATTATTCTAGATCCTCCCCCACAGTCAAATATTTCTCCCCTTAGTTAGATTAGAGGAACACCTCCATCCCGGAGCATCATATAAACCCTCCCACTAAGAATCCACAGCACACTCCTCACTTGCGAAGATGCCCACATGCTCTACTGTGTGTACTTTTACTATGCAATAAATCCCTACTGTTTGAATATTTTCACCGTGTGTCCCTCTTCCTCTCCTTTTGTTGTACAAGTGCTTGCCATGATGCAGACCCCTCTCAGTCCTGTGAAAGATTTTCCTTCATGGTTTCACTAAGAACCTAAAACTGCTGTCCGGTGACAGCATTGGCAAACCAGCTAGGAGATAAGGGGAGTCTGGATGCCAAGGATGGCCCTGGGATTTTCCCCACGTGGCACATGTGCTGCAGCAGTGAAAATTGGAAAGCCTTTGGCACCAGAATAGACCTAAGCTGCAAGAGGCAAGTGATCACTGGGACTATTGCTCCCATGTCTCTGCTGCTGCTAAGTCTCTCCCGGAGCCTCCAGCCTAAATGCTGACAAAACAACATTTTATTCTCTTTTACTTTCTCTTTTCTTCGTCTTTAAAGTGACTGCTGGACAATTACAGCTTAAACTCCTCTCAACCTGTGAGAAGCATGCTCCCTCTGACCAGCAGTGGCTGGCCCAAAAGTATGGTTGGGGATGGTGGCTGCCACTGCCACCCATAAGAGAGAAGAACTCGTGCTCACACATTGTTTTTATGATGGGCCATGGTCACTTCGGGAGCTCCTTCATATAGCATGTGGTCTGGGGTTCATCAGGGCAATGGGGACAGTTCTGTCCTGTCATGCATCAGTGCTGCTGCGGCGGGTCACATCTGAGTCATGATGGGTCATCAAAATCCCCCGGATGGTAGTCCAGCATCCAGCACCACCACACATCCTGGGGGGAACCTGAACCCTGTTCCACCCTCATTGGGCCAGCTTATGCTGAGGCCAAGTAGCAGTCCTGTGTGGGTTGTTACCTCAGGAGAATGCCCCAGTGAAGACACAATGTGTTAGGAATTTTTTTGTTCTGTTTGTTTAACTTTCTGAGTTCAATGAATGGGCCCATTTGTGGCTAGCCTTCCACCTGGCTCTATGTCCTGAGGTGGTTTCCTTGTACTTCTTTGGTCTTAAGTATATTTTCTTTTAGACCTTCATTTCTCTCTATGGATTTTTGCTTCTCCCCAAAGAAACGATTTAGTCAATTGAAACTCTTTTTTGAACCTTTACGTGCTTCTCTTATTAACATTTTGCCAAAGACTCTGAGGTTTCATGAAAAATGCAGCCATAGTGTGCCAACCAATCTACTTTTGGATCTGCTGCCTTACTCTCAAAGCCCCAAAAGTTGAATGGCTTTGACTCTATTTGTTCATTGGCTCAGCCTTTAACTCAGTAACCTAGTTAAGAAACAAAAAACAAGATTAAAAACAACTTGTTTAACTAGATGGTCTCAAATACAATTTTCTGGCATTCAACTGTTTATTTTGAACAGGCTTCTAAAATTTTCTTCCAGGCTTATCTACGTATTTCCTCATAAATTCCCACAGTGGAGTTTTATGATTTCACTCGATCTTAGCCTCATTTTTTAAAACTTTTCTCTGTGTCTCCTCTGACATGCCCAGATTTCTTAAAAAGGCTTTCATTCTTTGTGCTTTGCAATGTAAGTTTGTTTTCTTGCCTCTTATAAAACATGGTGATGCCTTACAGAAAAGCTTTGACATTTAGAAACATGACTTAAATCCAACTGTCCTTTTTAAATTAGTGAGATTTACATTTTATCTGTCTTATCATTAACATTTCGAACAAAACCTATAAGATCCTTGTCTCTGTTTTTTTCCTTTTATGTCTGCATATATACAGATGTAAGCTGTATGTTATGTCTACTTGTTCATGTCTATGCATGTGTTTGTGTTTTGTCCGCATGGTACCAAACTGGCTTATAAGTAATGCACACTGACTGAGTGGATAAGTGTAAATGATTTTCAAGTTCATGTAATTTTAGTTTTAAAAATTATTGGTAAATTAGATGTTTTTTCAGAATTTCATTTAAACCTTTTTACTTAGATTTGTTTTTTGGTCAACACAAATCTATACTGCCTCTGATGTTTTAAGATCATAAAATTATCACTTTTGTTGTATATTTGATACTTGCTTAACTTGTTTATGAACTAAAAGCTGCAAAAGAACTGGCTGCTGGGCTTTCCCCAAAGACTTACACATGTCTTGTTGTTGGCTTGTCTTTGGTTTTAAGCCTCTTGAATTCTGGCATCTAAACAGATGGCCACAGTGAGGCTGAGGGACACGATGTGTCCACTATGCATGGGCCACCATCTAATGGACAAACCCCAATAGGGTCTCTTTCTTATCTCAGTTCTGCCTCCTGGCCAAGCTGTGAGGTACAATATCCTTTGGACATTATCTTTGTGAACTCTGTTTTTTATCTTGGGCTCCACATGGCCACCCTGAATGCCGTGTGGGTACTTGGGACCAGGATGTCTGGGGAAAGGGGACTTATGTTCAATATCTTGAAGGCCTTAGTTAATATTGGTTGAAAAAGGTGTAGCTTGGTATGAGTAAATTAGATAAATGTAAAGGAGTTAAATGCTTATAAATAAAATCATCATAATTAAAAAAAATCATTTTCAGTAATTTGAGATCTTAAAGCCATGTTATATTGATAAATTAAAATATTGAGATATTAGTTATTACACATAACTCTAAATTTATATACTTTGATGTTTTGTTTTTATGTGATATAAAAAACTAAATATAGGGCCGGCCCGGTGGCGCACTGGATAGTGCGCCGCTTGGGAAGCGCGGCGGCGCTCCTGCCCGAGGGTTCGGATCCCACATACGGA